>NC_091793.1:94333846-94643269 GCF_041296235.1 Equus asinus
GATCCTTATCCCAGGAAAAGTCCATGGATGATCTACACATAAACGTTAACATGCAGTTCCCAGAAACCCATTCATAGACTATCAGAGGTCCATGGATCCTGGGTTCAGAACCCTTGATCAGTAGAATGTTGGTGAGAAAAGAATCCATAACTCCATGTATACTAGAGCCTGGGAATTAAGAAGATTATTGATGCAGCCAACAGACTGAGCCAATTGGGTAGAGTTTCTTATAGAGGGCAGAGGATGCATTGAAATTTTTGGATATATTAAGATTTCCTCATAAGAATAAGAACAGTGCGTTTGCCTCTGTTAAAAGTACTTACTGTGCACCTACTCTGTGCTAGAGACTGCCTGATACTGGATAAAGCATAATAACATATACTTGACTAGGTGCAAGGTCTACATAGATGAAGTCAGATATTAATCCTGGTAGAGCTGCAGTTTCAAATGTAGTGCGCCCTGCTTTAAAACGCTCTGAGCAATCATTTTATTTTGCTTATTTAGTGTAGGAGGCTATACTCTTACTTTGTATTGTCAGTCTTGATTGTAGGCAATTATGTTCTTAATCTTTGAAAATGTGACTCATTGCTGGAGACTACTCAGAATGAGGCTGAAAAAAACATAGATTATCACATCCAAGCAGGTCGTATTTCTCTACATTTTCTGCCTTTACACTCAAATGTTCCATATTTTAGTTGACAGGGTTCTTCAGCAGTAATTTTTGCATCTGAGGAGTCACTTGGGGAATTTCTTGGATCCCCAAAAGCACTGATCATTTGTAATACACGTTGGAAGGGGATTGTGAAATCAGAGTCTGTCTTCCAGGTGTGTGAGGTCATCTGGTCTTACTTCCTCCCTACCAGGTTAAAACCACACCCCAAGGGCTCCAGGAAGCTGACTACACACCTGGTTTGAGGAGATTTGTATTCTGGTATTTAACACTTACTTTTCAGTGTTCTTTGTGGTTTCTGTCTGAAAGCTCATTGATGAGGAAGGTTTTTAGGATCTGCTCCTTTTGGGCTAGCTTCCTGATCAGGACCAATGGCTGTAGCTAAAGCAGTCCTGTGGGGAGCCTGTTCAACTGACTTGACAGTGGAAATGAACTGTCATACCACTCTGTGGTCTGGCTCCTTGCTGCTCAAAGTGTGGTGCCAGGGTTATGAAACACCGGCATCACCTGGGAGCTTACTAGAACTACACAATGTCAGTTCCTGCTCCTAATTAGTGAATCAATCTGCATTTTAACAAGATCCCACAGCTGATTCATATGCCTGTTAAAGTTTGAGACTTACTGGTCTAGGTAACCTACTCCTCTGGAATCTGGGCTCTTAGAGCCCTTTTGCTGAAGTTCAAGGCTTTTCCCATTTGTTTTATACTCAAAGGTGAGGGGCAACATCTGGTCACCATCTTCCATTATATAAACTTTTTTGGAATTAAAGATGATGATTTAGGTGCTTCTTAGCCTTCTCTTTTTAAGCTTCATAACTAAAGTTTGTATAATCTCTCTCTCATAGAGAAGATTATCGTTTAGACTTTTATCCTATAATGCTTCTGGCCTCTGTTTCCTAGATGATTAAAAAAAATATTTCTGAAGTGGGCAAAATACTCTTATCAGGGTCTGGTTGCTGCTAAGTAAGCAAAGGAACTCCTGATCCGTGTATTTTATGTTCTTACTATTAAGATCTAGGGGCATTTGGCCATATTTTTGGTTTCATTTTGAAAGGTTGTGTTTTAAGCAGTAAAAATAGCAACTAATTCTTCCTGGAGGGAACTTCATACCCCCAAATTCCCAACCTCTCCTCTGGTTTCTGATGGATGGGATGAGTTGACCAGGGGTCCTTGGAGTCTCTGGGTTGGTACTTCAGGCTTATTTTATATGAAAGAGAGAAAGAAAGGAAAGGAGGAATTAACAAAATTAATAAAGGCAAGAAGGGAGGGAAGGGAGCTAGATTAATAATCCAAAGCAGAACTATTGAGAGTAAGTTAGATGGGAAATGAGAAATTTGCTCTTGGTGGTTGTTTATAAATCTTTTGGTTTTGGGATCCAAAGGAGAATTCCTTGAAGAATTAACATTTTTCTCCTGATTTTTGAATATCAGAGATTTATCCACGTCTTGTTTATATAAAAAGTTCAATTTTGGTGTAGAAAAAAAGACATAAAATTATGTCTGTGGTCTTTTTTTGTTTTTTGGCACTAGGGACATATCTAAGTCTTTTTGTTTTGCATGTTTTTAGCCTGAGCATCTTCAAATTTAATTGTAGCTCCAAATGAGATACTCCTTAGTTTTCTGAAATGAAGTATCCAGTTGAGAAAGGGACAGTACTCTAGGCAAGTATTTTTTAAAGTGATTCTTTAAATCATGCCTCTTTTTCTTTTTTTTTAAAGGATTTTATTTGTGTAGTTTCAAAACATTACAAGACTTGGAGAAAGGTGGCATATTCAGGATTTGCTTTACCATCTTATAGTTTTTTTTTTAGGGTATGCTGTTTTTTGGTGAGGAAGATTGGCCCTGAGCTAACATTGGTTGCCAATCTTCCTCTTTTTCTTTTCTCCCCAAACCTCCAGCACGTAGTTGTATATCTTAGTTGTAAGTACTTCTAGTTCTTCTATGTGGGATGCCACCACAGCATGGCTTGATGAGCGGTGTGTAGGTCTGTGCCAGGATCCAAACCGGCAAACCCCAGGCTGCCGAAGCAAAGCGTGCAGACTTAACCACGGTGCCATTAGGCCGGCCCCTACTTTACCATCTTGTCACAAAGGGAGGAGACAATAGTGGTTAATTCATTAATTATTTCCTATTACATTTCCATAAGATGGTAGGTTCAGCATTACCGTGCTGGGTTGCAGTTTAATGAAGCTGAAAGGTTCCCCTATCTTCCTGAAGTCCACATTAGTACCTATCAAAGCTGTGTGGCTGATTGGAAATAAGACAGGGACAAGTGCTTGTTCTACAGTTAAGTTACAATCTGCTCACCTTAAGTGTGGCTTTCATTGTACAGTAATGTCTGTTTGCTTATGTGCTGCTTTTGATATTTCATTTTATTGACTTTGTTTGCCTCCCTGTTAGTCCTCAAAAAGTGTAGGTCTGGTAAGGCTGATGGTGAAGGAGGTAGAGATTGTTTGTGCTAACACTGCCTGCTGATTTTCTGTGCCACTAGGACATGCAATTTAGTCTTCCATGACTGGACATGTACGTAGTTAACATGAAAGCATTTCTCTCTTTCCCCAGGCAGGCACATGGCGTCAGAGTTGGTGTGAAAGAATGCAAGGATGTGGAACCCCAGGATTGTTCTTACTGCTTCTTTGTTCCTTTGAGAACAGCCATTGCCTGGGCTGATTTTCTAGGGATACTAGAAAAATCAGTCATAAATCCTTCCTGATGATAAGGCATTTAACTATAGGCTGTTGTTGGGTTATGTATATGTATCTTCTTGGGTCTTGTTGAGTTTCTAGTTTTTTTGGTTTCTTCTTTGCTCTATAGAATGAGTGGGGAGTAGAGGAGGAAGCCTGAGGGGAAGAAGGGTGGATGGAGAGGCATCAGAAGTGGAGGGATTTGACTTGGTTTAACAAGGAAAAGTTCAGGTGACTAAAGATTATTTGTGAACACACAGTTACATCCCTTGTGAACACTCATATCCCTTCAAGTAATATGAGCTTTTATTAGCATTAGGATCAGCTATATTGATTGAGTTGATGGAAGTGGATTTTCAGAAATAACTTCCAGCGTCTACTGATACTGGAAAGAGGATGGCTGGTAAATGACAGGCCCTGCATTGGTCGCTTATGAGTGATGTGTTCTTTGCAGACGAGAGTTGATCAAGAAGTGATACAGGTCACTTAAAGTTTTGGAAAGGACAACATTAAAAATCATGCAAAAACAGAAGATGCTGCACTTTCATTTCCTGAGGGTTGAGTTAATCAGGAAAAGTATATTAGTAATCTATTGCTGTGTGACAAGTTACTTCAAAACCTAGAGGCTTGAAACAATAGTAAACGTTTATCTCACAGTTTCTGTGGGTCAGGAATCGGTGGTTCTGCCCCAGGGCCTCTTGTGAAGTTGCCGTCCTGTGAAGGGGCTGTCATGATAGGAAGGCTTGACTGGGCCTGGGGGATTCACTTCAAGGGTATCTCATGGACGTGGTTGGTAAGTTGCTGCTGGCTGTTGCCACAAGGCCTCAATGCCTCTCGGGGAGGGCATTTCTGTAGACTGCGTGCATGCCTCTGCACCAGGGCAGCTGGATTTCCCCAGAGCTAGCAAGCGATCTGAGAGGCAATAAGATGGAAACTGCAATATATTTTATTCCCTAGCCCTGGAAGTCCTACACCATCACTTTGGTGACTTCCTGTTGATAACACAAGTCGGCTGTATTAATTGGGTGGTAACTATACAAGAGCGTGAATACTGAGAGGCTAGGATCATTGCGGGCACTCTTGGGGGCTGGCTGCCACAGAAGGACATTTGATTTTTTTTTTTTAATCTTAGGCGCTCTTGTCCTCTAATGGTGAGTCAGATGGCGCTAACAGCTTCCTTAAGCTCACAGATGGAGTGGAGTTTATGGGAGACGAGTTCTTGGTTCAGCGGGGAGAAATCATATACCTCAGGGTAAGAATTTTCCTGTGGCTAGTGAAAGTATTTTAATTAATACAAATGCATGTACTAATTGGCATGTATTACTGGCCTGTTAAATTTTTGAGCCCTAAGGTTACTCTGTAGGGAGACAGACTATAGATAGAGGTCCACCAACAGAGAGTCTAACAATATTTGAGGCAGATTTATGGTTCATAACGTGTTCATCATATGAAAGATTCCTTTGGAAGTTTGGTCACTTGCCTTCCCTCGGATGGCTTAAGTAAACTCTGCACAGCATCTGCTGTGAATTGATAGTTATTCTCTTTATAGTTAGTTGAAACTTTTGGTTTGTATCTAGATTTCTAGTTTAGCATATGGTCCTATGGGAGAAAGTTCCTTGTACATCTGACAATAGGCCTGTGTTGGTGACGAGTTTGTTTTGGGGAAGCCTTCTCTATGTTAGTTTTCATTGAACCGTGTCACTTGCCTTGATAAAGACCTTGAACTTTCCCATTATGCTTTAACCTTGGCAAGGTCTTTATGGCTGACCTTGCACTTTTGAGATCTTCTTTGGAGTTTCCTCTGGGCAGCCTCAACACTGACCCTTTAATACAAAGTGTAAGGCAAGAGCAGTTCCTCTCAATGGATTGTGATTGATTACAGCCCGTATTCCAGTCATCTGAGATGGAGCTGCTCTCTCTAGTTTCACTGAAGACTATTTAGCTCATTTGTTGTTGGTTGATAAAATCCGAGAATGAGACAAATGCTCATTTGAAGATAAGAAGAGTATTCTGACCTCATGGAGAGGTATCTGGGAATCAGAAGACATGAGTTCTGTTCTTAACTTATTGTGAGTGTCTTTGGGCTAGGTGGGGCATATAAGGGAACATGGCAAAGTCAGACAGCCCTGGACCTGAGTCAGGGACCAGGGTTCTTCTACCAGCCTTAACACTAGCTGGTTGTGTGATTCAGAACCAATCATTTCATCTCTCTCTTCACGAGTTTTCTGATCCATAAAATAAAGCGTTTAAACTAAGTTATCTTTTTTCTTTTCCTTTTTTGCTGAGGAAGATTGGCCCTGAGTTAACATCTGTTGCCAATCTTCCTCTATTTTGTATGTGAGCTGCCATAGCAGCATGGCTACTTACAGACAAGTGGTGTAGGTTCGCTCCTGGGAAATGAACCCGGACCGCTGAAGTGGAGCATGCCAAACTTAACCACTAGGCCACTGGGGCTGGCCCTAAACTAAGTTATCTTTATTGCCCTTCTACCTCGAAAATTCTGTTAGAAAATTGGCTATTCTTCTTATAGGTGATATGCAATATTATGAGACTAATCAAGTTTAATTCTTCAACTTGAGGTTTTGAGAATCAGTCTTTCTAAGGAAGTTTTTTGGGCATTTAGTGGTGATGGGAGAAGTCTGGTCCCTCATGACATTGGAAGATTTTCTCCATGAGCAGTTTGGGAGAATTTGACTTTGTGCCAGAATGTAGATAGAAGAGTAGAATTGAGTTTGGTGTTTCTGAAGCATTTTAGTTCAGTGGGATTTTAAAGGAAATCCCTAGATGGAGGAGATTATTTTTAACTCTTAGAAATCTGGGATATGGGAGTCCAACCTAATTTATAAAACATGATTTATCTGTACATTATAGTATTTTTTGCACTAAAAATCAAGGCACATGATTGGATGAAGGTTTTCTGGGTTTGAGAAGTAGGTTAGGAGATGTTCTTTGCATACAAAATAATAGAATTTCCTAGATGTTGTGATTGGTTATGTGGACAGTGGGAAAGAATATTTGAAACTGTGGTTGATCTGTATGATTCTGGGCAGATAGAGACTTGGCCTCGAGGTACCTTTTCCCTTTGGAGTGATGTTCAGAGTAGAAAACATCTTGGTTATCTATGTCATAGTTATTAAATTAATAGTTCTTGAATGAATGAAGAGACGTAGTAACAGGTTTAGCACTAAAAGAGGCTGCAAAGGGAAATCCTTCACCCTAAATTCTGAAGAGTGGAGTGGGGGACTAAGCACTGTGAGGCTGGACTGACCACTTGGTTTTTTCCAAGTGCTATAAGGGAGATTAACTATCCTGCACGGCCTATGAGTAAGGGTCTTGGTCTTTAGGGCCAGGTAATATTTTTGGTACAAATGTGTGGATGAATATCATTTGTTGTGGTCCTTAGCACTTAGACTTTCTTGATCAGATAATACCTTGACAATTGGAGAAAACTCAGTGCTGATCTTGTGTCAGTTGTAAATATGTGGATTTAGAAGACATTGTGCTAGTGGGTTATTTTAGTCAAGGTGTTGAAAAAGAGGCAGGTAACTGAAATGAACATGAAGTAGATAACTGGAAAGTCTTAATTTTAATAGCTTTACGTTTATTAAATATCCCAAATTAAACCTGAGTAACTAGAGACATAGACCAGAGGGAGGGACTGTGAGAATGTGCTTTACGATTGACTTTCTGTGGGAACCCCATCACCCCCATTTGAAAAACACTTTCCTTGTGTTTGAGTATGGATTTAATAAGGCTAGTTGACCATGACAGCAATAGGCCTGTGATCCCATGTGCTTATTATTTTTCTTTTATCCCCAGATCCATCCTCCACTCTTCTCTGTACATCCCCAGTTCACCTTTATGGACTGTGTCAGAGGTGCCCTAGCTCTCATGTCCAGTTGGGTTTAGCCATTGGAAATCAGAGAGCAGGAGAGAGTTGACAGCATTTACTCTGTCCCTGCTCCCTGCTGGGCTGTTCTGCCTTTAGATCTTGAGGTGATCACCACTTTTCACCCTTGCTGTTGAACTAGAACTATAGTTTTTCATTGGTAGATATGAGATATTGTTATTACAGTTTTATATATATATATAAATATATGTAAATATATAAACATATGTCAATGTTTTTTATGTTTGTTGTTCTCCAATGTGTTAAGTCCTTGGAGGGCTGAGTTTTATTACTTTCTAGTGCCCAAGAATAGTGCCACCTATTCTTGTTATAGAACCTTTTTGTGGAGGAAGAGCTTTGAGATAGCCGTTAAGGGAGAAGCAGTCATCTTTGGAGGGCTGACCAGCTGTTGGAGCCAGACAGTCTGAGTCCTGTCCACCATTCTCTGCTCACCAGCTTCTCTGCCAGCACTAGCTCTTCAGACTCTGAAGGAATGGGCAGAGGCACTGGAGCAGGACCCCACATCACCCTAAATGTCCATGCGTGAATATAGGGGGGTTTGAGGACTAAGTTATATGAGATAGTTAGTGTGCTTAGAACAGGACTTGGCATGTGGCAAGTACTCAGTGTCTGTTTGGTTATGATTTAGTCTAATCCATTTATATTTAGGGCAAAAAATAATAGTTGGGAATGTCCAGTTTAATTCAGAGAAGAAGACTTATTAGAAGGCCTTTCTCATACTTTCTTTTGTATTGCGCTCTGTACAGGTCATCTAAAGTCCTATGTATACCTGGGACTTGGTTTCCTTACTCTTCGTTGGAGATGATCTTAGCTTTTCTTTCACTCCTGTGTTTTTAAGATTTCAATGAAAGACAGTTGGTGAAGTCGTAGACCAAATTTAAGGAAGTCTTCTTTAAAATATAACCGTTTGGCTTTCTCATTTTAATTAACAATTTAACTACAACTGGGCTGGGTTTATCCCTTCTGGGTGCCTGCCATTGCTTTGTTAGCATTATTTTAGGGGCTCGTTTTTTAAAAAATAACTTTATTGAGATATATTCCCCCTACTATAAAATTTACCCTTTTAAAATCTACAACTCAGTGGTTTTTAGTATATTCAGACTTGTGCAACCATCACCAGTATTTAATTTTAGAGTGTTTTTATTACTCCCTTAAGAAACCCCTTTACCTGTTAGCAGTCACTCCCTAATTCCCCTTCCTCCCAGCTCTTAGCAACCACTCTTCTACTTTCCGTCTTTATGGATTTACTTATTTTGGATATTTCATATAAATGGAATCGAATAATATGTAGCCTTTTATGTCTTCTTCCACTTAGCATGACATTTTCAAGCTTCCTCCATGAAGTACCATATATCAGTAGTTTATCACTTTTTGTTGGCTGAATAATGTTCCATGGTATAGATATACCTCATGTTCTTTCTCCATTCATCAGTTGATAGGCATTTGAGTTGCTTCGACCTTGCAACTATTGTGAATAATGCTGCTGTGAACATTCATGCACAAGTTTTGTGTGGATGTATGCTTTTTGGGGAGCTGTTCCTGCTTTGTTTCTAGTTGAGGCTTCCAGGGTGGGATCCTTTGAACTCTGCATGTATCTCTTACTGTCAAGGGAGAGGAGGGTTCCTCTGAAGTCAGAAAAATCTGCCCTGGGGAATCCTGCAAGGGGTCAGATGGACTCGCAGGAGCTGAGGAAGCAGCTTTGAGCCAGGGATGTCTGAGGAATGGAGCGTTCAGGCACAGGGTGCAGTGTGGCCTTGGGCGATCAACCTCCCAGCTGCCTTCTCTGTAGGGGAAGAGTGATGTTACTATTGAAAGCGGGGACCTCCTCCATACACTCGTGAGGACTAATGAGTCCATGATGGCTGTGCTAAGCTCTTCCTTTGACTGCTTTCCATCTCAGAGGCAGCCCTGCCATATGGCTGAAAGTAGTAGGATCTGTAAGAAAGCTGGAGAAATGCAACTTGCTTTCTTGGGAATGAGGGGTTATCTCGTGCTTGGTTAGCATACTAGTTAATTTCCAGCATTCTTCATGGAGAATACTAGATGTTGAAAACTTTGGGGTATGTGATCGACCACTTCACTGAAAGTCTAATGATCAGGCTGATAGAGACCTTGCGGAGGAAGCAGAATGGTGATATGGAAATAACCTGCTCTCTGAAGTTACGCAGATCCTGAGTTGGAATCCTGCTTTTGCCATCTCTCTAGAGTTACTTCATAGGAATAGTGACGCCTACTTGTCAGAATTGTGATGAGGATGAAATAAGACCACAATTTTGCAAAAAACCTGTCACAGTGGCTGACACATAATAGATTATTTGTAAATATTAATTTCCTTTTTCATCCAGTTCATTGCTGAGCTTCTCAGCAAACTATAATCTTGATGAGAGATTGGGCTGGAGGGCCAGCCTAGCTCGTAACTGTTAGTGTTTATTTGACCTTGGACAAGACTTCACTTCCTGTTGCTAGATCTTGAAGGTTTGTTAGTATTAAAATTCTTAGATAGGCATCTGGTCTTATTTTTAGACTCGTAGGAGTGAATCTGTCCTCTTTTAAAGAGTTCTTGTTAAAATTTAATGCATTTCCTTTTCATCTTAAGCTGTTTTGTCCAATATGGTAGCCACCAACACCACATGTGGCTATTTAAATGTAAGCTAATTAAACATATATAAAACTAAAAATTCAGTTTCTCAACCACACTAGCCACATTTCAAGTACACAAGAGCTGCATGTGGCTAGTAGCTACTGTATTGGGCCATGCAGATATACAACACTTCCATCACGGGAAATCCTGTTGCCCAGTACTCTTCTTATTTTATAGAATAAGAAGTGGGAACTTCAGTAGAAGCTCGTTCTTGCATTTGTTTGTGTGAATCTGTGGCTGGAACTCTCTCAGCCCCTCACTTTGGGTTGCCAAAAAACTGCGGTAATGACCTGCAGTGGAATCTTTGTTCAGACATTTGCTTAAGTCTCCCTAAAAGTTTCAAACTTAAAGATACAAGACCCATTTAACCCTATTTACCCTGTAAACAATGTCACCAGCTCTCCATACCTCCACAGGTCATAGGGAGTGTTTTGCTTTTGGCTGAAAGTTTATATGCAAGCATCTTTTCAAGTAGGATCACTTAAAGATGAATATGTGCGAATTAAGTTTCCCCTGAGTCGTATTTAGCACTTTCGTATCCTTTTCCATTTATGGAAACATCTAAACTAACAGGATTTATACATCATTTTCAGAATTCTAGTGTTTTTTCTGGTCCTAGAATGACTATATATCCATATCCTAATGTGGCCTTATAAATGTGTCATGCTGGTTACATTTGAATGTAACTAACTGGATATTCATAATATGTATTTGATTTCTTGTTTAACCTACTCTTCTGTTTTTCTTTTTCTTTTCTTTTTCCCATTGGGTCAGCAATTAGAAGACCTAATGTTTATTCTATTTCACTAGCCCAAATCTCTTTCCTGCTTTCTTATTTATTAAGCATTATCTGTGTGAATTGCTGAGGATGCAGAAATGATCACAATGTGGTTTCTGTTCTGGAGGGACTCCCAGTTCCCTCATGTGTGAAGAGGGGATAGTAATGCATGGCCTGTGTCTGCCTTGCTGCTTTGTTAGTGGATTTACTGAAAGCTTAAATGTGACATGCTGTGTAGACTGCTCATTGTTAGACAAACATCATGTATTAGCATCCTTTTTAATGGGATAGGTGGAAGTGTGGGCTATTTAATGAGATTCTTCATGGAATGAGTTTTCTGGAGAGATTTTCAGGAGTGAGAAGATGTGTGCCTCGGAGCTGGTGAGATAGGAGGACCTGTTCCAGGTGTTGAGACAGATGACTAGGGAAGGACTGAAGGGAACAGCTATGAAACAAGCCTGAGCAGAGGAAGGGAGGTGAAACGCAGCTGTCTTTCTGTCTGCTGTCTGTTTGTGTGTGTTTTCTTATGCTCTCGTGTAGGAGAAATGGAACCCTTGAGATCAGCAGAGTAATGTTGAGTCCTGCTGTTGAGGAAGGGTGATGTCTTTAGAAACTATAATGATATTATTACCCAACCAGGTCCTTTTGCCTGTCACATGAAAAGCCAGTCACCGAGATGACGAGTTTGCAGCAGAGAAAGGATCTATTCACAAGGCAGCTAAGCGAGGAGATGAGAGGACAAATCTCAAATCTGCCTCCTTGAAAATGGAGTTCAGGGATATTTAGGGGATAAGGGGCAGTGTAGTCTGAAGTGTGGGAATAGGTGATTGGAGGAAAGGAGAAGTGAGGCAATTGATGCTCTACACAAGTGTAGTCAAGTTTCGTGGCTTTTCATAGGACCGTGTTCACAAAGTGGTGGCGCTCGCCTGATTGGAGTGTGGAGATTTCAGCTCCTTGATGTCAGGAGGTCGCCTGTCAGACACCTGTACAGGCCCAGTTGGTGGACTGGTGGTCTCCACCAGCCTGAATTGGACAGAGGTCAACTCTTAGTTCCTGAAAAACAACTCAAGCATCCTTTACCATGGTGACCCAAGCATGGGGAGATGTTATCTGTAGGGTAGGTTTTGGTAATGCATCATCTAACTACTTTTGCAGACAGACAACTCACTGAGTATAGGTAAAGCAAGCTGGTCCCTTTTTCAGTATTTTAAAAGTGTATGCAGTGTGTTCACATACTAGGTACGAGCCATTTAAAAACCACTCTTCTGTTAGGACAGATGCTGGGATGTGGACACTGTTGATTTATTGGACAACCCATTATGATGCTTCCACATTGTCAGTGAACTCTGCTAGGACTGTCAGATTGTCTGTTTGGAGGAACTTCATTTAAAACTATGATGGCTTGTGGTGAGGCAAATATATTTCCAAATTGTATTATTTCACTTTACTGGTCTCAGAGTTAGACATCAGGTGGGCTATCCTGATACATCAGTGCTTGACTAAGTGAAGTGTCATATTGCAGTATGGTTAATATTCCATTTGTTTGTTTAGCTCCTCATCCTTTAATTTTGCTTTTAAACTTGTATCTAGTATTTTTAAGGGTGTTAGCATCATTTTTACTTAGTTTTCCTTTTAAAATGCAGATATTTTAACAATCTGCTAAAAATGCAGCAGTGCTAGAAGGAAATGCTTTGCATCAAGGTTAAGAAACAATACTCTGTTCCCAAGGCCAGGGGGGTGCCATATCCCTAGCTTTACTGTGGTAGATGGAAGGCTAGAAAACTTACTGGAAAGAGAAGTCTTAAGTATTTGGGAGATTTTTGAGTTGACTCTCTCAAATAGATAATAGGACACATGAATATGGGGAGTGATAGAGAACTGATATAAAGGGATTTTTGGAAGGAGTGTCCCTTACCTAGTCTAGTTGATTATTTCTCTTGGATGTTGTAGTCATGGAAAAATGTAATGAAATCTGTAAAAATGGAGAGGTGGGTGAGAATTCACTAGCTTTATGAGAATATCTACAAATACATAAACTAGAAATAGATGCATCCATATCAAAGATAGCCCTCAATGTGGGCAAAAAGGTGAATTAAAAAAATGTTTCTACTGCTCCCGTTTGAACACGGTCCTAGTTAATTGACACTAATCACTGCCTGTTTGCTATTTTTATAACACTCATCGCCTTTTAATTCTTGTGTCCATCTCCCCCTGGGCTTTGACCAGCCAAGAATAAGGTCAGTTCATCTTTGTATCCCTAGCATCTAGCACGGTGCCTGGCACCCAGAAGGCATTCAGTAACTATGGGTTGAATGAATGAACCATTTGTACGTGCAAAATCGGGTCCTGTGTTTGAGCCAAAGGAGCCTATTGTCAACCTTGGCGAGCACACTGCTGGGAAAGCTTTTTGCTTGTGTGGCAATCTAGCAGCTGAAGTCTATTGTAAAAAGTGAAAACACCTTCAAATGACTTATCTCTTCTTGATCTTTATTAAGATAGCAATATTGTGTCCACACTTTCTTCATTGTATGTAGTAACTTCTCACAAGTTTATGAGGTACTTGTAACCTTAAAGTGTTTCACCATGCTGGCCTGGGGAAGTCAGGGTGAAGTTGAAGGCACTGTTCATTCTCCTTTCCAGGCCCCGGGCTCTCCCACCTCTGCACCTTTCTTCAATTTCCCTTCTCCAGGAACACCCGTCCTCTTCCACCTTCCCTTTGGCTCTCCCTCATGGATTACTCTCAAGGTTATAGTCATCCTGCGAGGCTGGGATCAGATCTAACTTGTGTAGAAAGACTGTCTTTTGAGTCTGAGGGAAAAACCTTTTTCCTGCCCCACACCCCCACTGTAGTTGGTTTGCAGATGAATGTGTAGTTTGTTTCACATGGTGTCTATTGTACTCTGACGACTTCACAGTGTCGGGAAACCATGCCAGCGTGAGAGCGTGAAGGGCAGCAACAATGAGATAATATTGGCTTTTTCAGTTACCAACTGGGCAGTTATGGCAGATACTTAAACTGAGCCCAGTTTTCTCATGAGCAAAACAGGAACTTGGCATGACTAAATGGAAGAAGGTGGATGACGCTGAGGAATGGCTCTTAGTAGGTGCCTAGTAAGTAAAAGTGCCTTCCCTTCTCTTTGTTTCAAATGATGTACCAGGAGCTTTGTTTCAAAACCAAGAGTTGTAATCTCACCAAGTCTCTTCAAAGGATATTGATTGCTCCATATTTGTTGTCACAGTTTGGTAACGCCTGACGTGTTTTCTGCATTGCTGTGGGGTTTGTTTAAGCACGTAGGATTGATATTGTCTGAGATTGTAGTTCATGGAAGACTAGTAACCTGAGAAGCAGAAATGATCATGAGAGTGAGAGACTTTGAAAATCTCTTCCATGGCATATTTCATAAATCTCAGATGGTGTCCAGGATTCCTGGAGAAGGGGAGTTTCATGATATACGAGCTCACACGTATCCTCTGCCTTGTGCCCTCTTCCAGAAGGGGTAGTCAGATCCCCAGGGAAGCTCACTGCTGGGGAAACAACCAGAGGAGCCTCTTGTTTGAATATCTTTGTTCACAGCAGAGATCTTATTTGAAGTTCTTCTCTTTAGCAAAAAAGAGCAGAATGGAAAATGGTTTCACATTTCTGTCCTTGGGGTTCCCACTCTGCATGGGGTCATGAGAGTCGCAGCCCTTATTCTGGATTCTGAAATGACAGTTGTTTTATTTTTAAAAATGCCTCTCACAGCTTTGGGAGAGCGAGAATTGTTTCTGTGAACTTCCTGAGGGCTGTACTCAACACACTTGCTGTGGCATTTTTAAAAAAGAGATTAAAATGCAGTAATATTTTAAATAGACCGCTTCGAGAAACCATGTAACTCCTCATTAATTAGCATAACAGTAGCAAACTAGATCTTTACCTACTAGTGTTAACTATTTTGTTCTACTTTTTGTAGCACTTAATAGAAGGTAAAGGTACCTGTGGAAATGACATACTCAGTGGAAACACATACACATCAGTGGTTCCCAAAGGATTGACTCACCCTTAAGATTGTGCTCCATTTTTGTATGCAGGTTTTTGTGCTGGTCAATTGGATTTGCTTCTCCAGTGGACTTGTCCCAGTCGGGATGTGGGGAGAGGTTGCCATTAAGGAAAGCGTGTGGGCCTTTGCCTTCTCTTCCCCTGGATGTCCCGAATTAGCCTGGATTCTCCAGTAGGAGATTCCGGGAGGCATCTGTTAATATAGTGTGGGAGGTCTTTTCTGACCCTTGTCAGTGCTTTCAGGATCTTACTGTGAAAAGCAGAACCTAATAGAGGCTAGAAGGGAGTCCACCCCCATCCACAGAGAGCCTGATGCCAACAGAGGCTGGCTAATGAATCACTTCAGGGTTCAATTTTGACTGTGTTATTAAGGCTCTTAAAAATAGGAGTGTGGTGAGGGAGGAGCGAGAGGGCAGAGAGAGGTAATCATCTTAATTTCTAGAAGGAGAGGTGCTGATGTTAAATTGGCTTCCCTTAGGAACTCTGGAAAGAAATAAAGCAAGTGGGCTCTGGAGTCTAGAGGAAACTTCTTAGGTGTAAAAGTTGAGTGGTAATCGTTTTTTGTTTAGTTTGGGAGGCCAGTATTGTGTTAGGCCCTAAATTTGGGTTTTGTAACTTCCTTTTATGAAATAAATTTTATTTTCCCTTTTGGAATTTGTTTCTTGCAGTGATAATCATTTGCTCCTCATGCAGAATGTCATGCATGTACCTGTATAAGACTCTGAATGTGATAAATACTCCATAAGAAATAGCTACTATTAATAATGGTATAATTATAATAATAATGTATTTCCAGAATGGTTAAAGCAGATTTGGTATTCTTTTCCTTCTGAAAATTACCTTGAAAGCCCAGAAGGTCATTGAAGAATTCCTAGCCATCCCAAACGTAGAGGAAGTAAAGTAGGACATTTGCTTCATCTTTGAGGGTTTTGTTTATTTATGGTGAAGAAATGAGCAGAAGTCATCATGCGGTTTGATCATTAGCATCTGTTTAGTTCAGAGAATTTTGACATCGTAAACTAGGAATTTGTAAAACTGCTGTTTGTGTGTGTGTTTCTTCATGAGGGTAGCAGCCATATGTTACACAGATCTCATCCTTTACATTTCCAGGGCAGTATTGTCAGAATTGTGTCTAGTGAAATAACACTCTTGGTTGGCATGCATTGGGAGTTGCCCCTTGATATAATAAAGAAATAGGAATATTAATTATCACTTTCTGAATGCCTGCTTTGTGTGTACTTAATTTTCATAGCAGCTCTGCGAAGTAGGCATTTTATCTCTTTTTTTACAGGTGAGGAAACTGAGATTCTGAGGAGTGGAATAATTTGCTCAAAATCCTGTGACAGATTAATAAGTAACAGCACCTACATTGGAACCAAGGATTCCAAAGCCTGTTTTCTCTCTTTACCACTTAAGTCATTGAAGTGACACATTTTCCCGTATTTCTTTTTATAGTGCCTTGTCCTCGCTCTACAGTCTGGGTTACCAGTCTCTGTGGAGTCCAGTAGATGTTGGGGATGTTGAGGTGGGCTTGGGCCAGGCTAGAGGCCAGGCCATGGAATGATTCTGGTAGAAGTCAGCTGATGGGAGGTGTGCTCTAATATAGGTGGCTGACATTAACAAGAGGGCATCAGAGTTCTCTTGACCAATGACTGTCCCCCAGGACAGAAGCAGAGCTTTCCCTCAGGTTCAATGAGTGGTAGAGCATCCTTCAAGCATCACGTTGAAAGATGGACTATTCTCTCCTTGGCTTAGTGAAGGCAACCTTACTGGGTTCCTCAAGTTCTCTTTCAACCTGGGGCATCTCAGTTCTTAGGAAGCTTGTGTATGGATTTTGGAAAGCAAGAACTTCTGATGCAGGGACCATCACACTTTCAGCTAAAGTTGGCCTTCTCTGGTTCAGAACCTACACACTGTCCTAAAATCGTTGTCTTTTTTTTTTTTTTTTGATGAGGAAAATTTGCCCTGAGCTAACATCCATTCCCAGTCCTCCTCTTTTTTTTCTTGAGGAAGGTTAGCCCTGAGCTAACGTCTGTGCCAGTCTTCCTCTATTTTGTATGTGGGATGCTGCCACAGCATGGCTGATGAGTGTAGCAGGTCCACACCCAGGATCCGAACCCATGAGCCTGGGCTGCCAAAGCAGGGTGCGCGGAATTTTAACGACTTGACTATGGGGCCAGCCTCCCTAAAATCTTCTTTTAAACTCTCTGCTGAGTCCTCCAAAGAAAGAAGAGAATAGCTACACCCTACATTTATTTTCTTGTTCCTTCAGTGACATTCCTTTATCTCCTAGTCCTAAAATAGTAATCGGCTAACCTAATAAACATCTTAATTTGGCAAATAAGAATGTGTTAGAGGAAGAATTCTTTTTTAGCAGAAAACTCTAAAGGCTGTGCTCTAACTCCCTGGTGACCTTAGCAATGAGACTTTTAATGCAGAGGCTCCGGGGAGACACCTCTCCCCACAGAAGGTGGCGTTGCTCCTGTATTCTGCTAGTGTATACTTGCTGAAAGAGTTAACAGTGACCCTTGAACAATGGCGCATCTGTTTTTGGTGCTAAAAGCACACAAGTGCGCAATGAACAGCATCTCAATTGAGAAAGAAGTGATTTGCTCTTGACATTGGTTGGCAGGTACATTCTCCTCCAGAGACTAAAGATGAAATAGAATCCCATCCATTGAAGGCAGAAGGGAGGGAGGGAGGCTGGAGGTGGGAAAATGAGCTTGGTGGGTTTGCGAAGTGCTTGTGGCTTTGAAGCTCAGGCTGAGGCCTTTTACTTCTTAGTGTTCTCACAAATATGCTTCCAATAAAAACAATTTGAAAGGCAAAATATAAAATTCTTCCATTTAGGAGCACCTTGCTGAGATCTCGGGTGGTTGTTTAAACTGTGCTGTGATTAGAACCATACTCTGTGAATGTGTAATATGTTGTCACACCAGATGGTCATATGATGTTCACTGACCTGGTGAGTTTAAATTAAGAAGGATCCCCCACAAATGGGGGAGAACCTTGGCTGGGAAAAGGGTAGGGTAAGGCAAAACATAGCTTTGTTTGAGGGCAAAGTTGCATTCAGCTGGTTTGACCTCTGCAGAAGTTTACCATAGCAGTCTGTCAGTATTTATTGCTTTTTACTATTAATTGGAGTTTTAGTCATGTGCTTTGTGGTTTGTTCCTGAAGTTTGTATTTAAATGACTTAGGAGGACTATCAGATTGGTTGCTCTGAAGGCCTAAATTACGTTCTTAGGCTGTGGATTTTCTTCACATAGACCAACTTGACTGTGAAAATGCTTCAGCAGGTTGGCTGCCACGTTATAACGAAAGGCTGTCAGTTGCGTTGATTGATCTTTCTTCACTCCACCTGGATATGCTCTGTTCTCACTAAGTCTAAGTGGCACACACTCAGTGCTGCAGGCAGCAAGCTGTGCTTCAGCATCTCATGGGTAGAAGTCATAAGGTCCCCTACTTCTCTTGGGAGGGAAGGTGATCACTTGTTAATAGATCAGAGAAGAAATTAGAAATAAGAGTATCAGGAAAGATTCCGTAGTCGGTGATGATAGAAGGCAGGACAATTTTAGGGAATCAAGGAAATGAGATGAACTTGTCTTTGTACTATCATACCTTGCTGAGATTTATTGCTAGCTCCATCTTGAGTGATTATCGTGGACTTGGTTCACCAGTGGTCTCAATGAAAGGGAAGAAGTAGCATATGGAGTTCTACCCCTGCACTTGATCCTGGGTGCATGCTTTCATTCTTGATCCATAAATGGGAGAATGGTATGGACTTGATTCAATGTAAAGCTCTTCTGACGACCCTGAATGTGGTCTGCTTAGAACCTACCTAAGCTCACTTATGTGATGCTTCCTTACTCAAAGATCTCTGCTGTTGCTACTCATGTCTTCATCTTCTCCCTGAGAATGTTAAACTTTAATAACTGCTAAGCTATGTGATTTTCAAATACCTTTTAACTTGGTAGGGTCAGCACATGTGGTAAGTGTTTTGGCCATTCGTTCGTTAACTCATTCAACAAACCTTAGGCTTCAATTTATCAGTTTTTTATTATCAAGCTTCTTTACTAATTATCTTTCTTTGGTTTTCATGCTATTGACCTTAAATATGCCTATCCTTCTTCTCTACAGGACTTGTATACATTAGGTAGTAATAGAGAATGAAGTGGATTCTGATTCCAAGGTGTATTTAATTCCTCTCAGCTGTGGGTAGAGACAATTTTGCTTTAGGAGGCTAGAGGACTCTCCTAGGCCAAGTTTGCTGTTCTTTCTTCCTGAATCTTCCTCCCTCTTCACCATTTGTCCAAGAAACTTGAGGGATGATGGGTTAAAAGAAGAAGATCATGAGGGAGGACCGGTTCTCACATATTTGATGAAAGCGTGTTCCTTGTCTCGAGGTTAAGCCTTTTCTGGGAAATAGGAATGAGCTCTTCGTTGCTTTGTAGGTGACCACACTATAATGCCTTGCAAGGTCTGGGTTACATACTAGAGCCGAAGCCGGTATCTGTAAAGTCTGTGCTGTTGCCAAACTCCCATAAAGTCTTAGTCGAACAGACCACGCCGTGGTTGAAAATGACGATGTTGTGTTATCTCTATTGGATGACTGGCTAGCCTAAGTTTCTACCCTAGACGGTTACTTTTCTTAATGACAGGTGTCAGCTCAGCCTTGCTTTGTAGTAGGCCTTTGATAAATGTTTGTTAAATTTAATTGTGTGCAGACTTGTTGAGTACTGAGGTGTGATTAGTTTAAGCCTACTATAACTAAGAACTGTTAATCAGTTACAATTCTTTTATTTATTCAAAAAATATGACATATAAAACAAAGTTATAAAATAAGCCTGATGGAGGAAGATTGTGACTTATCAGGGGAAACCTGGGTGTCCTGTTTATACTGCGTTCAGTAGCTGAGGTTCAGGTCATTTTAATGTTTGAGTTTGAAGTCCATGCATAGTTGTTTTCATTGAAGCTGTCAAGTGGAGGTCTGATGAACAGGACAGAAGGCACCGTGTTAACATGGTACAGAGAATATAATGTTGGGGAATGCATTGGAAGACTCGTTGCTGGCCATTCCACTTTCCCATGGAATGAGTAGGTACAGTCATCTGGAAGCAGTGTGGCTTCGTGCTCCACAGGGTTGCCCTTCACAAGCTGACCTCTTGGTTTGGACCTGTTGAAAACCCAGCTGCTCTTCTGATGGCCGTTTTCCCCTGGGCTCTCCTGTTCTTCTGTGTGTGGAAGGTGCTGTCTGCTAGGAAATTTGAATCATGTTCTAGGTGGGCCATGGACTGATTCCAACAGTTGCTCAGTGCACTTCAAACATTTACTCCTGGGGCTCAGCCTTGTGGCATAGCAGTTAAGTTCATGTGCTCCACTGCGGTGGTCTGGAGTTTCAGGTTCAGATCCCGGGAGTGGACCTAGTGTGGTGGCAACCCATATTAAATAGAGGAAAATTGGCACGGATGTTAGCTCAGCGACAATCTTCCTCACAAAAAACAAACCCCAAAATTTACTGCTAAACAAATATTGTTGTAATTAAGAGATTACTTAATCTTTAAGTAATCTTAAAAGAAGTGCTTTCAGTTATGTTGTTTGTTCCTCACATCTGCCTTTTGAGCTAGGTACTGTTACTACCATCCTGGTAAACCTAGACATCTGTGATTTCCATGAGAAGCTTTGTCAATATCGCTGTCTATAGATCCAAGAGCTATTTTAAGATTCTAGAACCTCCACCATTGCACCTTATTGAAGACACTCAAGATAATGATCTCTGTGTTTTTAAACTCAGACAGGCATTCTCCACCATCCCTTCAAAGTCATTTCTGATGTTTACCGTCAGAGAGTCCTTTCTCATATCTGTCTTGAATGTCTGTGACTTGGCACATTTTCTTAAAAAAATTTTTTTTTGTTCTTCTTTATTGAAAAGCTTCATTGTCCTGCTGATAATTAGGCTAATATTTTAAGGATTAGGAAGCTTCTGCTTCGTCATCTTTTCTTAGGTGACAAAGATTCATAAAGATTCCAGTGGCATTTGTTTTGCACTTCCTGGTAACGTTGTTTAGAGCTGCAAAGCTGTAATTGAGGTTAGCTGTCACAGAGGAGGGAAGTGCTGGTGTACTGGGATCAGCTTCAATGACTCCAGATAAGTGATCAAAGAGGTGCTATCTTCATCTCATTCTGTGGGAATTGGAAGGCTATCTGTAATAGCAGCTGAATGATTCAAGTGCCTGATGTCACCACAGCCACTTTTTTCTAATTGCTGATTTTCTGATGCCACTGAAGGACCTTCTCATGGATAGTTTGTGCACAAGTCCTTAAAACAAAGGAAGTTAGTGTCACTTTTTAAGAGAAATTAATAAACTAAAGTGCCATTAGAACCAGTGAACCAGAGGTTGAAAATTACTGAGGTAGTCACATTTATGGATGTCTGGGACTGTCTACTTTTCATTTACAGAGCTCACGTGTATTTTTTTAAATAAAATAATCACTTCAGTCTTCACTAAAAGCAGTCATGGTTAAAAATATAAAGTTAAGATGGCCAGCAGTATGAAGCAATAAATACCAAAGAAACTGAGTCACGAGTAAAGTAAAAGTATTAATGTTCACGGTCTAATGCTAGAGTCTAAGTGCTGTTGCCCAATTCAGACTGAACTGGGAGGTGGGCCGAACGAAGGGAGCAGTTTTTTTTTTCCCCCAAAAGGCTCACAGGGTGTGAGGGAGACCTTAAGACACTTAGGTCTTTAATTCTGAATTCTTACGTACCTCTTGGAAATTAGGACTGGTTTGTTTCCTCATTTGTGATGCCAAATTATAATGATTAAGGAAGTGAATTGTTCAGCTAAGGTATGAAAATACTGACTTGTAGGAGACAAAGGCGGATAGGATGTTGGCAACTTTGACACTCTGGTTTGAAAGGGTTATTATGGTCCTTTCTTGGCTAAGCTGAGGCATGAATAAATACTGGAGCAATGGGAACCACACCATGTTGTATTTTATTTCATCAGTTACCATCTGTTCTTGCAGCTTTTGCTCTAGTAGATTCCCAAACTTCCAACCTAAATTACAGCCCTATATCTTGGTGAATTGTTTCTGGAGGTGGAAATCGGTGTCTAAATTTGATTTTTTGCCCTTTTGGGCAACTTCACTTTGAAACGCTCAAGGTATGGCTTAGAGAATTCCAAATAAATACTCTCGAAACTGGTAATGACCTTCTGGGAGATTCTGATTGATGGAGGGTTCACAGCAAACACAGGTAAAAGAGCCTTAATTTTTCAGAAAACAATTGACTATGGAACCAAGTAAATACAATATACCTGCGAGGGCAGTGGAGGCAGTTGAAAGGCAATGCTTGAGGGGAGAGCTGGAAGGCATGGAGTTGCCCTGGATGCTCCTCGTGGGTCAGGTTGGGAAGTGCGATTAGGATGGAGAAAGGAAAAGAAAGGGGAGGACGTAGGAAGGCATGGTAGTGGGAGTGAAGCTGAGTGCGAGGGATGGTAAGTTGACTCTCTTGGTTGGCAGCATGAATTTCTTTTAGATTAGCTAGAAATAAAGCTATTTTCATTCTGGGGCCAGCCCCATGGCGCAGCGGTTAAGTGCGCACGTTCTACTTCGGCGACCTGGGGTTTGCCAGTTCAGATCCCGGGTGCGGACATGGCACCGCTCACCAAGCCATGTTCAGGTGGCGTCCCACATGCCACAACTAGAAGAACCCACAACTAAAACGTGCAACTAGGTGCTGGGGGGATTTAGGGAGAAAAAGCAGGAAAAAAAATTTAAAAAAAAGTAAATACTTTAGGTTTGGTGGGCCATGCAGTTTCTGTCCCAGCTTCTCAGCCATGCTGTTGGAGGGTGAAAGCAGCCCCAGACAATAGGCAAATGAGTGTGTGTCGCTGGGCTCCAATATGGACACTGAAATGTGAATTTCATATAGTTTTTACGTGTCCTGAAATAATCTTCCTCTTGATTTTTTTCAACCATTTGAAAATGTAAAAACCATTCTTAGCTCATGGGCTGTGCAAATACAGGCAGTGGGCTGGATTGAGCCTGTGGGCAATAGTTTGCTGACCCCTGTAATAGATGATAACATTTAATTTTCGACTGTTTTCCCCACTTCCCTTTTTAGATTAGCATTTTAGACTTACAGAAGTTTAACATTTCTACATAATCAAAAAATTTAGACATGTGATCATTTTTGTCAACATTTTGAAAGTTAGAATGCCCTGCTAAAGATCAAATCCAAAAATACACTTCTTTTAGCTTTAGAAACTTATTTTTTAAAGAATTAACTTTTACTCATCTGGAATGTACTTTGGTGTGTAGTGGGATTTGAAAGTCTAAATTTATTTAATTTTTTCCAAGTAGCAAACCAATCGTGGATTGTTTTTGAGTACTCACAGTTAGTATTGGGTTCCCCAGCTATGCTGAGGGTGCTTTTGATCTCAGCCTTGTACCGTGGCATGTCCCTTCTTTCATTTATGTGCAAGAAGTATGGCACCAACTTGTGACATAAGTTCCCCGTAGTTCCTCTTGGCTTGTCTGTTTCCATTTGAGCTGGCATTTGGAGGATAGTCAGTTGGAACCCCCTGTAGGCACAGTAGATACATGTGGAAGTAGTTATTCTTTAAAAAAGTTTGTTTTATATAGATAGATATTTTTAGTGAAGAATGACAACCCGATCTCCCACACTAAGAAAAGTGCAGTTAGTTTATATTACAAAACATCATCTGTTGGTTTTGTGCCTTTGGAAAATATTGTACTTAAATTTGTAAGTAAAATAACTTATTATTTTTTTTTAAATCACAGCTTACCTTGTAAGGTTTGGCAAGAATTATCTTTTATTTAGTCATTATAGGTGTGCTGAAGTGACTCAAAATATAATTTGAGGATAAGCAAAACCTCTTACTGAAAATCACAAAACTAAATTTGCAGGAATGGCTTTCTTATTCTTGAGACTTAAAAACTTGTCTGTTCCCAATTCAGGTGACTATGAAGAATAGATTTTTCTTTTATTTTCTGATAGTACCAAAAGTTATTCCTGCTGAACTGAAATGTTGTTAGTGTGCCAGTGATGGATTTGCTTAATTTATTTTCCCACAAAACTGTAATTTTTACAAAATCTGTTAAGATTCTCTTCTAACTCTTTGGTTTGGGGAAGAAAGACCCTGCTGCAGAAGCCCTGTATTTGCAGCTAGATTGTTCTTTCAGACTCAGGAATGTCTGTATGTTCAAGCTGGGTTGCCATGGTGCTGTGTGACAGGAGGTGGCAAACCCCACACAAGAGTTAAAGAGATGAGCAGTGCTTGGGATACAGATTACGGACAGTACAAGTTGCCAACAATTTCTAGGCGAGAGGTTGAACGAAACGTCTTAATCCAAAGAGGAAGAACTCCATTCCAAGGTGGCTTGGGTTTAAATGAGACCTGTTGCCTCATTATGCCCCAGATGGGCTGTTAGCTTCGCTCAGGAAGCTAGTTCCAATTTTGTGTCTCCACAATGGTCCTCAGCTACCATCTGGACTAATCACTTAAAATTAAAAGTTAAATTGGGAGGCCTCTTTTGATTTGAAATTTGAAACCTGTGTTTGTGTTTAGCTAGAGGACAGTGATATACTTAGAATTTTTGTTCAACATCCCCTACCCTGTATGAATTGGGAGAGAAGTAGGCATGAGTGAAAAATCAACAGACTCACATGAAATGAGAGGGCAGTGTGGAAAACTCCTTGCATTCCTGTTTGTAAGCCAAATTTATTTTTATAAGCGTTTAACGGCAGACAGCTTGTTCTTCTTTGGATAATTGGCCCAGACTTTGTCCTCCTCTTTCAAATATGCTTCAACCAAAGACCCAACTGTGAGATGAATAGGAAAAATGAATTTGGGAAGTAAAAGAGAAAAGTTTTTTTTTCCCCTTAATGTGAAAGCAAAACAGTCATGTGGAATCTTCTGTTTTGTTTTTTTAATAATTCTTAGGAGCCGCTGTCTTTCAACACAGTCAGAAAGTCGTTGCTTAAGTCTCTTTGTCACCCCAGAGAGTAAACGGGGTTCTCAGGTCTTTAATGTGGTTCTGTAAATGCAAGCCTTGTTTCTGCAAAAATGAACTCCTGGGCCAGCATCTCTCCCCCTCGCTCTCATTTCTTTTAGTGTCTTAGATCTAGACTAAGCATTTGAACAGCCATCGCTAAGTATTTCCACATTGGAAAACTAGGAGAACTTGGCTGGATACAGTTCTTATTTTCATGGGAGGGAATTATTTTTCCCTTTTCTGCTTTAGGAGTCACATACTATATACTTGCTATTTGGGCTGAACGGGCTTGAAAAGTCTAAGAGGAATGAGCCTAACTACTAAATTTAGACAACTGATTCATAATTTCTCAATCTTACACAGTGGGCAGTATTGTCATTGACCATTTCATTGTTTCAGGACTTGCCAGATCTAGAATGAAATCCAGAGCTGCTGCTCAACCCTCTGTGGCTCTGGTAATTCATTTCTACTTATCCCACTCATTTCTGAAGATAGCATGTAATAAAGTGTCCATAGGTTCTGGCATAGATAGATGCTGCTGTGGGCTAATTTCCATGCCTCTGCAGGTATTTCAGAATTCAGACATTGTCTTATTTCTTTTTTCTCTCCAATTAACAAGTATGTTTTTATTTAAGTCAAGCTTTAACTCTCCTGTCTCATCGACATTTTCAAAGCCCCTTTTCAAGTATAGTTAAAGTGAGATTTAAAACAACTGGGAAATTGCTTTTCCTGTAGATGGTCATTTGTCTTAAATTCATCCTCATGTGACATTTCCAGTTGCCAATTGGAGTAACCAGTTATTCAAAGAGCATTACCTAAATTGCATCATTTCACCCCCATTATTATTTCTGAAGCTCTCTAAATGCCTGTCTCATTTGATGAATCATAAGACCATGGAGGTGAAATGCACTTGGCATGTTGTTCAGTATTCCATGAATTTGTAGACTAAATATATTATTCTTTCTGTGGCTCATCCAGAAGACGTCGTCATCTTTTAAAATTGCAATTAGCACTGTTGTAAAATTGGCCGATGGAAGATGATATGTCAAGGTTGTGTATGTTTTGGATTTAATGTTTCTTTACTTAAGGATGTTGGAGTTGACCTAATCCTGCTTCACCTGGGATATGCAGGAAGGAAAATTGAGAATATGTTTTTTAAAATCAATAAATTACAAAAGGAAGAACTTGGTAACTGGTTTGAAGAATTTTTTAAAAATCGCAAGAACAGATGGTTCACCTGGATAATTTGCAAGAAAACCAGATGGGCAGAATGTAGGGGGAGATTTAGGGAACTGATCTGGATACTTCAGCTTCTTTTTCTTTAACTATCTGAGCCATTTAGAATAAATTAGGTTTTTGGATGCCAGAATCACCTGCTGGAACTGTACATGGACTTTCCAGAATAAATATCAAAAGGGAGAAGTTTAATTTTCCAGTAGAAGAAAATAAATAAACTGAGAGGTGCTGGGGAGAGTCCTAGAGTGCTTCCAGACTCTGAACCTCAGGTAATTTCGTGGCCGAGACAGGCAGCTTATAGTTTCCCCTCTCCTTCCTCCCTTCCTCCCTTCCCCTTTTCTCCCTTTCTTCCTTCTGTCAGTCCTTCCATCCATCAGAGTCAGGTCTTTAGAGAAAAGTGGCCACAAGCTTCTGATTTCCTTGTTGCTCTTCCCTGAGAACTGGCATTGGTAAAAGCCTCAGCCTATTTGTCCTCTGGCCTGTGATCTTGCCAGCGAGGAGCCTGGTGTTTACTCACTGTTGTGTCCCCGGGCTACATTAGTGTCTGGCCTGTGAATAGGGGAAACTCCACATTAAAAAGGCAGTGGGTTGAGTGGAAAGAACATGGCATTTGTAGTCAGACTAGTTAAATGACTTTAGGCAAAATACTTAATTTTTCTGATCCTTCTGATTCCGTAAAAGAAGAATAATAGTTCACAGAGATGTGAGAACTGCAAGTTACATAGAAGGTAAAGCACGTTATACATTGAGTGGTACCCATGGTAGGTCCTCAAGAAATGCTGGTTTCTTTCCTGCTAGGCCTTAATAATTGTAATTTCGGAGGACTAAATGAACATGCAAGTGATTCAGTATGCTCACTTGTTTGAGCATATTAAAAAGTAAGACTTTTCTAAGCCCCGTGAAGGATAAAACATGAATGATGGTAACGTTTGTGTGCACAGGCACTGTTTTAAGCCACGTGCAGATTTTATCAAGTTTTGTCTTCTGTACATGACTGTGAGATATTCATCATTATTGTCCCCACTTTCTAGATGAAGAAAGAGTATAGAGAATTAATTTACCTGAAATTGCAGCTAGTAAGTGGTGGAGTTGGCTGAGGCAAAAAGAGAAACTGATGAATATAATACAAGGCACAATATAGTACTTATTCTAAAAAAGAGTGAACCATCAACAATATGAGAGGCAGCCTACCAAATGGGAGAAAATATTTGCAAATCATATATCTGACAAGGGCTTAATATCCAAAATATATAAAGGACTCATGCAACTCAATAGCAAAACAGTCCAATTAAAAAGTGGGCAGAAGATCTAAATAGATATTTTTCCAAAGAAGACATACAGATAGCCAACTGGTACATGAAAAGATGCTCAACATCACTAATCAAAAAGGAAATGCAAATCAAAATCACAGTGAGATATCACCTCACACCTTTTACAAGGGCGATTATTAAAAAGACAAGAAATAACAAGTGTTGGCAAGGATGTGGAGAAAAGGAAGCCCTTGTGCACTGTTGGTAGGAATGTAAATTGCTGCAGCCAGTATGGAAAACACTATGGAGGTTCCTCAAAAAATTAAAAATAAAACTACGTTATGATCTGGCAATTCCACTTCTGGGTATTTATCCGAAGAAAATGAAAACACTAACTCAAAAAGATATCTGCTCCCCCATGTTCACTGAAGCATTATTCACAGTGGCTAATATATAGAAGCAACCTAAGAGTCCATCAGTGGATGAATGGATAAAGAAAATGTGGTATATATCTACAATGGAATATTATTCAGCCAAAAAAGACAATCTTGCCACTTGCAGCAACATGGATGGAACTTGAGGGCATTATGCTAAGTAAAATGAGTCAGAGAAAGACAAATACCATATGATCTCACATGGAGGTGGAATTAAAAAAACAGAACAACAAAACAAATTAGAACTCATAGATACAGAGAACAGATTGGTGGTTGCCAGAGGTCAGGGTAGGAGGAGGGCGAAAAGGGTGAAGATGGTCAAAGGTACAAGCTTCCACTTAGAAAATAAATAAGTCATGAGGATGTAATGTACAGCATGGTGACTATAGTTAATACTGTATTGTATATTTGAAAGTTGCTGAAGAGTAGATCTTTAAAGTTGCTAAAGAGTAGTTGTCATCATAAGAAAATTTTGTAACCATGTGTGATGGTTGTTAACTTGAGTTTTTGTGGTGATCATTTTGCAATAGAGACAAATATCGAATCATTATGTTGTACACCTGAAACTAATATAATATGTCAGTTCTATCTCAATTAAAAAAAGAGTGAAAGTGAAAAGGTGATTTAGAAGAGAAGGCAAGTCTGGTTTGGGTGGAAAAACTAGGAAAGACTTCAGGGAGAAGGTGTCATTTAAGCTGGGTGTAGAAGGCATGGCTGTGCTTTGGAGAGACACAGATGGAGCCAGAGAGAGAAGAAAGTGATGGTCATAGAGGTAGGAAAGCTTGGGCAGTGCCCAGAAGCAGACAGCTTAGCTGACTTTATGAAGAATACTGAGTGTGTGACAGCCAACCCCAGAAGCAGCCCCCAGGCACTGCTGGTGGGATCTCAGACCTGGGTGGGGTTTGGGGGCAAGGCTTCTCCTGCCTAAGGCTGCAGTGTGGCAGAATATTGACAGAGCCAGGTGACTGTGCCAAAGAAAAGTTGTGGATCCAAAGGGTAGAAGAGTGGAAAGTGGCAAAACAAGACATGAATGAAAATATTTGAAATGGTGGTTGTAAGGGAAGCCTAGAGAATTCTCTGAACCAAGGATAGTATCTGTTGTGTCTTTTTTAGGGGGGTGGTGAGGAAGATTGACGCTGACCTAACATTGGTGCTAGTCTTCCTCTATTTTGTATGTGGGATACCACTGCAGTATGGCTTGATGAGCAGTGCATAGGTCTGTGCCTGCGATCCAAACCTGTGAAGTGCAGGTTGCTGAAGCAGAGCATGCAAACTTAACCACTATGCCACCGGGCCAGTCTGTCTACCATGTCTTTTTAATAGATGCTGGTGGGAGCAACTTATTGAATGTTTTCTTCGTAATATTGACAACCATAAGAGACAAAGGCTGGACAGGTAATGTGAGGTGGTAGTATTGGAAACATGGAGTCCTAAATGCCCATGTCCAGTTTAGGCTGGGTGAATCAGATAGGCTGTTGAAAGTTTTTTGGGGGTGTAGGGAGGGGAAAGTAGTGACAAAATGGGGATTATGCATGAGGAAGATGGATCTGGCATTTGTGTGGGGACGGATGAGATTTTTTTAACTTTTTAGGCAGGACATTTGAGTTGGTGTCTTTACATTTGGGGGTGGAATTCATAAGCCTTTGCAATTGATTTGATTTGGAGGGTGGGAGATGAGCAAACAGTGAAAAAAAATGACCTTCATGTTTTTAATAATGTGTTTATTCATAGACATTTGTATGAGTTCTATGTGGCCAGCACGGTGCTGTTACTGGATATGCAATGCTGAGCAAAACTGTGTGTGTGTGTGTGTGGGGCGGGGGGGCGCTAGATGGGGAGGAATAGAGTGAAAAGTGACTCTGATCTTGGGGATCAACCTTGGTCTTGGGCAAGGTGGTCTGACGTTTACTGAAACAAGGCAGGCAGTGAGGAGTTGGCTCCGAGGTTCTGTTTTGATGAGTTGAGTTTGAGGTTAATCATGGCAAGTAATCAATTATAAAATTAGATATCTTGGACAGAGTTGGAGATGGCAGTAGATGGAAAGTGGATCAGAAAACAAAGAATGCTCATGTAGAGATTGAAGGGAAGAGGACAGAAGACAGGACCTTGTGAGCAAAGCCTAAATTTTGGGAGACAGTAGGAAGATGCTGCAGAGGATTGAAGAGGAATGAGTTTAACGCATTTTTCCACATAGATGTTTTCTTAGGGAGTTTTTAAGTTTCTTTTAAGGCTTTAGAACAAAGCGTCAACCTCAGCACTAGTTTGGCATTTTGGGCTAGGTAACTGCCTTGTTGTCGGGGGCTGTCCTGTATTGTAGGATGTTTCACAGCCTCCCTGGCCTCTTACCCACTAGATGCCACTGGGTGGCAGGGGGTAGCACTCCCTCCTCCCTGTTATGTCAATCAAAAATCTCTACAGACATTGCCAAACGTGCCCTGAGGGGCAGAATCCCCAGTAGTTGAGAACTACTGCTTTAGAGGTTATGATTTTGTCATTTTCTTTTCTCTTTTTCATGTATATCCCTCCCAAAGCATGACCAGGAAGGAATTATGGGGCAGACAATGCCAACAAAAGGCTTCAACCTTCATTTGGCTGCAAGCCTTTTGTGACTCAGTTCCCAATAAAGTTACAGAGAGGAAAATATTAGAAATGATGCTGTGAAGTGGTTTCCTGTGTGAGAGGAGGAGGCGTGGACTTGCAAGGCTACTTCATTTCAGCTCTCCACGGGCCTGGGCCTGTGCTCTGACTGCCCTGATGGACCTCCACGTGGGACCGAGTGGGGGAACGTTAGCTCTGGAAGTTTGGGGGAATTTATCAGTTTCAAAAAGAGTATGATTTTACAGAAGTCCCTGTGTAGATCTTCAGTGGTTTTAGGAAAAGTCATCTTTTAAATGTCATGTCAAGAAAATAGATATATATCCTAATAAAGTTGCCTAAAAGTTCATGTCGAGCTCCTCCCTCCACCAAATGAATTGATAGGAGGGGTGCACGTGGTTCCGTGGTTTCTCTTGACCTAGCACACTATGTTTTCACGGAGTAGATGAGTATTTGAGTTGAATTGAAATCCTGGCCATCCTTTATGCTTGAGGAGTTCCCTTTTGATCTTGGAAGAGGAAGGAGGAGAAGTTCTCGGAGGCAAAAAGTGTTCGCTTAAATCTGTGCAAGATATCAAAGACCAAGTTCGTGACAAGGTCAGGAGTGTCCCCCTTTTCATTTGAAACCTTTATTTTTCAGGTTGGCCATGGATTTGGGTGTGTTTGTTATCAACAGAGGGGAAGATGCTGATTCAGGTGGGGCTTTCCTGTCCCTCTCTGGGGGGTCTCGAGGGGCTCCCCTCTTGCTTTTGAAGTGCAGGTTGATTTCTGGCAGGTGCTTGGTGAAGAAGTGCTTACTGTGATCAGTTTAGCCCACTAAGCTATTCATAGGGCTTGGGAAATTGTCAGAAAAGAGAAGCACACAGGAAAAAGAGAACCATTTCTAAGTAGTTTCAGTTGTTGTGTTTAATCCTTTAAAAGCCCACAAGTGTTAAAGTTGTTCTCATTTATAAATAGCGGTGAAACAAAAGCAAAGAGATGTGAACGGGTGTGCTCTTAGTCAGAGGGCAGCGTGGAGGTGGGCTTACACAGACAGAGCAGAATCTGAATTCCAAGGGGGCTTTTGGGGAGCAGGCTCTGTCGATCCTGTCTGTCTTTGAAAAGAGCAGGGAGTGCCTATTACATATCTGGCCACTGAATAAAGTCTGGACTACCCTCTGAGTGTGGTCCATGTCTTAACAGAAGCAAATTTAGACCACTACGGAGTTCTACCTTTAAGACCTTGGGGGATGTTTACCAGTCCTCACTTAGGTGGTGAGGGGTAGGAAGGGTTGAGCATAGGCAGTGAATTGGCAGATTCATCCATCTGTTCTCCCTGGCACACCGTCTCTCATTCCCTCTGCTTTAACTTTTTTTTTTTTTTGAAATAAGCTTACTGTACGACAGTTCTAGATTTATAGACAAATTGAGAAGATAGTACAGAGTTCCCATATATCCTGGACCCAGTTTCCCCTATTATTAACATCTTATCTTAGTACAGTACATTTGTCACAATTAATGAACCAGTGTTGATACATGATTATTAACTGAAGTTCATACTTGATTCCTTAGTTTTTACCTCATATCCTTTTTCTGTTCCTGGATCCCATCCAGGATGCCACCTTACGTTTAGTTGTTGTACCTCCTTAAGGCTCTTTTGATTTGTGACAGTTTCTCAGACTTTCCTTGGTTTTGATGACAGTTTTGAGAAGTACTGGTGACGTATTTTGTAGAATGCCCCTCAGCTGGGATTTGTTTGATGTTTTTCTCTGATGATTAGACTTGGGTTATAGATTTTGGGGAGGAAGACCCACAGAGGTGAAGTGCCATTTTCATCACATCGTGTCAAAGTTCACATGACTTCTCACTGTTGGTGTTGACCTGGATCACTTGGCGAAGGCAGTGTCTGCAAGGTTTCTCCGCTGTAAACTATAACACACACACACGCACGCACACACACACACACACACACACACACACACACACACACACACACACGGCATGCGCGCGCGTGCCTCCTCCTATCCCCTTTTGCATACTGCACTCTTTGGAAGGAAGTCCCTATCCGCAACTCACCCCTAAGGAGTGGGGAGTTAGGCCCCACTGCCCTGAGAGTTGAGAATCTATATAAATTACCTGGAATTCTTCTGCACGGGAGATGTGCCTTTTCCCTCTCATTTATTTATTCATTCAGTAATTTATTTATATCAGTATGGACTCATGAATATTTGTTTTATTCCTTGGATTATAATCCTACACTACTTAATTTATTTAGTTGTGCAGATTGTTCCAGCTTTAGCCATTGGGAGCTCTTCAGTTGGCTCCTGTGTCCCTTTCACATACCTTCATCATTGTTTTGTTTGTTTTTTGGAAGCTCTTCCTTACTTTTTGGTACCGCAGGTTCCTCTTTGACTTTTCATGTCCTTTTGTAATGCTTCCTGCCCAGTGTGGAGTCATGGCAGATCACATGCTTCATGGCCTGGAAGCTGGGCTTTTGGTCTCAGCTCAGCCGACCAATGTTTCTAAAATAAATATACCACAAGTCTCTAGCTAACAGAGTTTTAAAAATCAAGTAGACGTAAAAGAGCTTTCCACATATTAATTATCAGTCTCTGCCCATATTTTGACGTTGAAGCGCATCTTCAGGTTTCCATCTCTGAGCCTTCCCATGGCTCCAGTACGTGTTTATTGAATGAACCAGTGTTCGTTCAACGAATGCAGCTCCTACCCTACATTTCATCAGTTTGACCCATTTAATGTATATCAATTGACAAGCTTTTCCTTTCCTGCAGAAACGTTTTGTTTTTTGAGTTATCTTATATCTCCTCACCACACATAGAATAGCTTTGGCTCACAGGTACTTACATCTGCTAACTAAGAAGCAAATAATGGAGAAAGTGAACATTAAATTGCATTTAAATAGAAAAGACAATGAAGAAATATAAATATGCTTTGGGGATCGTGTCATTTCCTCTTTCCTCCTAATACCTCAACCCTAAAATGATCTCTGTTACTTGTCATCAAGTGCTTTTGTCATTAGATTGCCAATGATGGATGAATTAGTGAATGCATATTGGGAGCGACATAGAATTCTAATTTAGGTAAGGGATTCAGGAGAATTCTCTTTTGGGTAATTCATCTGTAAGTTCTCCTAGACTCTTAAGTTGAAAGGTGCTAGTGGCATTAAACACGGCAAAGGCGGAATGGGAGCCTTATTTACGTTGTTAAATCCAGTGGGGAGTTACGGTGCAGTCAGCCACTGTCCTGAAGGAGGTGAAGGAATAGATATATATTTACTTATAAAAATACAGAAAGATAAATACATATTTTATATACACATTAAAAATATTTTTTTTGAGACGTGCAGGTCAAATGTGACATTTTCTAACATATGTTCCAAAATAACCTCAGATGGAGAACATTCCATGGTGTTGTTTCTCTAGAATTGAGTTTTGGTTGACAAGATGAGCAGGGCCCTCTGCATGACAGGCCCAGAGCGCTGAGTACTGCGGCTGTTGCTCATCTTCTTCCTCCTCCATTTCTTAAACCTGTCAGGGGTTCTTACTGGTCTTGGTTCATTGCTGCCTCTGAAGAGGATGCTTGGGAAAGGGCACGTTTGTATTCAGATATACCGGGGAGAAGGGATGGGTGCTTGGGCACAGATGTTGAGGAGTAAATTGGTGGTGGTCTTGCTAGTGTTGGGAAACTGCCTTGTCCACAGCATCAAATTGCTTGTATGGACTCTAGAAATAAGTTCTTTCACTCCTTTTGTCAAAGCGAGGCTGGGCATTATTATTAAATAGAAGGCTGGATTAGGAAGGGCTTGGGAAGCAAATATCCTTCTCACATTCAAAGCATCTCCCTTTCTGGTTTTTTCTGGAGCAGGGTTTTCTTCTGTCCTCTCTAGGAAGCTGATCTGGTTCCTGTCCTCTCACTGACCAGTACCTAGCATGTCAACAGAATGACTCATGTTCCCAACATCCTGTCCTTGTTCTGGAGAAAGGGAACTGTTTGCTTTTGGAAAACACACAGCTTACCTTTGTGGAAAAACCCCAAAACAAGCATTGCTTTGACACACAATTTTCCTTAAATGATGTCTTGGGATTTATTTTTCTTGTGACTTTTTTTTTAAATGATAGTGTTGGGTTTTCCTTTGTCTACTGTGTGTGGCAGGTGATTGAGAATTTGAGAGCTTTAGATGAGGGAAGGACTTTGGAGACCATCTGGTCCAACTCCTTTTTACGGTTCTAGAAACAAAGGCCCAGTTGAATTAAAGTGATTTGAGATTTGAAAACTGGTCAGTGATAAGCAGGACTAAGTAGTACCTGAGTCTCCTGATTCTGTGGCCTTGAGTTTGTGGTTTGTAGTGGTATTTTGAATATTTCATTTGGCTGCCTAATTAATTAGTTCTGTGTATGTGTAATGATATGATATCAGTGGATGGTTAAGACTACATATAACATAGTAAAATCTTTAAGAATACATGACATCAGGGCCAGCTCTGTGGCACAGCGGTTAGGTGCGCACGTTCCACTTCGGTGGCCTGGGGTTCACTGGTTTGGATCCAGGGTGCAGACATGGCACTGCTTGACAAGCCATGCTGTGGTAGGCATCCCACACATAAAGTAGAGGAAGATGGACATGGATGGTAGCTCAGGGCCAGACTTTCCCTCAGCAAAAAGAGGAGGATTGGTTGCAGATGTTAGCTCAGGGCTAATCTTCGTCAAAAAAAAAAAAAGAATACATGACATCATACATTAAGTTGTTACTCAGAAGCTAAGGGAATGTAGAGGAGTGAGAATTGTCCTGAGAATCAGGACATTCTGTCACATTTTAGCCTCAAGACGGATTTCAGGCAAGTCTTATCTCAGGATTTTACTTAGAAGAGGGCTGGATTAGACTATTTCTTTTGTTGTTTCAAGCCCTGAAATTTTATGATTCCATATTTCTGAGTGTATGCTATACATCTTTCCCACAATGATACAGAACATCTGCCATGTGGGTAAATCCTTATCCTTTAACTCCAGTATCATGGAACACGGGTTTCTTGTTGTTCACATGAGTGTTTTTCTTGTCAAAGAGGGGAGTTACCTCAAAGTTATCCATTGTGTTGGGTAGCATTGTGAGTGAGGAGAGAGACCTGATAAGCTTGCTGCTGGGCAAACCCTGGACCTCTGTTAGGTTACTGTTAGAGCAGGGAACAATAGGAAGAGGAAGAAAGTGATTAGTGTGTGGCAGTTATGGACCCGTCGTTCTGTTTCCCCTGTCAGGTGTCTTAAGTGCTGTGGTTGAAGATATTTGGCAAGTTGCATAAAGATAGTAGTCTCAATTCCTTCCACAGCCCACACTTTCTCCTTTTAGATTCTGACTTTCATGATGGTAGTATAATTTTTGTCTGAATGGTGCTAGAGATTGAATCACTGCTTTTGTTGTTCTTACCTCCATTTTACAGATGAGAAATTTGAGTCTGAGAGAACTAAGTAATTTGTCCCAAATCATATAACTGGCATAGGTGGGATCTCAAACTCAGGTCTTTCCGACTTCAGAGTTCACGCTTTTAACCATATTACCTTCCTGGTGCCGCATACTGCCCCATTTTAAGTATGAGGTGTTTCATTTATTTTCTGTTCTTACTGGTTAGAAGTTCATAATTTTCTTTTTTCATGTTACTCCAGTGCCTGGCATAGGACCATAAGAGAAACATTTTTATTAATGATTTAAAAGTAGTGGATGTGATGAACTGAAAGGAAAAGAAAAGGCAGAGGCTTCTGAGTCACTTGGACTAGTTACACTGGCTCTGACACTGTAACCTTGAGCAAAAAAGATTAATTTCTCTAAGCATCAGTTTCTGTACCTGAGAAAGTAGGGAAACTGTTATTTGCTGCACTGGGCTGTTGTGACTTTGGAAATAGAGTCCGTTAAACTCGTTGCATAGTGCTTAGCACATAACAGGTAATTAATGAGTGGTGGCCATTAGACTTAGGCTGTGATGATGTTAAATGAATGAAAACCTAAAATGTTTCCTTCGCTTTCTCTTTTTTCTCCCCTCAAGGACAGAGCATGTCATTTCCCCTAAATGCCTACTACCCTCAGGGAGTTCTCAGTAATAGGGTGAACATATCATCCGGGGCATAGAGGGTTTAATGTTATCAGATACTATTTCTTTCGATGCCCCTTTTCCTTTCTGTTCCAGTCATTCAGAAAAACTGCTGTAGCCCAAGGCCCTGTGGAGTGTTAGCTACAGCTTCGCATGCTGACTCCTGGCAGGGCCTCTCTTCAGGGAGTAGGATGGAGCTTGCATGCTAATCAGTCTCTTTTCTTCTAGCCTTCCTTCCCCTCTCAGTTCCCTGGAAGAGTCCCCAAAGCTTTTCTTCTGCTGAGTTGTGGCCCAGTAGCCAGATAGCGGCCTGGGCATTAAATGGAGAGGAACCTGTGTTTCTTCCTTTGTTTTTCAGCATTTTGGCATTTGAATTTTTATCTGCCACTTTGAGTCCGTTGGCTCCTGCTGCCGCTGTCACCAACCATCTCTTCCGTGTGTTCATAAGCCACTAAGAGTACACTTCTCGTGGATTGGCTTAGCCTCGTTTGTCAGTTTAATTTATCTTGGAAACAAACGTCTTTACCTTTCCTTTCCTTCAGCTCCTTGGGAGAAATGGATTTTCAAGGTAGATAAAATTTATGACAGTGCTGAGTAGTAAAATGACAATCACTGGTGCAATACCCGGCACATGATAGGTACTGAGTAGAGGAAAGAAACTGTAGGTCACTGCAGTCCCTGGAGCTCTGCCAGCATATTCACTACTTGGGGGACTCAGGGATCTGTTTATAAAGGATGAGAGTTAGCTTCAGTAATTTGGGTTGGAAAATCAGTCTTCTGTCTCTCTGAGTGAGGCGTGAGGATGGGGGGGTGGCCGGGACCAGGGGACGGAGAGTTTCTCTGGGTAAGTGGGTTAGTGTAGCTCCCAACTCAGAAGAAGGTACATACTTGAAAATTACTTAACAAAGAGCCTTGGATTAGCTTCTGCTTGTAGAATAATTGAAAGATAGGGAATAGTTGTGGTAGGTTATACTACCTACCGCTTAGGTCTTTTTAGTCTTCAAAGAACTTTTTTTTTTTTTTTTAACACTTTAACTGGTGAGTCTACCTTGCATTCTTCATTAATGTTCTCTTCTGTGCTTTGTTGTATTATGTTTCTTAGGATAAGTGAATAAGTTTTGCCAGTTGGTTTATGAAACATTTATGAATTTAAAGTCTCTGGGGAGTGAGAATTGAAATGATGGTATCTGGAGCTTCACGTTTGCTGGTAAGCTGCTGGCCTAGCATTCTTTTCCTGTTTGTTTTTCCCCAGCTATAGACTCTATCAATCAGAAATCAAATGAAATTTCAGGAATTGTGTGTGAGTTTTGTGTCTTTTTTTCCTTGAAGTGGTTAGCTCTGACTCCAGACCTGGGTGCAATGCTCACTGTGCGTTGATTTCCGTAGTTAATCCTTAGTAGATGCTTAAAAAAATGGGAAGTCCACCAGTTGAGAGAAGAAGGGTTTGCAGTTGGTTTCATAAAGTTGTTCTGTCTTAAAAGTCGTAAGCATGTCAAGAAGCTTTGATGGAACACCAGGAGGTGCGTCCTGTCCTCTTTCACCCTTTCTTCATTTATGTAACAATGTGCTCCAAGGAAATCAAAATATGATTATTACAAATGCTTAGCTGTTTTCTGCCCAAATCCAACTGCCATATGCAAGGCTTAAAAACTTCACTCTCTGTGGTGGATTAGGAAAATGGCAGCTGGCAAAACCAACTTTAGTATAAGGGTGATATCATACCACGTATTTATTAATTCTTTATAGATTTTTGAGTGAGGAGGTAGAGAAAGGAAGTAAAATCATGGCTCCTGCCCTGGACTCAACCATGGTCTGAGAGCATTTTTTTAGAAGCTTAAAAAAGAGGTGAAGAGCAAGGAGTAAGTTTTCCTGACTATGAGGAGTTAAGGAAAGGAGTGTGATGGAGTCATGGGAAAGGCAATTGGTGGAGGTAGAGGGCTCTACAGTCTGTGTGTAAGCTTCCTTTTTGATGTGGGATGTGATTGAGAATGTTAAATGAAGTTCGCATCAACAAGGCTGCTAACAGCGACTCTAGTTGCTGGAGGACATGGTGGTGTAGTCCAGTAAAGCAGTGATCAAGATCCAGTTTATGATGCTGCTGCTGCTGATATTGATGCTTTATTGAGGACTTAGTACATGCCAAGCACCTTACATCGTTTCCCCCATTTAATCATCACAATGACGATTTTCAGATGGTAGCTTAGAACAGTATATCATTTGCCCAGGATTATTCACCTAGGGGTGGAGCTGGGATTTGAAACCGTGATGCAATACCGCACCCCTTCGCTAAAGGCAGGGTTATTAAAATAAAGAAGAATTGAACCAGAGAAATATCTCGAAGACGGAAGCCACAATGCTTAGTAACAGAATAGATATGTAAACTTGAGGCAAAATGCAAAAGGAAAAAAAATGATTTTAAAATTTACAGTTCTAGAGAAAAAGCAAGATAATAGTGCTAGTGATGGGGGTAGGAAGAACAAACAATCAGACTCTGTCTTAGTCATGTTTATGGACTCCTCTTCCTAGAAAACAGTCAATAGTCTTTTCTTAGTGTTAATTTCATCTTTCTGCCTTCAGAAAACAGCTGTCACTCCCAAGTGCTTGCTGCTAACATGTAACACAGGTTATGAGCATAGTACTTTTGTGCCAAATTCCTGTCACGCAGGGGAGTTGATTCTAGCAGTAGACCAATACCCCTTCCCAATGGAGCCAAATTCACACATCACACCCCCACATTGTCCTTTAATTTAGCTAAAGAGATGATTGGCATCTCTTTGCCTCAGTACAGTGATGGTCGGTGATTGACAAGACCCTTGTTGGGAAGGACTACATTTATTCTGACTTTCTCCAGACCAGCCCTTTAGAACCATGAGGAGAGTCAGCTCTTGGTCAGAGTTCACACTGAGTGGACATAGCATTCTGAAAGTGGTTGTGCTAAGGCCCCAGGATTCTCAGGCCTGAGCAAGCAACGTGTAACTGATCGGATTTCTTGCTGACTCAGGGAGAATGCTACCTAAATCTTGAGTTTGATATTGTGACTTCAGTAGTGGATCTGTCAAGGGGCCCAAGCCTGGTTGATCACCATCCTTCCCCTGGTGTCTGTCCATGCATGGCTTTTTGGATTCACTATAAAAAAGAAATGTTTTTATTCCCTTCAAGCTTCTTATTTTGTTGTTTGTCTGGGTGAAAAAGTGAATCTTTCTCAGTGAAGAATTTACTTGCTTAAAATAAGTCTCCTTAGGAGAGAATATTAATTTGAACAGTATGGTCTTATGGGTAGCTGGCCAGGGGCCTGGAGGTGTGGTTGTGGCCTTTGCCCAGAATTATTTCCTCCACCTGCTTGCTACAAAATCACCGAACATACTGGTAGGTGTTAATTACATTTAATTAAAGAAGAGCAGGCCACCTGTCCCCAGGTGGTCTCTGGATTACTTAGAGCAACACTCTCTTTAAAGCAAATATTTTCCTTTTCCTCCCTCCTCACCCCCAGCAAATCTTTCCTGTTAGGAAAAACATATGAAGCCATTGGTTCGTTAGCAGTTCCTTTCCTAAGGGGTAGTTAGCCAAATACGCTGTCCAGAGAGAATTAGATATAACTGGTAAGTTTTTCATAAGAGTTGAGGAAAGAGAAATTCTGGGAAGGGAAGGTGAAATTATGCTCCCTAATAAAAGGTGGAACAGATATTGGGCATAATGGGTTGCGTATTTCAGTGTGTGTGTGTGTGTCAGTGGAGTGGTGAGTATTTCACATACCATCAGTGGGAAGAAGATTATTAGAAGAGTAGATATTTGCTCAAGACAAGAAATAGACCACTTCCCTCAGGAATCTGCCCATAGCCCACCTTTGCTCTTGTTATGCATTCATTTCCTTGAGAGTATTCTTCTGGAGAGAGAAAGAATTTATGAAGTCATTCCTGAAAATCCACTCCCTCCCTCTTCCATAAAGAGGCCCTCTTTATAGTTAACTTACTTTGGGCTAAGTAGAGGGCCAGCCTGCTATTTTTCTCTTTTACCATCAGTAGGATTATAGCTTAGCTCGTGTATTTGATCATTTGTTCACTCTACCAACTGGGGCCTCGATTTTTCACTGTCTCCAGCTCTGCCTCCATTTCACTCACACTAAATCTCAGCAAATTCCGAGCACTGTGAACAGTGTGTTTTACTCGAATGACTCCTCTGTGACTCCTGGGGTGCTGAGCACGCGGTGGTACCCTTTTATTTGATGTCATAAGATAACCTTTGTACCCTTTGGACCTTGAGCTTTCAATTCAACTTGTAGCTAATTCCCCGATGAACATTTGATGTGAGCAGGGGTGTGTGTTAGCCCTGGCGTGTTGCTTTTGTGGTCAGGGGTGGTGACCCCATTATAGTGGCCCCACAGCTGAGATCCTAAAAGCATCCCAAGTGTCATTTGGAAGTCAAATGCTGGGTCACATAGTCTTTTTTGGGGAGGTTAAAATCCTCTTCCCTAAAATTTTGTACCCCGTGATTCTTCATCAGCTTGAGTGCTGTCAGCTTGCATTTCCTTTACTGTGTTGCTGCTCCTTCAATTCTTTCTTCTTTGTTTAACCTGTATAAATGAGACTGGTTCTTCCTCTGTTATATTGTCTTTGAGCTCATGGCAGGTGGCATTTGGAGCCCTGTGAAGGCTGTCCTTGTGTATTGTTTTTCATAAGCTAAACAAGGCACAGAAAGGATAGCAAAAGAGACACTTTCTCCCTGGGGTAGAAAGGAGAGGGAGGAGGGACAATTTGCAGTTTACATATGAATCTTGTTTGAGTGCCCTTCAGAAGACGTTTTCTAATTCGGTCTTTTCTTCTCTTCATTCTTATATTTCTTCTTTTCTTGCTTTCCTCTATACATGTTATGTGTATATTAGGTTTTTTAAACAAATTTTCAACCCAGTGAACCGGATGAGGAAATGGAGACCAGGCAGGAATCAGCTACTGACCCCCCTCCCCCACCCCAATTCCTGTCCTTGAACCCAGTAGGCAGAAAACAGACAAAGTTACTTTGACTTTCTTGCCATTCTCTTTCTCTCTCTCTTTCTCTTTTCTCTTTCTCTCTCTCCCCCTCCCCCTCTCTTTCATCTTGAAGAGTTAACAGATTGAAAGGAATAAAGGATGTCTTTGTAGGAGAGGCTGTCAGGAAGTCAAGGTGACTGATATTTGGGGGGAGTGGGGGTGAGGAGGCAGCAACAGAAACACTACCTCTTAACACTAGGGCACTAATTACACTTAGCTTTTAGGACAAGGATACGTAGAGCTAGCCTCTATCAAAATGAGTGTATTTATTCACTGATCATTTTGTTTGATTGTCTGAGCTACATCGTGTTGTCCTTGAGGAGCACGGATTGTGCTATTTTTCATTGCATTCCTGACATGCTTAAAAAAAGGCTGCTACAATCTACTGTAGTTGATTGATGCAGGGAAAGTTTGCTGCACCTAACAATAGCGCTTCTCCATGAAACACTCCATTGATACTTTTAGAACTCATTACTGCTAACCAAACAGTAGTGGTTTTATTACCGTACTAATGGAGACTGGTACTTAGAGGCTGGGACTTGGGGGGGGGAGAGGGTGGGGCAAGGAATGTGGGCAGGGAAAAAAGATCCCTTTCCATGATTAGTGGTGTCCTCCAGAAAAGTTGTCAGGCAGTTTCCAATAAAACAATGTGATAATCTAGATACAATGCAGGGCTTAATATGCATATGCAAGGATGCACTAAATGAATTATTTCTAGCAGGGAGGAACAAGGGCTTTCTCAATAAAGAATCAGCAAGACAGCAGAGTTTTCTATGGCCTTTTCCAATAAAGTGATTTGCTTTCCTAACAGTGCATGCAGGCGGACAAATGAGTTGTGAAAGATAGGGATGCTGATGCACGCAGGACGATGCTGGACTTGGCAGGCTCCTCACTGTGGGCAACAGGACAGACCCAAGTGACAGCTTCTACCCTCTTTGCTGCTTTTTTTGGAATGTACTTGGGTCCTTCCTTTCTTCTCCCTCTCCGTCCTTCTCTCTCTCTCTGTTTTTATCTATTATTTTAATTAGAGTAGTTTGTCCATTTACCTGTCATGTGACTATTGATGTATTTGAATTTTTATCTACCATCTTACAGTTTGTTTTCTATTTGACCTATTTTATGTTCTTTATCTTCTTTTGAGTTAAGCAAAAACTTATTCCAGTTTTCCTGTTTATTGACTTGTTGATTGCTTTGCTCTTCTTTTAGTGGTTATCCTAGAGATTGCAGGGTGCACCCTTGACTTATCACGGTCTAACACAGACTCTTCCTTTCACCTCTTTGTTTTGTACACTGCTTTCATTTGGAAAAGTTCACAACTCTGAATGAACTCCATTGGCAGATTTTGTCCATATTTCCTGCTTGAGTCCCTCCCACGGAAGCTCTTATTTACTGAAATTGCTTAAAACTTATCAAAGCTCTTGCCCAGTGTCACCTGCTCTTGGAGATGCTCCAGTCAGAAGCGGACGTCCACTGCAGAGTTTTTGGCTCTCTAGACTAAGTCTGGAAGCTGGAAGCTTTCCAGTATCCCCACGAGGCTGTCAGCTCTTCCATAGCAAGGATTTTCCTATGCCTTGTGCCACAATATCTAGCAGCCTGTCGTTGGAGAGTTGAATGACTAGCCTCATCTAAACCAGAAGCCAGAGCTCACTTCACAGTCAGGATGTAAGCGGGAGGGTGTTAGCACATTTTAGGTAAGCTCTCATCTTTAAAACTCTGCAGCGTCTACGGTCCCTTCTAGCAATTTCAGTTGAATCAAGGTTATTCTTTACTTCTTATCTCGGAGGTCACTTTCAGCCATACTCGCTGGTTGCTACTTGTAATGCTGTTACAAAAAATTTAATAAAATGATAGAGCCTCCTGAATATCTAGTAACTGCCCTTGTTTTTCAGGGGGAGGTGAGGAACATGCATGGAAATAATGTGTAGGAAGATCCTTGAGTTTCTCTTGGACTTGTTGAGCTTGGTGTGCCTGAAGCGCATAAAATCTGATAAAATCCCAGCACAGCATATCTCACCATAGAGTCAGCTATGCTGCAGGCCACTAATATTTAGGTCATTTTAAGCGGTGCTGAGGAAAGCCTACATTGGAGGTGTGCGCCTTGTCTGCTGGTGGCAGCTTTATGTCAGTTGTCTTATGTCACTGTATTTTTAGTAACCCCCAGAGATTGATCATGTTAATGTGAACACCCAATTCTCAGTGGTGGAGGAGTTTTTTGGATCATGCAGGTTCTTTGCTTGGAGATAACACAGTCGGTGCAAAAGCAGCTTGGGTTTGTCAAGCTCGAAGTTCACTCTCCAGCCCTCCCAGTTTTTGAGCTACGTCACCTCCTCCGGTCTTACCTGTGCAGTACGGATAACAACACCCAGCTTACTTCACAGGCTTGTGGTAGGGATAAAGTTATATGTTGGTTCCTAAAAGTGTTTTTTGAAAAGTGTGCGTCATTTACAAATGCGGTCTGTGCCTTCTGGTTTTCTCCCACCAGCTGTTTTTCATTTGGGCAACTTCGCATACAGGCACACCTTGGGTAGAGCTTGCTAACATTTATGTATGTATTTATTAGGTTTGTTCCAAATGAGCCAGTTTTGGGCTCGTGAGATAGTGCTGCCTTAAAGCATTGTAAATTTTTGGAGAAGAGTTTTCTCAAGATAAATTAGCAAGAAGTTGTTTCCTTAAACAAAGGCACCTGGTTGATGTGAATTGACTCTCTAGAGAAATATTTACCACAGCTGCTTCTGCCAAAGTAAATATGGTCCCCAGGGGCAACAGTGGCAGCAGTCTTTATCTGGCCAAGTGCGAGACCTGAATTCAGATGCCCTTTTCCTTGGGCTGTCAACTAGGCTGAAGTTTAGAGAGCAGGAAATGGATGCTCAGTGTTAGCTTCCCTGAGTATTGGAAAAACCATATTCATGGGAGCATTTGCCAAGCATGGATGGAGGAAAGGTTTTCAGGATTACCAAACTACTTTTTGAGAGACTAGTAAGTGAAGCCTAGATGCATTATTGAAACTGTCTTAGATAATCATAAAAAAAAGAAGCAAAGCTGTTCTCTTAATCAGGGTACCTATGAGAGCTGGAGGAGGGTAGTGGAGGATAGAAGGAACACCTCCTGGGATGGAGCAGAGGGTTTGGTGTACTTACCACATTTCTGGAATTGACTTTGAGGAATGATGTTCACTTCTTTTTTCAAAGCAAGATTAGTAGATAGTGACAGTAACTATTGACTGGTATTTTGTCTTCAGCTTTCATGAAGAGAGAGTCCATTTTCTAATTTCTATGAGAAACTGCACGAGTGTTTAGCCCTCGCTGTAGAGGGCTGGCTAGATGTTGGGCAAAGCTTTCGTGAAATCTCACAGATTTTCAAACAGTTGAAGTGAAAGACCAAAGCTAGAATATGTTGAGTGTAAACTTCTTCCCCTCGCTCAGCTGCCACCTTTGCAAATGCATCACGGTTGGAAGTGCCTGAATCCAGAGTCGTCCATGCTGACTTCTAGCCAAACCAACGCAGTGACACTTCTGTGATTTGGAGGAGACTTTCAATGAGGTTAGATTTTAGTTGCTATATTTAACTTTTAATTATATCCTATTGGGATGTTTTAATTTCCCAAGTGTTATAGCCAAGGCATGAAAATGTGGGTCAAGTAAGCTAATAAAATTTTTAAAAAAACAACGTAGCAAACTCTAACGTCTACCAGTTGTGTCTCAGGTAATTAATTAGAGCAGTCTGTAGTTACTAACAGGTGTGACTGTTTCACAGCTCTAGAAAAGTAGCCCCAGTGTCTCCAAGATTGACAGTCTGCTTTCAAGACGACTTGAAATAAATAATGGGATTTGGCTTGGATCTGTAGATCTGGGTAGTCAAGCCTTTAAGATTTAAGTTTGGGTTGTCCTCTGTGGGTATCTGCAGTGAATTCCAATTCTGTATTGACTTCCACATTGCCATTCATCATCCCAGTCTCATTAGGGAGCGCAAAGCTGCCTGAACAAATAAGGTAGCATAGACAAATCTGACATTTGTGAGGTTCCCTAAGTTAAACACAAAATACATGAGTTTGTGAATCTGGATGATTCATGCTCCTCTTCTGCTCTTCGGAGGCCAGTGATTGAAAGGTGACTCGTTGAGGTTTGTGTTAAACTTGTACTTGAAGTCTCCAGATACAAAACTTCAAGGTTCTGGCTTAACCAGAAGAGTTTGAGAGTTCTTTGGATGACATTGACACACACAGAAAATTCCTTGGCTTTCTCTCAGCGGAATCTGCTGACTGGTTGGACTGTTGGGGCAGGGGAACCACCTTGCTGTTGGTCAGTGTGGTGTGCTGACGGTGGGCCGAGAGGGTGTTAGGCAGTAGTCTTGGGCATTGGAGCTGTTGGATGTGCAGACACAGAGGTGTTCCTGTGATTTGTGCACATAACATTCAAGATAATCAGGGTCTTGAGGCTTAGGACTGAGGCTGGCTTTCAAGGCAAAAGATTAGAAGGGAGAAAACATGCCAGCCCATGATGTATCTCCTCCTTTGCTCTGCTCCTGTCTGTGGTTGCTGCTTTGACATACAGCCTTACCTTCCACATGCCTCACTGAGTTAGTGCTAAAATCTCACTGGGCCTGAACTGTTATTTTGACCTGTCCCCTCTGTTTCTTTGCACACCAGTGAGTGTGTGAGTAAATACACTGATTTTTTTAAGTTATAGCAGCTCTTGGAACAGTTGGAACCTAGAAAAGTCACCTGTTACTCGGTTGCCTTTCACGCAGTAATCTCCTTTTCCTCTTCATTTATGTACATAGAAATTTTTTTGCCACATTTTTTTTTTATTGTAGTAAGATACTTGTAAGATAAAATTTGCCGTTTTAACCATTGTTAGGTGTCCAATTTAGTGGCGTACAGCATAGTCACGTTGTTGTGCGGTCATCACCACTATCCATCTCCAGAACTTTCTCATCTTCTCAAACTGAAACTCTCTTCCCATTAAGCAATAACTCTCTCTTCCCTCCTCCTTCCAGCCTCCATTCTACTTCTCAGTCTCTATGAACTTGCCTGTTCTAGGCACCTTATGTAAGTGGAATCGTTCAATATTTCTCCTTTTGTGTCTGACTTATTTCATTTAGCATACTGTCTTCAGGGTTCATCCATGTTGTAGCATGTGTCAGAATTTTATTTCTTTTTAAGGCTAAGTGATATTCCATTGTATGTGTATACCACGTTTTGTTTATCCATTTATCTGTTGAGAGACATTTGGCTTGGTTCTACCTTTTAGCTGTTGTGGGTAATGCTGCTGTAAACGTTGGTGTACAAGTGTCTGGCGTTCCTGCTTTCAGTTCTTTTGGGTATATACCCAGAAGTGAAATTGCTGAATCCACATGGTAATTCTGTGTTTAACACTCTCAGCTAATTCTGTTTAATTTTCCACAGCAGCTGCACCATTTTGTATTCCTACCAGCAATGCATGAGGGTTCCAATTTCTCCACATCTTTGCCAACACTTTTTATTTTCCATTTTTGATAATAGCCCTCCTAATGGGTGTGGGGTGGTATCTCACTGTGACTTTGATTTGCATGTGTGCATAGAGTTTTTTAAAAATATGTTTAAACAGAGCGTACATGTCATTTTGCATCCTCACTCAGTTAATATTTTATCATGTTCTATTTTGCCTTTAAAACAACTATTTTGAATTGCATCTTTCTGGGATCCATGTTGAAGTTACCAGTTCTTTGAAGAATTAGAATTTGAACCAAGAACACAAAGGTGGCCTCCACTACAGAAAGGAAAAGGACAGAGTCCAACAGTGTGTAGATGCCCCTGGGAGCATCCCAGGAGGAAACCGTAGGGCTTCCTATGCCTGTTTTGGCCTCTGAGGAACTTTACCAGTGAATACACATGCTGGATGCTGCAGAACGTGGGAGGGAGTCTGGTAAGAGGCGAGTTCCTGGTGAGACAAAAATGGATTAGACCAAGGCAATGCTAAGCAATAGAAACAGAGCAAAATCATCCAATTTATCATCCTTCCCCCAAGGCTGAGAGGCTTTTAAGTAGTTTGGGAAAACTTTGAAGGGGTAGGGAGAGCTGGAGAATAATTTAAAAACTTGTCCCCTGCAGGCCGGTTTGTTAAAAGCTCTGTTTTACCAAAAGGCTAAGGCAGTGATTAAGCAAGACCTTTGAAAAAGGATCTTAAAATACTCCATTAGGGGAGATGACAGGGTATGGTTACTAAACACCGGAGTATTTCAAAGAGAATAGGGAAGCAAAAATGAGTGCTTTGTGCGAAGATTAATTTGGTCACCAAAAATTATAGAAACTTTCAGCAGATACAGAGAATGCTTGTAAGAAAAGGGAACTCTTTGTAGAACTGAGTTAAAAAATGTTTTCTGGGGCCGGCCCAGTGGCCGAGTGGTTAAGTTCACGTGTTCCGCTTTGGCAGCCCAGGTTCGGATCCTGAGCATGGACATGGTTTGTCAGGCCGTGTTGAGGCAGCATCTCACATGCCACAACTAGAGGGACCCAAAACTAAAATATACAACTATGTACTAGGGGGATTTGGGGAGGAAAAAAAAAAAAGTTTTCTGTGGAGCTTCATTTGTAAACATAATTTCTTTAAGCTTAAAGCCTAAATAGTGCTTAAAATCCCGGTAGGAAAACACTCATACTCCTTTCCTACTGACTACTTTTTAACCTGGAGGTTTGGGAAAGAAGCATCTATTTCTGAGTATTACCTGAAAGAACAGGTCTTAATCAGGTCCCTTCAAGAGACTGGATACTTGTCCTACAAGGCAGAGGTGACTAGGACCACACTTGACACTGGGCCATTGGGCATCAATGGCAAGTTCATCTGTGTTTCAGGAAGGAGCTGACCAACCACTTCTGAGTCCAAAACTTGCCAGACAGACACAGTCAGTACTGAGCTGCAGAGTCTTTCCAGTTGCTTCTGTGGAGATTTGCAGACTAGGGCACAGAGAAGAGTGAATTGAACGGACCCGAGGGACTCATTTATCCGTGTCTGTGGGATTCAGCTCCACAGTAGGGTTGCAGGGGGTGACTTCCATGATGACAGTGCCTCTTTAAAGATACTTAGAAACCCGCTGGTGGAAAGAACCTAACCGAGTTCTGCTCTGCATTTCACTTTGTAGAGGCAACATGAGATTGAGCACAAGACTAGGAATATGGGACCTGGGTTCCAGACTCAGATTGCCTGTTCTTAGCCTGAGACATCTGGGGTTGATTGCTTAATCTTTCTGCAAGGTTTGCTGGCAACTGTCAGATGCATCATGGAGGCAGGAACACCTTGGAATTATAGAATACTGTAAGCATTGTTATTAGTAGGTCAAATGGTAAAACTGAAATGAAAGAATAACTCCCCTGCTCCACCCTGCCCGCATCAACTCATTTCCTCTTTTGGCATTACTAATGGTGCTCTTGTCAGCAGGTGCAAAGCGCCCATTAAAGTCTTTGGCTCTGAAGACGTCAGAGTTGAATGAATGACTTCAGAATTTGAAAAATAAATTATTGGCTTATTATGGGACCGTATGGTGGTTTGCTTAATCCCAAAGTCAATAATGTGAGGTACTCGAACCAACCATGAGTTAATTTTCATCCTTCTTGTCTGACAGCCTTAAGGTTGTAGGTGCAACATGAGCACCACTGTTTTGTGATGCTATTTCTGGACAGTTGATGTGCAGCCACATTGGGACAACAAATCAGTGCTGATGTGTCTGGGGAAACTCAGGTGCTATTCTGACATGTGCGTGTCCACCCACAGGCCCTGCAAGGGGAGGATGTAGGACTAGCTGCTTACTTGGTGAAATCTACAAACATGGCCAAGAGTAGAGAGTTGGTACATCAGACTCCCTGAACTCTTCCCTGTAGGGTTTCCGCCAAATGCTTGCCAAAGGACCCTGAATTCACCTGGAAACTTCTAGAAATGTAAGAAGACCCAATTCTCTTGTGAGCATGCCTTCCCATTACTGAACCTCAACTACTGTAGAGCTCATTTCCTCTTGTACTGAGTAAAGTGGAGTACAGAGAGAGATTACCAGGGATTGATGTTATAGGAATAGTGTAAGTGTAGATAAATGAAAGGTTTAGTTGCCTTGTTATTTTGCACGATGATATCTTTGTGTCCATTTTATGATGTTAATAAAATGTCCTTGCTATTACTGAGCTACTGTGTTTGAGTGCCTACCTTGTGCCAAACACTAGGTGTTTGACATCTGTTGTCTTCAACCTTAGTAACACCTGCAAGACAGGTCAGAATAAATTGTTGGAGGCCATGCAGGGTGGGTTTGAAATCATCCTTGCAGATCTCACGAGGCCTGAGCATTAGGTCATACCGTGCTGCCTCCCTGGGGTAGGGGAATAGGCTTCAGAAATTCAGGGAAAGTATCTTCCTGTTGAGGCACGTTTTTTAAGTCACAAAATGCTTAAATTGTTCCGTGCTTGTGTGAAACATTCCTCCCAGAAGCTGAGAGCTTCCTAGGGATTCTCTTGTTCTCACGTTTTGCCTGTTTTTTAAGTCATGGATACCCAGTGTGAGGCGATCACATGTGGTCAAGATGCCCTGTGAAGAGGCCCCAGGAATAGTGATTTGTGTCCTGGATTCTGACCCCAAGGGAGTTTAGAATTTTGATTTCCATTAGTATAACTAAATAGTTGATTTTGTTAGGTTGATATGTGGTTGTCTCAATTCTTGTTTTTTTTTCTAAACTGCTTTATTGAGGTATAATTTATATGCCATAAAATTCACTCGTTTTAAAGTGTAGATGTGCCTGATTTTTAGTGGATTTACCAAATTGTGCTACCATCACCACAATCAAATTTTAGAACATTTCTGTTGCCCTAAAAAGAAACTCTGTTCCAGGTGTCTCAATTTTTAACTTCTCTTTTATAGTACCCTCCTCTGACTTGTGTGGGGACCTGAAATTGGCCGCCCCAAGATATGTCTCTTTGGCATCAGGATGATTTGAGGCTCATTGCTTTTGATAAACTGGGACAGGCAAGGAGGCTCTGAGGAATGGAACTTGCCCTTTGTTAGGACACGTTTACATTTGTAAGGTAAATCTCTATCTGTAAAAGGTGCCTCCCTCTCTGTACCAGGAAGAAGAAAGGAGATGACCTTCTCTCCAAAAACTCTTAATCAATACCAAAGGCAAGGACTTAAATCTGCATTTTATTGTGCTAGTCTGGTAACCTCCTGTAACTGACTTCCCTCCCCCTCCCAACTTTGGCATTTCTTTAAGGATTAAGCATCTTTCTTGAGGCTAGGAACTGATTGCTGCGCTCACCTGTGACCGCCCAGCTCCAGACAATCGACTTGCCTCCGGCTACGCCCTCTGAGACAGCAGACCACTACCTGCTGTGTCCATCAAGCACTGTGCCGACAGGGCAATCTTGTGACTATTGTGGGAGGGACATTTCAATCACATGTGAAACACCCTGTTTGGGGGTATATAACCACTATGTGCACCCCACTTCTTCGGTGCCCTTTCTTCCTTCGGGAAGAAAGGCCCCGGGCCATGGTTCCTCATAAAGCTTTGTTTAATTTTCTCTTGCTGTTCTGTCTCATGTGAATTTAATTCGTTCTCCGGCCAGACGAACCCCCATTTGGGGAGAGGAAATGTCTTCCTCCCCTACACTTGCTATCAGGCTTTCTAGCTGGCTGCGAAGAGGAAGAAACAGTTTTTAAAAACTTTCTTTTAATTTTATCAAACACTTAATGTAGAGTATAGCATTCACCATGTGTCAGGCTTTGTGAAGACTGAGTCATTTAATTCACTGATTCCTTGTAACACCCTTTGAAAGAGGCACTCTCATTGTCGGTAATTTACAGATGAGGAAATAGAAATACAGGAAAGTTAAATACCTTGACCAGTGTCCTAGCGCTAGTAATGGTGGAGTCAGTAATCAACACATGTTATTCTAATTATTCTAAAGCACCCAATGAGACCAGAAAAAGTAGGGGAAGCAGTAGTTAGCCAGGTGGCTGGAAGGCATCAGAAAGAGTCAGCTGGTACCCTTCAGGAATGAGTCAAGGCCTTCAGTCAGAGCCTACTCTTAGATACCTTAGTAAGGTATTAAATGAGGTCTGATAAATCCATCCTGGTGGTCTGCAGAGCACTTACCTGTCATCTAGGATTTATCCCCCTGTTCGCTCTCCCTTTTGCCTTGGTGTCCTAGGGAGGAAAACATGTTTTCATGGATTTACTTTGGTTTTTATACTGGACCCCAAAGAGCTAAAGTGTTGTGCTAGAGGTTCCTTACCTGAGAGGGGTATATGGGGGTGGAGTCGGGGGTGGAGCTGTGTTCTGGTCAAAAGCTCCTTTGTGAGGGTCCGGGAAGCCTGGTAGGAATGGTCTGTGGGAGGAACGGGGCCCAGTCCATTGCCCTGTGTCCTGACCTTATCCCAGACACACTCCCCCTCTTTTACAAATGGTTCTGTATGGCTATTGGGGTCTGCCCGTTAACCTTACTTACTTTGAAGCCTGGAACCTCTTCTTTGTATAGGGAGATGGGCTCTTGATCTCTCAGAGTACTAGAATTCTTGGTAGGCAAGCCCATAAGGATGGTACAGTGATTGAGTTCAGCTGCCCACCAAAAATAGACTCTCTTTGGAAATGGGGAATCTGTAAAATGCCAACCCTGATAGTAATTCCATCTTGGCCTCAAAGGGAATATTGCCACTCTATAGTTGCTTAGCATTCCTCTCTGTCCTTAGGGCGCAGAAAAGTTGTGGAAGTATTGTTGGGTAGTACAGATGAGGAGACTCTCATGCTGGAGTGCATTCACATTTATATTTAGTAAATATTAATTGATTAAGTGCATTCTGGTGGGAGGGAAATTTGGCTTTTCATACCTAATCTTTAATGTCCTTGGGATTCAATAATTGATTTATTTGCTCATTTCAAATATATTGCCTTCTTGTTTTTTGGGGGGGGGCTATCTTTTTATTCTGCCAGGTTATGGTTCTCATATTGCTTCTGGCAGATTTTCATCCAGTTGAAGGCCTCTTAACTTAATGATCACAAGAAGATGCCCAAGAGGGATTTAGAGAGTATGTACAATGCAGGGTGATTTGTCAGAACTGTTCGATTGTGTTAAACATTGGAAAATTGCTAAACTTTTAAAACTCCACTGCGTTTTCCCCCTTTTTTACACCAGTTTATGTGGGTTTATTTTGGGCTACAGACTTTAAAAGCAAGATTTGCACATAAGAGTCTGTATTGACTGATACTCAAATGAGAAAGTGTGTCTTAATTTATATCCACTAGTTTTACAAATTCAACAACAGCAACAGCCTTTGGGCACCTCTGTTGGGTACCAGGTGCTGAGAACCCCTGAAATGTGGTACAGTCTTTTCTCCTGATCTCATGAGTTCATAGTCTAGATTCTCTGTCTTGTCTTAATAACCTTCTTTCTGTCGAACTCCCAATTAGACATCAAGCTTAGCTGCATTTTACTTGTAGAGCTTGAGGAGCATTGATGATGATGTGATGAGGTGGAGAGGCATTTCTCTTGTTTATGCAGCCTCTGTGCTCTGAGAGCGTAGGACTCCACGATATTGGCTCCAGTGGAGTGCAGCTTTGGAGTCAGGATTGTCAACCTCTCTGGGCCTTCCTTATATAAAAAAATGGGAATGATTGGGCCTGTGCTTACCTTGCAGTTCTTAGTGGGTTTTTCTTTCTGTTAGAACAACATTTTGGTCCAGTGTTTGCTAGAATCTTTGAGTCCTAGGTGTTAAGTCTCGGTCTGACATCTGTTGTCTTCAACCTTAGTAACACCTGCAAGACAGGTCAGAATAAATTGTTGGAGGCCATGCAGGCTGGGTTTGAAATCATCATAGCATAGCTGAGCTTTGGGAACCAGAATCAGAACGAGAGGAGCGTGAGAGATGCCTCTTTTCATGGGATGATGTGGATCCGGCAATGGGAAGCTATGGGGAGACTCAGGGCTGAGGCTCCAGGCTTTGATCTTTTGAATTTGCACGTGAATGAAATAGTTCTTGCAATTGATGTGCCTCATATATTTAGGGACATTCTTTGGCAAAAAGAATGGGTCAGGTGCCCAATTTAAGAGACTTCATTTGCATTTGCCCCTACGCATATGCAGTTTCCAGTAGTGCGAAAGGCTGGTATGGAGGATTAAGGTCAACTCCCACTTGCTTTGGGTGGCTCTCCTTATCAGCTCTGTGAGCCACCTTGGTCACGCTGTTTAATGTGAGGAGCTGTAATGTTCTTACTTGTGCAGCAGCATTGGACACCTCACACATTGCTGTGTGGTTTAAATTAGATGGAAGTAAAGCGCTGGTTATTGTTTCTACTTCCTCCTGCCACTTGCCCACCCCAGACTAGTCACTGCCCTTTCTATTTCTTGATTCTCACTGACCTTTCTGTCTTTGCAACTCATTCCGTCACGTAGTCTCACACTGCCTTGCTCCATGACTGAACTGCTTCATATATGTGTGTGTAAATATTTACGTTTATAAAATATCTTCCCAGGTTTGTAGAGGTCAGGAATCCAGTCATTCCTTTCTGTCTCCCATAGTGTCTGGTATAACACACATACCGTTAGACACCCACAGAAACATTGATCAGAGACAGCATTGGGGAGAGTGCTGGGTCTGTAATGTTTATTTGCTTTTGACCTTTTAGGTGTCTTTTTTTTTTTTTTGTAGTTGTAAATTAGAAGAGATTTTTGAAGCTGAAAGGAACTTTAGCAAACCTTTGTGCACAACTGCTCCTTTTACATATGTAGGCATTGAAGCCTAGAGTGGTTGAGTCCATTTTCCAGAGTCCTGTAAAGAGATGAAATAAGCAGTTCAATTTTCTGGCTTAATTTTCTGGTGCTTCTTCATCCTGCAAATCCAATATAGAACCATATTATAATGCTAAGGACACAGCCCTGTGAGATCACACTTTCTAGGATACAGTGCCATGGGACTACTTCAATAATGGGATTGAGTGTACATGCTCCACTTTGGCGGCCCCAGGTTCGCTGGTTTGGATCCTGGGAGCAGACATGGCACCCCTTAGCAAGCTATGCTGTGGTTAAGTGTCTCACATATAAAGTAGAGGAAGATGGGCATGGACGTGAGCTCAGGGCCAGTCTTCCTCAGCAAAAAGAGGAGGATTGGCAGCGGATGTTAGCTCAGGGCTAATCTTCCTCAAAAAAATAAAAATAAATAAGATAATGGGATTGGAGACAGAGCCACTTGAAATCAACTGCAAATAGTCTTATGGTTTCCCTCCATTCTGTGCTGTGATTAATGCAATATCAGACTTCAGGATTCCCAGTGCATGTGTCAGAAATGTTGGTAAAATCTCTGTAAATGACAGGGAAATTTTTTATTTATTACATAGTATTTTCCTGACAATTCTTCTTAAAATTCCTGGCTTAATTTCCGAACAGAAACTGAAAACGAAAATGAATGATCAGGAGTTGTCCTTATATTTGTACTAATTATACTCCTTTTCTTCTTTTTTTTGTGAGGAAGATTGGCCCTGAGCTAACATTTGTGCCAGTCCTCCTCTATTTTATGTGGGATGCCACCACAGCATGGCTTGACAAGTGGTGCTAAGTCCTTGCCCAGGATCTGAACCTGCAAACACCAGGCTGCTGAAGCGGAGTGCACAAACTTAACCACTACACCACTGGGCTGGCCCCACTATACTCCTTTTCTATAATTGAGATAAAATAACAAAACTGCTATATCATAATATGACAGAACCAGTTAGAGTTTAACAGTCACATTTATGTCAGGTATTTTATTGTGAAACATGCCACTGAGTCACATCTTGCATAGAGTTCCAGTTAAGTCGTGTCTGCAACATTGGGAAGAGATATGAACCCTGCCTTAGGCTAAAGTAAGTGAAGGTAATGCCTTTTGTGGTTTTCCATATGTTTCCAATGAATATTTCTTGGCAGTTTCCAAATGACTCCCTCCACTCCCATCTCTCTGGAATGAGCATTCCAAGAAACAAACTCTGTGATCTTTGACTAGAATCCTCAGAGAAGGTTGCAAGGCTTTTTAGCAGTGTTTTGTTGGAGGATTCTCTGACTTCACAGGTTGAACAATGTCCTTCATTAGCATTTGGTTATACATTGTGGGAGATTTATGGTAGGAGCCTATCATTTCCAGGATGATGAAGGTGTTTTTTCATCTACCTCATTGCCATTAGGTAAAACTATGTAAGAATGGTGGCATCTGAGTAAATGGAGATGGGAGATGGGGAGGAAAGGAGCGAGGAAGAAAAGTTTAGGGTCTTTTAGGCTGCACTGGACCTTTGGCTGTGAGTCACAGGTTATTCGTTTTTGTAGTTGTCTGTGACTGAAATGCCCGCCAGAACAGCTATAGGTATTGGGAATAGCAGTCAAGTGCAGTACTTGTGTATTTAGAAGAGCTTTGTAAGCACAGGTAGCATCAAAGACATGCAGCCAGTAGAAAGAGACGTAAGACAGCAGCCCCCTCAGTATCTTGAATCACTTGTTTTGTTCCTTCCTTGATTAGCATTTAGCTCCAAAGGCAAAGGCCATGTTACTGTACACACTAAGTGCCCAAGAATTGTTTGTGTGTATAATTCTTGAAAACTCATCCCTCCCATCATCAAGTAACAGGCTGAATACGTACTCAGCTTTGATGTGAAACGTGTTCTTTGAGCATCAGTGAAGACACAGTACTTCTGATTTCATTGGTCTGAGGTATGGACCCGGGTACGGAGATTTTTTAAAAGTTCCCCAGATGATCCTGATGGGCACCTGAGGATGAGATGTATCTTTCTCAGAAACTACAGAGAGTCCTATAAAGCAGCAATATAGTTTACATTTGCTTGTTACTTGATAGTTTTAGAAAAGCTATTTATAGTCTGTTCCTATTAATTTGAACTACCTTAAGGAGTTATGCTTAAAGGTCAAGTTCATCACCTGTTTGCATTTAGATAACTATGAGAAACATAGAAGGTATGTGTAAGAAATGTAAATTTTTAAGCACAAATGCTCCATTGAAGAAACAGAAAATCACACAAGGCGTGCTCTTCCTGCCTGGCCTCCTGTCTCCTCTCTCTGGGTCAGGTGGCCTGTGTAGTAGCAAGCCTGGTGTTTTGCATTACAAAATCCCTCCGTGGAACTTTTCTTACTCCTGATAGGGAAGGGGTATGTCAACCTGGTTTGTTTCTCCTGCTCTGATGTTGGAATGATGGGGAACAGGAAATGATTCTGATTGGGCCCCAAACAGGGGTAAACTGAAAACCAATGTTCTAACCCCTGATTGCCAAAATCTATTATGTGGAAGAGGGAGGAAAAGCAGGGAAAAGTTATGGTTTAAAATTATTTGTTGTTGTTTTACTTGCCTTTTTTTTTTTTTTAAAGCAATGTCTCTCTCTTAAAGAGGAGATTAGAACTTTCAAAGTAGTATGTGAAGTGAAAACACTTTAAAAGAGTAGAAGATGAAAAATAAGACTTCTTCCACCCTTTGGAGCTGTTTTCAAAATGCCAGTTCCATTCCCCATATTGCCATTCTAGGAACCTCTGACTTCTTTTTGCAAATCCTTCCAGAATTGGGTGTGTGTTCCAGCAGGGCCCCTGGGATTGGATATGTGGATTATCGTTAGGTTACACTATGAATGCCTCCCCCTGGAGTTGTGTGGCGTACACCCTCCAGCCACGTGTCACCTGTGTGCAGGGTAAGTATATGCTACCTTTAAAACAAACAAAATAGGATTATACTCAATGTATTTTGCTGTCCCTTGTTTTTGTCACTTAACTTTGGCTGCATGGAAACTTTGCCATTGTTTTTAAAGGGTACTGTGGTACTGGCGTATTGCCAAATTACCATTTAAAAGGTAGTCCTGGTTTTTGTTATTAATGGTGTATGAGAGTGCCTATGTGCCCCTGTTCTTCCCAACTTTGCAGTCTATCAAATTTGAAAAACGTTTGTCTGTTGTTTAGTAAAATATTCATTCCAAAAATGTCTTAAGTGACTCCTTTGCCCTAGGCTCTGTGCTCTGTGCTGGAAGACGACAGCAAATCAGAGGCATGTGCCTTCTCTTCACAGAAGTTTATGGTTTAGTGTGTGCGAGGGGTAGACAAGTAAGCAAATCACAATTCACAGTTACTTTATGCGTAAATTTATCCTGGAAACTAAGGGGCAACTGTAGTAATTTGTTATGGTTTAATTTAAAGGCTAACATGCTGCCGAAATATGCCTCCTTGCTTCTTATGTTGCTGCCGTGTTTCTTCTCATTTGTAAGATATTTTCCATTTGACTTCTTCTTGTGTCTTCTAAGCAATCCCGTCTCCATCACTCGGGAGTCTTTCCTTTCACGCCGGATGCGTTGAGTATGTGGTAGATACCAACTCTTTAGAGACTCTCTTTAAAACTGTCCTGAAATGATACCATTTTTATTCTTTTTTTAGGGGGCTGCTATTCAACGAGTTGGGATGGTGAGAAATTTCCAGTAATTTGAAACAAGAGTTTATAGAAAACCCTGTGTTTGAACTAAATTGTGTTTTGTAATTCTGTAATGTGACTGTTGGTCTTAAATTGTTAGTGACTTTGGACGGAAATAGTTCAAGTTGTGGGGTAGAAAATGTTCCTAGTTATTACAGTATGTCACATGCATCTTAGTCTAATGTCTGATTTTTTTTTTCTGGTCTGCCTAGAGATTTCCCTAACACTGTTGCATGAAAATGGCTAAGCCTAAGGGAGCATGCAGTATCATCCAAATGTGCCTGTGCAGAGTTGTCCCCTCCTGGGCCAGTGCCCCCTGCCTTACATTGCCTTTAAACTCCAGCTCCCTTACTAGAGTCTGGTTAAGGGACTCCGTGAGAACTGGAGCATGAATTGGTAATAACATCCTGCCTCTAGCAATTCATTTTTCTTTTTTACACCCTTTCAGAGATAGAGGCTTTATTGAAATTTAAAGGGAGAAAAGGCTAAAAGCCTGGTATTTCAATTTCCCAGCTATTGCTGACTTGCAGTAAAGGACTGGTGCCAAATTAGTATGGTCGGTCTTCATTGACAGATCTTTTAGATGACCTACTTCTCATTTCTTTTTCTTCCAAGGCTTTTTGTGGTACCTGTCTTCAACACGTCTTCAATTTTGGTGGAATTCTCTTTCATTTTTAATTTCTAAGTTTTTAGAAATTGATCCTTTCAGATTTGTGTCTGAATTGACACAGTATGATAAGAATCCAAGACCTGGTTTTGCTCGCAAGGGCCATGAATATTACATCAAGCAGATTGAAATTTCGATGCCGCAGTTTTCTTCTCTGTAAAATGAAGTTGTTGGACTAAATCATCTCCATCTTTTTTGTTTAACTGAACAATTTCAGGCATATATTGCACCTATGTATCTGTCTTGAATCTTTCAAAAAAAAAATGTGGCGGCAGATATGTGCTCTGAGCAGTTGGTTATTTGGGGATTTTTATAATACTAGTTTTATCACACTATGACTAATTATCCTCTGACTCCCAAAGTAAAGTGGTGTTTGTTTTCTGTGTGGAGGTCAAGAGATTGTAATCTGCCTGAGTCTAGGAGATGTGTTCTCACGTTAGTCCGCTTTAGAATCTGGGACCATGCGATTCTTTGTCTATTCCTTAGCGAACAGTACCCCTTCGCCAATAGGCACTCCTGTGTGCACCTCCCCCTTTACAGCTCTTTGTTAATGTTCTGTTATGAGCCAAATGAACATTTTGCCGAGTATATTTTACTCAAGTCATTTCGTTGGGATGAAGGTGAAATACTTCCTAATGGCCTTCTGGGTAGCTGAGAGTCCAGGTCTGTGGGGTGGGTTGAAGACACGAACAGTGTATGGCAAGTTAATGTTTATATACCTACTTCCACCTCCATAATCCCTTACCTTTCTTTAAAGGTTTGTTTCAGGATTTGTTTCAGCAAATCCTGGAGTTATAAAACCCCAAGTTGTTGTTGTTGTTGTTCGTTGATGGTTAAAAGTGGACTCTAAAAATGCATTTCCAAAACTGGACAGCCACATGCAAAACAGTGAAAGCAGACCATTATCTTACACCATACACAAAAATTAACTCAAAATGGATTAAAGACATGAATGTAAGACCTGGAACCATTAAACTTCTAGAAGAAAACATAGGCAGTACGCTCTTCGACATCAGTCTTAGCAGCATATTTTCAAGTACCATGTCTGACCTGGCAAGGGAAACAATAGAAAAAATAAACAAATAGGACTACATCAAACTAAAAAGCTTCTGCACAGCAATGGAAACCATGAACAAAATGAAAAGACAACGTAACAATTGAGAGAAGATATTTGCAAACCATATATCTGATAAGGGGTTAATATCCAAGTTATACAAAGAACTCATACATCGCAACAGCAAAAAAACCAACAATCCGATTATAAAATGGGCAAAAGATCTGAACAGACATTTCTCCAAAGAAGATACACAGATGGCCAACAGGCACATGCAGAGATGTTCGACATTCAAAACTACAATGGGATATCACCTCATTCCTGTCAGAATGGCTATAATTAAGACAGGAAACAATAAGTGTTTGAGAGGATATGAAGATAAGAGAACCCTCATATACTGCTGGTGGGAGTGCAAACTGGTGAGGCCACTATGGAAAACAGGATGGGGATTCCTCACAAGATTAAGAATAGATCTACCATATGATCCAGCTATTCCACTGCTGGGTATTTATCCAAAGAACTGTAAAACACAAATGCATAAATATACATGCACCCCTTTGTTCGTCGCAGCTTTATACACAATAGCCAAGACTTGGAAGCGACCTAGGTGCCCATGAAGGAACAAATGGATAAAGAAGATGTGGGCTATGTATACACAATGGAATACTACTTAGCCATAAGAAATGATGAAATCCGGCCATTTGTGACAACATGGATGGACCTTGAGGGTATTATGCTAAGTGAAATAAGTGAGAGGGAGAAAGTCAAATACCATATAATCTCACTCATAAGTGGAAGATAAAAACAGCAACAAACAAACACGTAGAAACAGAGATTGTATTGGTCCTTACCAGAGAGGAAGAGGGGAGGGAGGAGAGTGAAAGGGGTGATGGGGCACACGTGTGTGGTGGTGGATTGTAATTAGTCTTTGGGTGGTGAACGTGATGTAATCTACATGGAAATCAAAATATAATGATGTACACTTGAAATTTATATAATGTTATAAACCAGTGTTACTGCAAAAAAAAAAAAAAGCGTTTCCCAGATTGCCTTGCATCTGTTTTGAATGATTGTGTTTTGCTTCACTCGGGGCAAAGTGACTTTTGGGACTGAATGCTCAGCTGATTTTTTTTTTTCCTGCTTTCTACAGGGATCTTGAAATTAATGGTCCTTTTTTAGGTCACTTATTTTCTTTGTCACATGAAGAAAAAGAGATCACCTTTAGGAACCATTGCTTTAAATCATCCTTGAATATTAGTTCTCCGCTGCTTCATCCAAAAATGGGGAAATTAATCCCCACCCTCAAAGGCTCGTTATAAGGTTTAATTGAGATAGTGCTGTAAAAACTTTGAAAATTAGACTTAAGAGAAATGGAATTATGGGACTTCATCAAACTAAAGAGCTGGAAGGCAAAGGAAACCAAGATCAAAATGAAAAAACAACTCACCAACTGGGAGAAGATATTTGCGAATCGTATATCCAATAAGGGGTTAATCTCCATAATATATAAAGAACTCACACAAATGAACTACAAAAAAAAACCCAATCAAAAAGTGGGCAGAAGATATGAACAGACATTTTTCCAGAGAAGATATACAAATGGCCAACAGGCACATGAAAAGATATTCAATATCACTAATCATCAGGGAAATGCCAATCAAAACTACACTTAGATATCATCTTAGACCTGTTAGAATGACTATAATCACCAAGACAAAAAACAACAAATGTTGGAGGGGTTGTGGAGAAAAGGGAACCCTTGTCCACTCTTGGTGGAAATGAAAACTGGTACAGCCACTGTACAAAACAGTATGGAGATTTCTCAAAAAATTAAAAATAGAAATACCATACGACCCAGCTATCTCACTACTGGGTATTTACCCAAAGAACTTGAAATCAACAATTCAAAGAGACTTATGCACCCATGTGTTCACTGCAGCATTATTCACAATAGCCAAGACGTGGAAGCCACCCAAGTGCCCACTGACTAACGATTGGGTGAAGAAGATGTGAGGTATATATATATATATGATGGAATACTACTCAGCTATAAAAAAAGATGAAATCGTCACGTTTGCAACCACATAGATGAACCTTGAGGACGTCATGTTAAGCGAAATAAGCCAGAGAAAGACAAACACCATATGATTTCACTCATATGTGGAATATAAACAAACTTACGGACAAAGAGAAAAAAATCGTGGTTACTGGGGGAACACGGGTGAAGGGTTGGCACAAGGAGTGAAGGGGCATACTTATATGGTGTGTAACAAATAATAATGTACAACTGAAATCTCTCTATGTTATAAGCTATTATGACCACAATTAAAAAAAAAAAAGAAATGGAATTAGTCTAGGATTACTTATCAATGTCTTAGTAACCAAAGTTTAAAACATGTTTTGTCTACCAACTTGTTGCATATGCACCGTTAATCCAAGAGCCTCTGCTTTTCAGCAAATGGAGAGAGATTAATTTCCTTTTGGATCATGTTATGAGATGAAACATATTCCATTCCAGTTGCTGCAGTTGTTTTTGAAACCAATGTGATTTTGAATTAGTCATTTAAACATTAAATATATCGTTTTTAGGTTCAAATACCATAATTTGTGTTATCATTGTGTAAAACTTGGAGTACTTTGGCAAAATAGGAGAAATTAATGTGCCATGTGCCTGTTTTAAAGATTAAATCTGAAATTTTTAAATCTGAGAAGTGTTCTGAGTATTTTTGAGAAAAGATTTTCTCTTGTGTATGAAATTTTATGAAATACGGTTTATGCTCTTGTTTGTTGTCAATATTTGGTTAATGTCTGTTTAAAAGGAAAATGGAGTCCTCATGTGCTGAATATGTGTTTTCATTTCCACCAAGAGTGGACAAGGGTTCCCTTTTCTCCACAACCCCTCCAATAGGGACCAGTGGTTGCATTTTTTTTTCTTTTAAAGAGTCTCAGATGATTCAGTCTTCATCTCCACTTTACTTTCATTTTGCTGTTGCCTGTGTTGATTGAACATGTTAAAGCTTGACATCATGGTTCAATCATTCTCTGATCTTGCAATAATTCAAAGTGGAGCAGAAGCATTGTGAGAAAATCATGCCAGCTTTCTTAAGGTTCGACACACCCGTCTTAATTGATAATATTGTTCTAAAGATGCACCAGGAAATAGGCACACACAGCCCACTGAGACATCTGAAGGGGCTTGGCTGCCTCCTGTCCTTTTCCTGTCTCCTTCCTTTGTTTTCCAGATGCATCAGCAGATGGCTTTCCAAAACTCTTAATTTGTTCCTTGCGTGACCTTTAGCCTGGAGAAAGGCAAATCTCTTCTGAGGATAGAATTCCAGGCCATTACAAGTAGATCTTTTGTCACTTGTCATAAATAAATTCAAGTCTTTGGATATGCCTTCTGAGGTTTAAATAGGTAACCTTTCATGGGACTATAGCAAATTTAAAGATGAGTGAGACAAAACTGGAGAACGCTCCTTGACAGTTCCTGAGTCCTGCGGTGTGAGAGAACACAAGAGAAGCTACAGTACATTTCTGCTGAGGGCTGGCTTTGAAAGAAGTTTTCAGGCTGCATGGCAGATAAGGCGTTGTCTTTGGAGTCATGCAGACCTTGGTTTGAGTTCTGCCTCTGCTGGATGCTAGTAGAGCTTACCTCATAGAGCTGTTAGCATTTAGTGAGGCCCTGTATGTGTGCAACCGAGAACTGATCTTGGACCTAACAGGGCCTCAGTAAATGGTAGATCACTTAATTTCCTGTCACAGGAACTCATTCTTAAAACTCTGTATTCAAGGACAGGAGGCTCTGGAACTAATGAAGGAAAAGGAGGTTGTGTGCTGTCAAGTAGAGAATCAGAAAAATAATCATGTGAGTAATTTTATTAGGTCCTTTATCATCTGTTGTATAATTCACTGCCTTAGTCACTTTTCAACTATCGTAACATAACAGAATGCAGGCTGTTGTGAAGAAGTGGCGTGCCCTTGTTTGTGACAACTCATCTTATAGGAGAAGTCATACAGTTTACTCTGTGTCCCCAGATTGAAAGACCTAGAAGTGGATAAAGGAAATTGATGCAATCATTCTGGAGGAGAGAGAATACAGATATGCATCGCTTATTGACAGGGAATAAATTCCAAGAAATGTGTTGTTAGGCGTTTTGTTGTGTGAAGACCATAGAGTGCACTCACACATCCTGAATGGTATGGCCTCCTACACACCTAGGCTATATAGTATTAATCATAAGGGACGTATATGTGCTCGTATATGTGGTCCAGTCCATTATTGACCAAAACATCGTTATGTGGCGCATGACTTTAAACCCAGCCTCTTTTCTTCTCACTCCGGGCTGCCGGGGTTAGCTTGCGAATGGGAAGCCTTGTCTTGTGGAAGGAGTCCACTCTTGATGTAGTGTAATAGGGATATCAAGGTGGGTCTGACCATAAAGTTGAATGCTCCTGGCTGTGATGTTTGGTTGACCGATGACAGGAAAAGTTGGAAAAAGTAAATGGTTTTGTTGAGGAAAATAATGGCCTGGGAGTCCTTAAGGAAAATGTCACTGCATTAGGTCAACCCTATTTACTTGACTGAGCCAATGATCACAGGGTGATGGATAAGCAGGGTCAGCATTTGCCTTCTTCTCATTACTGTATTTCTTCTGGTCCCTCTCCACTATTGGCCCCACCCTTCTAAAGAGAAAGCTCTGTAGACAGTAGTGGGAGAAAATTAGTCTGATGTAGTCCGGAGAAAATTTGTGTCCCGCCCTACTTTCCCCTAGCTTTGAAAATCTCAAATGCAAGGCCAAACAATGAATTATTACTAACATGATAGAGGAAACTGGTACTATTAATGTCATGTAAGGAGAAAGCCCATTTTGAGTAGAAACAGAAGGACGTTTATGAGGGAAAAGCTGGCTGGCTATGGCAAAACTCAGTAGTAGGAAATTTAACTGTAATTATTCCACTGAAGTTTTTAGAAGCACTCTTCAAACTGTTGGAGGTTGGCTAGTCATTAGCATAGTAGCTGTTAACAAAAGTACACTCTGACCCAGGCCAACAGGGAAGGGAAGGAGTCAGATATGTAAATTTTGTGCAGACTGTTGTAGAGCAGGAAAGCATGCCCAGTGAATTTCCACATTAGATCAGCCCATTTAAAATTTACAAATGCCAGGGGGTGTGGGTGGATGAAGGCATTAGGATTGTATGTGATCTGGTGGCTCTTTGAAAACTGCATGTTTGGGGTTCATGTTTCTAGTTGCGGCTGAATCTGAATTTGAGATTTTAATCCCTTGGAATCAAACTAGATATGAGAATTAGACATTTGATCTCATGCATCTTATCCAGCACACAGGAGCTCTGGGGCTGCCTCAGCTTCCACGTAATCTGGATCCCGGCTGGCCTTTGATTTTCGTTTGTGTGTGGTGATTAGGTGGCACCTTGGCGACGGCGGGATCTTCCCACAAAACTGAAGGGCCCCTGCAGAGCACAGCAGTGGGTTTATTAACCAGCTCAACTCCTGCTTGCCCCAGTGGGTGGCAGGTTGGCTTTAGGTGGCCGATTGGTTTGTTATTGGCGGTAATTAGGCAGGTAGGCTGAGCTCCTTTAATTATTCAAGCCACTTTGGGAAAGCATAAGCTGCCTTTTCAGAGTTCTGGGACCTGGACTTGAGTGGGAATTCTTTGGCCTGGCCGGCTGAAGGATTAGCGTTAATTTGATCCTAATCCCTGGGACAGTCCCTCAGAGCAGTGCCCCCACATGTTTGTTTTTCACTCCAGAGTCCACAAGCACGTGCTCAGTAATGCTGAACAGGCTCCAGCACTAGATTGCGTGGTTCATGGCCAAGGAGGTTTGGAACATTTGTCAGAGTCTCCAGTAGAGAGAAGATCAGAGATGGTATCTAGAAGGTGCTCTTACATTTACGTCCCTCTGGAGGCACTGGAATCATATAGCCTAGATGTCTTTACTCAGACACCTGCACATCCACACCCTTTGCTGTACTCTCCTCACACAGTTGTTTAAGGGTAAATGGGATGGGTCATCTAAAAACCTTTTGAGATTTAGTATAAGTTCTGTGTGCATCTAAGGTAATTAATTAATATTTAGATCCCATATTGGTTACACCTTGGCATCTTTTTCTGTTCCATCATTTGTGCTTAGGATTTGTTGTTACATGTGGTAAATACCTGAGTCCTATTAGTGAAGAGATACTTTTCTATATTAGTTAGTGGGATGTAAACTGCTATTAGGTAGAACCTCAGAGAGACCAAATGTGAATAGTTTAAAAAAAAAACTGTAAGAAGTGATGGTGCGTTATGTATCTATGGAGGTGGTGAAGACAGGTGGAGGGGGGGTTGTTTCTGGACTATCCTCTTGAGTGTAGATTTACCAGCATTTTTATTTGTTCATGGTGGGACTGAGAGATACAGCTGGTTGAATCATCAGAGAGTGAGAGAAAGGAAAAAGAATTTAACAAGCTAAATTGGTAATTATGTCCTCATCGAGTTGCTGTGATATTCTAGCATTTTATTGTGTAATATTTTATTGGAGTTAGGGGGAGCCTGACTCTTCACTTTCTAGAAATAAGCCAAGGTGCAGAGACTTGAGGGGCCGCCACCACCACGTGCTTCCTTGGCCCAGCCTGAGCTGCTCTTCAGAGCCCCAAGACTGTTCCTCCACCTTCTCTTCCCTCCAGCCTTCCGCACAGCATGAAGGACTATAGGATGTGTATGAAACACGTCGTCCTTACCACCAAGAGACCAGTTTTTTCCTCAACACTCGAATAGAAACACCGTGCAATATTGCAGTTCCATGCTTGATAAACTCAGACCTTTTCCCACTTCCTCACCCAATTACAAATCTAATGTGAAAGTGAGGAACTAAATGCTATTTGCTATAACACCTCTCAGAATTTCACGGGCCTGTCAGTCTCAGTCGCCTCGCGGCTCAGTGTAGATGTTCTTGGTAGGTGGGTAGCTTGCCAGATTTTTTCTTTTTGTGTCGTACTCTCTCAGAGGACTTTGCAGTCCTCTGAATCTAGCTAGCAGATGGGAAAGAGAGTGGAGTGAAGACAACCCACTTCTTTGCCACTTTTGGAATTGATGTACCTCACTTCCCCCTGGTGTTTCTGGTAGTGAGAAATAGTCCCAGTATCCCACCTACATGCAAGTGGCCTGGGAAATAGAGTCCTGCATGGAAAGCTACTTCCCAGTGATGAGTTGACACTATGAAGGGGAAGTAGGAATTTTGGTGGACAGTCCCCTCTGCCTACAACATTTGTATATTACAAGAGTCTAGATTAGACGATTTTTTGTCTATTGTGGGGATAGGCATTAAATTTGTCACTATGTATCTGACAGGAAGCCAGTTTATAACCTTTTTGGGATATATATTACTACCTGCCATGCTTATTTGCATAGGTTGTTGTAAAGACCAAATGGAAGAGAATGAGAGTATGTTGACGAGAAACTTAACTCTAGCTTCAAAATAGTAGAATAATGATAATGAGCCCTCTTTGCAGTGAAAAAGATGCTCTAGCCCAGCAAAAATGATATTAACTTCATGAAACCATTCCTGACTTGCAGCAGATTGCTGGATTGATTTAATGTTGCCTTTTTGAAAACAAATAAACCTTGATGTTGCCTTTTTATAGTCTAGCATGTTGTCTGAAACTGACTATATTTGTAACCCCAGTGACAGTGAGAACAGCTAGGATACCATAGTCCCTTAGTAAAAATCCCAAATACAAACAACAGAAACAAAAGGGACATAGCACTTCCTTCTTGGCCATTCTCTGTCACATCTACAAGAATTATGTAGTTGCTCCTTGAATATCATTGCCTTTTGGCTGTTTCTTGGGTTTATCTATGAAAAGAGGCCAAGTTGAGGCCATTTACTCAGTTCTGTATCGCTCACGTCTTTTGTAAAAGACATTAGAATGTGTGGGGGAGGAAGGAAAACAGAGCCTTTATGAAATGTATACTTGAAACAAGAGAGATATTTACCTTAAATTTGGCCATGACAAATAAGAGACTTACATGGAAACTTTGGAAGCTGTTTTTGGTGAAATTTGCCCTTAAAGCCTTTCTTCTCTCTTAATGCCAAAATGAGAAGGCAGAGTGCCCACATGCCAGCATTTGACACGTTATAAAAGGGAAAATTTGGATAGAAAGTGGGAAGTGTGTTCAAGTAGGATCAGCACAGACATTAGGGAACATAGAAGGCCTGTTCCACATTGGGTTAAAGTAGTAAATAGGAATTGGTGTCATGCATTGTTGACTCATCCTTCTGGGACAGTCATTCAGAAATCATAAGCAACGGGCCAACTTCCCCTTGTATCTAGATGTAGAAGGACCACAAACTCAGATGTGCCCGAGGGCCATGCAGTTAACCCAAGAGAGTGATGCAGATTTGAGTTAGACTGGCAAATGGAGAGATGAAGTCTCTGGAGGAAGGGAGAGAAAGTAGACACAGAAGTGGAGGACCGTGTTTTCAGATCTTCAGATTTTTTAGAGAGAAAGTGGAAGAGTGTGTGTGTGTGTGTGTGTGTGTGTGTGTATTGAGACGTGTACTGTGTAGGTTAGTGACAAATGATCAGCTTGTCTTATTTGTCCTGAGAGCTACTTGTCTGTGGCTCCTATTTTACCGTCAAGGGAAACCATGTTTGCTTCAGGGCGTGGGGCGGACTAGGAGGGCTCTCGGGTTTAGCCACGTGTTCTCTGAGTAAACCATCAGGCTGGGATGTTGCAGTCATAGCCTCAGGAGGCTAATGCCATTTTGAATCTACAAGGTTACAGTGGCTATATGGAGAACGTGCTGTTATTTGATACTCTTTCATAAACTGAAATTTTATTTACTTTATAGAAATGCCATAATCATCAGTTGCCCACAGTTATGTTGCTAGAATTTGAGATTAGGAAATCAACAAAGATGGTTTATTTGGGATTGAAAGCATAACTAGTTTATAGTCTCCTCAGTTACTGAAAACAAAGTAAAAGAAAAGCCTTCAAATTCCTGGCTGGCCTATAAAACGGATGGAATTCAGTTTAATTTTTTTGGTGTGAGTTGCTGTAGCAAATTTAAGTGTTCTAGGTTTAATATCCTTATCTTTTTATAGGGAAAGAAGTTTCTTGGTGAAGAAAAGAAGAAATTATCATGTAATGTGGAAATTGACAAAGATGAAATATAATCAGAGAAACTATGTTGAGTGTTTTCTATTTAAAAACTGCTAGTTTGATGATTGAAAATCTTACAGACTACTCTATAAAAAATAAATCCTGAAAATAAGTCAGGAGCTGAATGCTACATTGGTTCAAGATTTGTTTTTCCTCAGAGAAGACAAATCTTGGTGGGGGGGGGGGGGTGTTGCTTTTTAGTCAAGCCAAGCTTCATTTTATTTTACATAGTAGGTGTAGTAATTAAATAAGAAAACGGCTTTTAAAAAAGCATTTTTACTTTAGAGGATGTCTTTTTGAATGCAAGTCATTGTCTCTCTCTGACCCCTCATCTGTAGGTTGGAATGTTTTCCCTATCTTGCAGTTTGTTCTATAGCATTAAAGAGTATCTGTATAATGTGCCTGACACATAATAGGGACTCCTTCCTTTCTTTGATGTCTTTGGGGTTAAAGATATCAAGGTATTGACTCCTAAGGAGGTTACCGTACTGATCCTAGCTGGGGAAAGAATACAGCGTGGACCATTTTTCTTTGGTGTCCTGTTTGACTTAGTTTGCTCTAATGTGCCATGACTGTAATTCTCATACAGCATTTACCTTTTTTCCTAAACTTCCTGGAAGTTATAGGTATATAACAGGTGCTTAGAATGGTTTTACCATCAATAAATTTTTATGACACCCTTTGTAGAATTGGACAGAATAGTCAGCATCTTAACCATTAGTAGAAAGCAGATAGTGAGCTTGCAATACTGCCAAGTGGACCTCTCTACTGGGAAGCTCTAAGGAAGAGCTACAAAATGAGAAGTGGGCTTGAAACCCCCTTGGATAAGCCTGCCTTCCCAGATGGAAGAGTTGGGGCTTTATTGCATGTTAATTTTGCATTTAAGCACATAACTCAGCGGTGAAGTTGCTTGCTTATTAGAAGACATGGAAAAGAGAAAAGCTTGATAAGTGTATGTGTTGTGACTTTATATTTGCAAAAAACCATAATCTTATGATTGTTAGCGTGGCTGTAAATATTAACATGTCCTCCTGCTTCTTGACAAACACATTGCTGATAAGGACAAAGGAAACAGCATTATTGACTGTGTTTGGGGTCAGGAATCCTTCCTTTTGCCTTAGAATAATAACAGTGTTTCCTTGGAACATGAAATTGAAACTATCTTCACAGGATTCAATTCTTGTGACATCAGTTTCAGAGGCCCTCCTTGATGTGTATCTGTAGATCACAATCGTGACTGACTTTGTTGTTAAAAAACAAACAAAAAAGAATAAGTTATTACAGATGGAGTCCTGTGAAGAACACGTTTTTTGTTCAAGCTGTAAGTCCTTATGGGAGAGTCTGCATACAGACACAGGCAACCATTGGTTCTTTTCCGTTGGAGCTTTTTCTCTAGACTTTCCCCACCAAAAATGGGAGACTTATTTTTATAGGAATGATAAGAACACTGTTATGGAAAACTTAGTAAATTCTTGTTTACTTATATCTGAAAAATAGCTGAATCTTACTAGCCTGCAGGATATGGTTGAAATGTAAACCTCCACAAAATTGTGGGAATCAAAGAAAAACTACCCTTACTTTGCCTTTTTCAAAGAGGGGGATAGAGGGAAGGCAAGATCCTCTTTATGACTTTTTGGAAGTGTGTTTTCTGAAGTCTTAACGACATTTATGGACTATAATATTTGCAGAGCACTGAATGTGATCGTAGGTAATGCAATTTTAGATTTGGAATTACCCTTAGTTGTTATTCAGCCTACTTGTTTTGGAAATGAGGCAGTTGAGAAGAGAAACAGTTTTGCCCTTGAGGAAGTTGGACGATTGAACAGATACATGTGTCTTTGTAAGCATTCTTGAGTTTTATGATGTAGCAAATGATCGATACTTACACAAGCACCTACACATAACACATGTAAATTCTGAGGATATATAGAGGGAGGGGTTTGCCTGATTGTAGTGATATATTTTCTAGGAGAAGGTGTGGTTTGAACCAATTTTAGTAAAAGATGATTAAAGCAGGTGTTGAACTGTGATGGGAAATGAGTAATTGGTGAAAACATTAAAGGCCGATTTGAAGTGTGTGTATAATTTGTAGGATCAGATATTGAGAGTGTAAGTTCTTACCACTTTAGGGTTTTTTTTTTTAATTTAGATCATATTGGCTTATAACTAACAGGAAATAGTGGCTAGGGAATTGTGTATGTTTAATCTGTGTTGTGGCAGATTTCTTAGGTTGGTGAAGGGGGACAGGATGACTGGTTGAGGAACAGATACAATTTTGATACCTGAGAAAGGAAGGCAAGAAAGTGTCATTTGCCACCATGTTTTTAGATAGCTTACTTTCTCCGCATCATCTCTTCATCATTCTGAAATGTTATCACTTTTCTCAGTGGGCGTATTTCTCTCTTTAGTCCTTTTCATATGGTACTCCTTTTGCCAATAACAACTTTTCCATACTCCCACCCATAGGTTGACCCATTATCTATTCATTTGTTTGTTTAATCCCTATTCATCCCTCAGTTCTCACTTTAGGGTAGTTGTTTCTACACTAAACACATGATATTGAAGAATTTGATCTTTATTTTAGGAACAGTGTCAAGCCACTGAAGGCTTACAATCAGGGGAGTGGATGTCAGCAGATTTATATTTTATGGCACTAGTTCTCAATATTGTGCATCACAATTACCTGGAGGGGTTAATAAACCAAATTGCTGGGCCGCACCCCCTGAGTTTCTGATTAAGTAGGTCTAGGGTGGAGCCTGATAATTTGCATTTCTAACAAGTTCTCAGGTACTGCTGGTCCCAGGACCACACTTTAAGATCGCTTTTAGAGAAATCACTCAGACTGCAGTGGGAATGAATGGGGATGGGTGGATGGTTGGGCAAGACAGGAGGCAGGGAAAACATGTGGAAGTTGTATCACTATTTCAGGTGAGAAATAATATGGGGATGAAGAGAAGTAGGTCTGTCTAGAGGTACTTAAGAGATAGTGATCGGATAGGTAAGAAAATGAGTAAGGAGAAAGAACCCTGGGGTAAGATAAGCTAGAGGAAGAAGAGAAGGAGCAGCTGGAGAGTGAAGAAATGCCAGGAGTGTGCACTGCTTCTACCACGGCAGCCAAGACGAGCATGTGATTCAGGAGGGAGGGGAGTAGAAACAGTGTCAAATACAGCTGGGAATGCAAGGAGACTAAGCGCTGAGGAGGGTACATTTGATTTAACAACATGGAAGTCCACCATGCATTCATTCAGTGTTGACTGAGCCTGTTTTGGGCCAGGCTCTGTGCTAGACACGGAGGCTTTAACCGTGACCTAGAGTTTTCAATGGCTTGGAAGACGCAGCAGCCAGACAGCAGTGGGTTTAGGAGAAGCAGGACAGAGACAGACTGTTTAAACAGTATGTTCTCGGAGATTGGCTGGTTATGAAAGAGAGGGAGGTCTGTAGAGCAGAGAGGAGTGGGGTGGCGTGAGGTTTGGGAGAAGATTTTTTTTCTTACTATGATGGAAGAGACTTGAACATGTTTACATATACTAGGAAGACTCAAAGAAAGAAAGAGGTTGAAGGTTAGAAAGGAGGGAAGATTTTGATAGGGGAATGTCCATGAGAATATGGGATGGAAGGAGACTGCAGCACAGATGCTGCATGAGTAGTCTGCCTGCCTAGCCCACAGTAGCCAACTTTATATTTACGGAAAGTGGATGCTATGATTTGAGGGAGCCCTCATCTAGGTTTTCTTCACTTAAGTGCCACACCGCCTGAATTTCCAGCGTTGAAGATTTATTTCTTTGGACTGTGTTCCTTAAGAACTATCAAAGATATTCCTTGGAGGGATAACATACTTCTGGAATAGACTCTATTGAGCTAGTGAGTTTTCGACTCCCCATTCAGTCTGTTGGGAGGTGGTGAGCTTGGGATGCTGAGAGGGAGAGATGGAATCTTGAAGATCCTTTCTTGGCCTGCCTAGTTTGACTTCAGGTTCAGTGCAGATAAATGGCCCTGTATAATATTAGCACAGTTTTTACAGTCATCTCCTTGAGGTCAATTCAGAGACAGTATTAAATATGACAGAGTCTGTTGAATGTTCAGCAAGCATATGGGTAACCCATTGTCCTCTGCTCCACTGCCCTGTGGGAAGATACACATCAGGTCATATTAGCGTTCTATTGAAATGTTGCTGACTCCTTGCGCCCAGGTGGTAGGTAGGATCGCAGTCCTCTTCTTGACTTCTCTTGCTTATCTCTGAGAGCATCACAGATAGTTCACAGACAGTCCTGTCATGTTCTCCTACTCTGGCAAACCCACCGGAGGGAGGTATCTCACCCCGGCTGCCACTGGATCTTCTCTGAGGAGAACATCCACTCTGGAGTCTCATGGAATCCCAGCTTGCAAAATCTCCAAGACCCAATTTATATTGAATTGATACCTTTAGTCCTGACTGCATTAGTCTCATCTCTTTAAAGAAATGAGGGACTTTACTTACTCCAGTCTGTGTTTCACAAAATCCCTGGTAAAAACAGTAGCTTCTCCAGCTGCCTGTAGCCCTGGCTGTTTTCCATGGTCCCACCTGGCCTGTGTGGCCAAGTTGGGCAACAGTCACTGTAGTTTCCTCTTTACCCTTTTCCCCAATTCTCTGATGCTTCCCACTATGGAATCTGTCATACACTTGACACCTGGAGGCTACATGCTCTTGAGGTCTAGCCAGAGTCAGAATCCCACTTTTGGGCCCCCCAGAATTAGAGAAGCCTTGTTTTCTGTGGATTGTAAGTTAAAGTTTGGTTTAAATGCTCTAGACCATTGCTGCCCAGTGGAGCTTTGTGCAATGGTGGAAATGTTCTGTAATCTATGCTGACTAATATGGTAGCCGCTAGGTAACTGAATTTTAAATTTAATTTTAATTGCTTTAAAGTTAAATAGTGACATGTGGTAGCAGCTACCATGTTAGACCAGTGCTTCTGAAATTTTGGTGTGCAGCAGAATCATCTGGAGGGCTTGTTGAAGCATAGATGCTGGGCTCCACCCCTAGTGTTTCTGATTCAGTAGGTCTGGGTTAGGGCTTGAAGGTCTGCATTTGTAACAAGTTCCCAGGTGATGCTGCTGGTCTGGAGAAGACCACACTTTGAGAACCACCACTGTAGACCTATTTCTAGTATTTAGTTTTCACGCTAATTAGCATAGGTAGAAGTGCCATCAGCCCATCTTCAGGGGCCCCGGGCAGCTAGTTGACAAGCAGCCTCGTACCCTACCCCCAAAACTTACACTAGATCCTTTTTCTAAATCATCACAGCTCATCTTTAAAGCTGACTCATGATGCTTTCTGAGCAGCCACAGTAGCTGAAACAATGGCCTTCTGGGGAAATTCCAGCCTTGAACAGACTTTGGTTCTCATTCCAGCTTTATTAATTCATTCTCTAACCTTATAAGAAATTAGACCATGTGTGTGGTGTATGTAGAATATGAGTAATTTTATCTTTGCCAAGTTCATACTTGGCATTATAGTGAATGATTTCTGCATCTATTCTGGTTGGACTGGGCCCAGATGGACTGTCTCTAAAATCCTGTTTTAACCAGTAGCCCTTTATTTTTAAGCAAATGATAAAGTCATTTTTTAATACTCAGAAATGCCATCTAATAAAAAAATGGTTTCTGTAATAGTAAAGCATTCTCTTGTGGGTGATTGCTTATGAAAAGGTCCTTCTCGGAATGCCTGTTGAAGTATTTACAGGTGAAATGACGTGCTGTCTGAAATTCTTTCAAGTACTGGGTCGGGGAGAATAAATGAAAGAAGAATGCAAAATGTTAATGATTGTCGAAGGTACATGGAGGTGTTGTATACTATTCACTCTACTTTTGTGATCTTTGGAATTTTACATAATTTTTTAAAAAGATGCTTTTAGCAAAACTAAATATAGCATCTTCGTGAAGTACTAGGTGACCAGTTGAATTTGAAAATGAAAAGTATCTTGTTGGTTTTGGTCTAAGGGATTCAACTGGGCTAAAATTTTGCTTTAAAGGATGATCTAAAGTAAATGGAAGAGAATAGAAGTTGTTAAAATGTAATGGATTTCAGACCATTATTAAGTGAGAATTTGCACAAGGCGGAGGCCGGGAAATACACCATTGCTAATTTTTCTGCCTAGTCTTATAGTTATCTCTTCTTACAAACATACATTCCCAACACAGCTGGTGCTCACTTTGATGTGTCAAAGTTTTCCTTGATTTGGACAAAGGCAAAGTTTTAAAAAGCCAGCCCTGGTGGGCCAGTGTGGTTGAGATTCCTTGCTCTCAGTCCTGCAGCCTGGGTTTGTTTCTGCTCTGGGACCATACCACCTGTCTGTCGGTTGTCATGCTGTGGTAGCTGTGTATTGCTGTGATGCTGAAAGCTGTTCCACTGGTATTTCAGATACTAGTAGAGTCACTCATGGTGGACAGGTTTCAGTGGAGCTTCCAGACTAAGACAGAATAGGAAAAAGGACCCTGGCTACCCACTGCTGGATGAATTGGCAATGAAAACCCTATGAATAGCTGTGGATCATTGTCAGGGATAGCACCGGAAGTGAGAGGATGGAGCAAAAAGATGAGCAGCGTTCTGCTCTGCTGTACACAGGGTGGCTAGGGGTCAGAATCAACTTGATGGCACTAACAAAAAAAAATTCTTAAAAGTTTAAAGCGGGGGGGATGTGGTGTCAAGTTATATCACAGGTATAGGTAGCTAAGCCCTTGTGGACGAGTTTAGATTCTTTCCAGTACAGTGATGATACTTACCCTGAAGAGGAAAGCAACAAAAGGACCTCGATCTACTTATGTTACTATCTTTTCTTGATCTTCTAAAGGCTGTATGAATAAATTCAACTTATTTTTGATTTAGGAAAGTCTCAAATTTTCTTTAGCTTGGTGATAGTAGGAGTTGAGTATTTTAAATTTCCTTGATAACTACAAGAAGTAAAAAGGTTTTATTAAATAGCAGTGAGTTTCATGCCAATTTACTGTGTATAACTTAGGGCCACTCTTTTCCTTTGATATATCCAAGTTGTCACTCATCTTTTCTTACTTGAAATGTCCCTTTAATGCATTTTCATCCCATTTCTATCCCCCTCACCATCACCTCCTAGTTCAAGTTGCATCACCCCCTGTCTGTGTTACTACCATGGATTCACTCACTGGATGGTCTCCCCTGAAGTAGTGCCCTCCCCACTGCCTCCCCACCAGTGATGTCGCTTTTCTTTGTCTTCCGTACTTGCACCACGTGATTTAGCATTCATTTGTTCTTTGGCGCAAGTGTATTGCTTTTGTTTGCCAATTACATGGGAAGTGTGTCTGTGTATAGCCATGGGATATTTCTTAATATCCTAAATATTTAGATATTTCTAAATACCCAACCCTGCTGGTATTCAGTTGAAAATATTTGTGAAATGTAACAAGGCCTTCAGTCTCTGTTTAGTTTTATTACTTATCTGTAATTCAATAGAGAATAAATTTAAAAAGATGGCATCTTGATCAGGATAAGACATTGCACCCAAGCCCGCAGGTTGTACTAATGGTTGTAGATGTGTGTCCAGCCTTTTTTTTCTTACAGCCACTGAATTCATTGGAACAGACCAGGCAGCATCTATAAGGGAGTTGCTTAAAAAAGATATTTTGGCAGAAGAGATCTTTGCAGCTAGCATGTGGGGCTTGAAAAAAACCCGCAGTAACACAAAGGCTCTTCCATACTTGATTGTTTCAGCGGTCCTTGGTGTTTAAGTGTTCATTGCTTGATGTCAAATTTTTGGATAATAGGATTGGTTTATATTCGCCTTTTGTGGAGTTTCTTCTAAGGGTGTGTGCAAAGCATTAGTCAAGCAAGTGTTTATGCCTGCTTGGGCCTGACGTGTGTGTGTGTTTTAATGGATATGGTACCCTTGACTCTTGCATGGAGTTTTAGTAATGCTCACACAGAGTAACATCAAAGAATTCTCCAGAGACATGCAATGTTAATTGTCAGGACAAGCCTAGACTGCCCCTCGGTCAGACCGACAAGACTGAGGAAAATGCTCATAAAACTCTCCTGTGACTGATCTTGGAAGGACAGGCTACACGTGGAGTACCGTTCTTGGAGATTTTCTCTTTTTTGGATGTTTGGTATGGTATAAGAGGAAACCTGTTATGACTGGAGACCGCTCTCTGAGCCTGGATGCATTCTTCAAAGCTTGTGTCGAACACCTCTGCTTTAGGCTCTGTCCTTCTCTTGGAAGCCTTACACCTTTTTCAGTAATGAATGTAAAAGTAGGTCAGTGACTACTTGGAGGTAAGACAGAAATTTTGTAAAAAAGAAAGTCCTTGGGGAGGGCTGCTTTGAAAAGACCTATAAGATTGCCCCCAGAAAGCGGATTAAATTTGTGTGTCTGCATTTCCTACCGCTCTCACGCTCTTCTCCCTTAAAGAGTCTTAGAAACAGAGAATGGGGGGTTTAGTGCTTTTAAGCCTTTCACTTCAGCTTTGTGAAGAAAGAACCAAAAACCTGTGCCTGACAAAGGCGTGTTGAAGCTTCCGGTGTTGTTGGGTGAGATGGCTCTCAGTCGTCAGATCAACATTGAACTTAACTGGGCACAGGCACCTGAGGGGGTCTGTCAGATGTCTCTCTTTTTGTGGATGCCTTTGTACCTCTTACTTACAAGAAAGGACTAGATGATGTCCTTTTTATAGACATACTTCTTCCGTCCCTTTGTCTTTCCTTTTATGTTTCCCATTCTCTGGTTTCTCTCTTCCCACGGATAGGTTGTTTATTGCATGAGATTCCTTAGATGTGTGACCTTCGAGCCTAATCCATGGTTATATGCAGGGAGCAGAGTCTGCCTGGGACGACTTTCTTCCTTTTTTTGATCCCACTCGTGGGCTTTGGGATATAAGATCCTTTTTCAGGATTTCCCTACCACCTGATGGATTTCTGCAAAATTAATTAACAGTGTAAGATTTCTCAATTTTTTTTATCACTCTCCCCAAAATAATCTGTCATTTTATGGCAGGACGGTGGGGCTCCCACCCCTGCAGGGAAGGACCCATCAAGTTTTTTACGGTAAATACCTCTTTCAGACATTTAAAGTTACCTGCTGTTAGCTTCTAGACAGGAGGGAGAGCCTTCCATTTAAGTTCATACGGTTGCACAGACTAAAAGTTCTATTTAGGTCTTGTTTTTATTGCCTGGTCACCTAGTGCAAACAGATTTGTGTTAGAGTTGTGGCTTTTTAGAATAAAGGCAGTCATTAAAAAATTCAAAGGCTTTAAAAAGGAAATTTGCTTATAGAAGAAGCTTCTCTGATATGGTGTCAAATCTCTTTGCTAAAGCATTAATGTGGTCACGTGTTGGACAGGCCACATAAAATTCCTACATTTTCCTACAGTGGTCTCAGGAGGTGTCACCACCTTTATAGATTCCACCCCAGATGTAACCTTGACCTCGTTCAAAAAGGTTTCAAGGACGAGTCCCATCATTTTCCAAATCTACCCATTGCCACTTCTGTACTTTCCTCTACATTCAGGGCCTCTGTAGTTACAGCTGTTTCTCAGTTATCCACGTAGAAGTAATCTAATTCTTGAAAAATGCCCAACGAGTGGTTTCAATCACTGAGTGCTCAAGGAATAAAAACTAATTTTTAAATTTGCATTTGTAAAACAATTAGACAAATATACTGTGGCAAATGATATACGTTTCAAAAGCAAATATGTAAAACTGATATTAATCAGTACTTGCAGTTGTCATATGTTTTTCTTTGTTTTATGTTAATAAGAAACAGACAAGACACAGGATAAGCTGAAAGAAAGGATTTAGTAAAACACAAGCTTACTTTTGAGTAATATAATGAGGTGAGGACACAACCAGCTTAAATTTTCGCTTCTGTAGTATTCTGCAGTGAGAATTGATGTAACAGCAGCTTAAGGTACTACAAGCTTTTCATATATTGTAAGTACAACAGCGAGAAACTTTAGTGATACATTTTGGTGTAATGTAAGGATGAAAACAAAAATCTTTTCTGCTTGTAATTAGATTGATTATTCAGAAAACCATTACCCTGGGCCAGCACTGGTGGCCTAATGGTTCAGTTCAGTGTGCTCCTCTTCCATGGCCCTGGTTCAGTTCCTGGATGCTCCACTGCTTTGTCAGTGGCCATGCTGTGCTGGCGGCCCACATACTAAAAATAGAGGAAGATTGGCACGGATGTTAGCTCAGGGTGAATCTTCTTCAGCAAAAAAACAAACAAACAAACAAACAAAAAAAACCCAAAAGAAAGAAAACCATTACCCTGAAATTTTCCTCTTAAAAAGTGATTGGTTAGTCTTCATTATCCATAAACCCCATTCCACACACATACGAGAATTAGAGGCCACAAAGCAGAGTCATATTCAGCTCTTCTTCCTCCTTCTCTTCCCTCCCCCTTACTCCCCTTTTGCATAAGTTAGCCCCCATCTCCTCTGCCTAACTTCCCATCTCATTCCCATTTGCCTAACTTCACTGTTTCCTGTGCAAGTTCTCAGAAAATCTCATAACTAGCCTTTTACCTCCCCACTCCATCCTTCAAAATCACTGACTACTGTCATCTCAAAAAAACAGGACAAGATCACCAGATGAGTCCCTGCTCTGTGTGTTCATTGTCTGCGGTGACGTTTTTTCAAAGGTGTTTCTCAGACGTGGCTGGTGGCTGGTCACTGGGTCTCCAGGTTGTCGTCTCCACCCTCTACCTCCTCCCTCCCCCCCCCCAACAGTTTCAGTTGGAGCAGCTCCACTTTTGTTCTGCCTTTTGAACTTGAAGTAAGATTTTGTTGAACAAAATGTTCCAGGACTTAAGAAACAGTTTGAAAACCATAGGATCGGATAACTATTAAAATGCTACGTCTCACCCCATATTCTGTTGGAGGTGCTTTGGTTGTTCTGATTTCTTTAAAAGAAGTTTTATATTGTTCCAAAATATATTGGATGCGTGTTTATGTTCAAATCTCTCAGAGTTGTCCAGTTCATGGGCCCGTGTTTATTGAATGCTTAGTGTGACTAGCATTTTTATGCACATTAATTTATTCAGTCCGTACCTGATTGATGTAGATGCTATTATTTAGCACCATTTCATGCATGAGAGACTTAGGCACAGAGGTTAACCATCTTGCCCAAGGTTATATAGTTAGTAAGTGGCAGAGCCAGGATTCTGACCTCAGCTGACTTGCTCCAGAGTCCACGCTCTTAAACACTAGGCTTTCAGAACAGACTCAATGTATTGACATAATTAGGTGGCTTTTAAAGCCTTAACTGGAAGAAGCACAGCCATGAGACACTTCTGTCCACAGGCTGAACTTTCAATTTGGGGCTGAATGTGCCCTCACATTATTGTTAAGCCCAGGCCTGCGTGGGGCAAGTCAGGAGTGGGTGGAGGCAGAGGAATGGCAGCAGGAGCGAGTGGACCACAAAGTTGAGAAAAGAGAGGCATCGGGTTGTCTTCCCCCCAAACCCAAAAGGGTCTGGCCATAGGGCTCCCTCGCCTTGATCTGAAGACTCTGGAGCCATTATTTGTGTGCCTGTTTAGTTTTTGATGTCAGGACAATGCCTGCACTCACTGTGACCCAGTGTATGGTCCCTCTGTCGGCTTCACTCTGTTCACCCCGAAGTGAGTACTTTTGTTGCTTTGGTCACTCGAGGTCTTAGAATCGCCTTTCCTCTGCCCATCCTGAAAGACAGTTGGGGGCCTTGTTGGGGCCACTCTGAAGAAAAATCTCTGAGTCATTGAAATCAGATTTCCAGGAGTGTGGCTCATTTAACTATCAGAAGCAACACAAGAAATGCTGGACAGAAGGCAGCCTGCCTGCCTGACGCCCCCGCCTCCTGCCTGTGGTAGCATTTCAGAGCACAAAAGCTCGCCTGTGTCTTTTCTCACACACAAGCTTCGCCATCGGAGGGCTAGTCAGGGCTGCCACCTTATTTTTGTGGGCAGAAACCACTACGCAGTGGGTTGATGGGGCAAAAACTTCTTTACAAAGACAAATAAATGTGGGTTGGTAGGAATTTGTGCAAAAAAAAGAAGATTTCTTTAAAAACACTTTTGTAATGGGACAAATGTGACTGCTCAGATCGTTCCCACATGGGCCCTTCAGAATCTGTTTTCTCTCTCTCTTGTCTGAAGGTGAGGGGGCAGTGGAAATATGTGGGGCAAGTATCTGACCAACTCCTTGAAGTTGAGAGGAGGGTCTGCCCTGGGCCCAGGCTTCCTCTGCATGCTTTAGTCCTGGGCCAGATGGGAGGGGTGTGGGGCCAGGTGAGATCCAATTAGCGGTTAGTTAATCTTGAGAGCCTGGAAGCAGCAGGGTTTGGTTCTCAGATTCTTAGTCCAAGTGTAAACTAGAGTTTAGGGCTCAGTGTGGTGCAGGATTAGAAAGAAAATGCAGTGGAATGAAAGGTCGGGAGTGGATTCTAAAGCCTGGCTGACCCCGTGTGATTATGAGCAGACCCCTTAATTAGGAGCAGTCTGCTAAAAAATACTCGTTCTATGTATATTTAAAGGGAACTTTCTGTATTGAGCTTGAAATGTGAATTTTTGGACCTTATTAACACTTGGTGGGGAGAGGAAGGCGTCCAGCACCGTCAGCCCTTGTGCTTAGAGATGGGGATGATCCAGTTTGTGGATTGCCAGGAGGCTTGTTTTTGTTCTTTCCCTCCCCTGCTGCCCAGCCTTCTGGCTGTTTTACTGCTTATTAGCCTCTTTGTTAGAGGAAGAAACAAACAAAAGGAGTTAAAATTCAACTTCTGGTTTTTGCTTCTGGTTTAGCAGCTTTCATTGAAGGTTAGCTGGGTGGGTTAGCAGTGTGCAAGGTAAAGAGCTGAGATGTCTGTTTGGGTGATTGACTAGTTTCAACTGCCTGCCCTCTGTCTCTTGTATGCTGTCTCTTTGTGGGGAGAGCCATGATGAGCAGAAAGTGAAAAGGGAGATTCTTTATAACAGAAAGACCAGGCATTAGAGCCTAACTGGAAAATATGCATGCCCAAAATGTGGTCTGATGTAGCCAAGAACATGGTTTCAAAAACATGAGAAAGGAAGATGATGCAATGAAAAATACTGTAGAAAGCTTAAATAGCTCAGATACTGCGTGGCAGGAAATGAACAAGTTAATATTAGAGTTGGGCTTTTTCTTTGCAGTTGGGAAAAGGATATGCAATAAACTGATAAAGACAGCTAGTTTTCATTTGCTTCATCTTTTTTTGTCTTGTATTAAATTAAGGATCTAGGCTTATCACTAGTTCTTGGAGACACCTAGGTGAAAATCCTCACACGTAAGGTTGAAAATCTCTCTCTTTGGGTGGGTGTAATGTTTCACTTGAAAAGGAACTGTGAAAATCCTGTGGGATCACAGGTAACAGAGTGCAAAAGGCACAGAAAAACCTCGTCCTTGATTTTAGATGTTTTTTGAGCCTATGTCAGGTTACAAACTTTGTCTTATTCCTGCCGCCATCCGTCCGTATCTGCTCATTGCTGGCTTGCTGTGAAAGAATGTGGGCATTAGGGGATCCCAGGAGCTCTTCATTAAGCTCAGGCTCCAAGTCTTCAAGGGCCACTGAGTGATTGGAACTTTAATCAACATGCATGAAGAAGGGGCCCAGGGTGGCTGTTAGTGCCATTGAATTAATCAGAGAAAGGACTAAAGAAGGGGCCATGACCCCTGAGGAAAGCACTCACCACCTGTAACTGTTTCTTCTCTGGTGTAAACGGCAGTGTCCTGGGAGGAGCTCCCTATCCTGAGGAGGAGCTCCCATCAGATGCTGCCTCGAGGCAGGAGAACCCTACCCAGATGCCTTCCTTTGAGTAGAGATACGATTGAGAGGGTCCCCAGGCTTTTGTGGGGAGTCTCTGAGCGAGGAAGAAACTGTTGCACATGGAAGGCCTGGTAATAGTCAAAGCCCACCTCAAAGGTTTTCTCTTCAATCCAGGATCCTGGAGCTGGGGTGGCAACCCTCCTTCTATATAGATGGCCAGGAGGAAGGTCAGAGAGGGAGGGCAAGGGGAGACCCAGCACCAGAAGGCAGACAGAAAAGAAGAAAATGAAGCAGCTGGGAAAGTGCACTTAAAAGGGATGGGAGTGGGGGCTGGCTGCTTAAAAGGAGGAGGAGCAAGGCCTCAGGGAGAGAAAGCAAATAAATAGGGAAATGGAATCAAATCAGATGAAGTCCTTTTAAGGAAAAGATGGTGTTAATAAGACAAATAAATCAATAGAGAATGAAGGAAAGCACTCTGGTGAAACTGCCAGAGGAAAGTTCCAGCAAGTGTATAGGAGAGAGGGAAGCTCATGTGTGAAAACAAGGCTAATGCTTCAAAGAGGTTACTTGGAGAGTGGGGATGTCTTGGAGAGTGGGGACGTCTTTGAGATGGGGGCCACTGAAGCTTATATTTCGTGTCATATTTTTCTTCATTGGATGATGCGCAGAACATTCTTTGTATTCTATTGCAACACATATATTGATTAATGCTATTGAATGTAAAGGCAGAACATTAAATAAATGTAAGAACGGAAGGTTTTGAGTTGAGGGGCATTTTAGAGCCAGAAATTTTGTCTGCCTTTATCAAAGCTCCCTGTAGATCTGTGTTTCTTTGACAAACTCTTATTTTAATCAAATTTTCTTTCCCATTGTCCTGTGGGTAGGAAGAGGAAGGCTTTGTTAACTTCATTTTCTAGAATCATAGATTTGGTAAATGAGGTTTGAAAACGTAGATGAGTGCCTCAACCCTTCACTTACGTCTTCAGGGAGTCAGAAGCAAGAAGAATACCAGTATGTTGCATTTAATACATGTGTCTGTAAATGATTCTGGAGAATTTTTTGTGCTGATCCGAGCCAAGACCCATTTATAGTATGCCCTTCAGTTTACTCTTGTTACAGAGAATTTAGAGAGAAGCACTGTCATTTTGAAAGCATTTGCTAGGAAGGAATACTACTTGAGGTAGTTTCATTATTAAAATATTTTTGAGTGACACTGTGTACTTGCTACCATATTCGGTTATTATAATAGGTAGCTTTTTTTTTTTTTAAGATTTTATTTTTTCCTTTTTATCCCCAAAGCCACCTGTACATAGTTGTATATTCTTCATTGTGGGTCCTTCTAGTTGTGGCATGTGGGATGCTGCCTCAGCGTGGTTTGATGAGCAGTGCCATGTCCGCACCCAGGATTCGAACCAACGAAGCACTGGGCCGCCTACAGCGGAGCACGCGAACTTAACCACTCAGCCACGGGGCCAGCCCCTATAATAGGTAGCTTTTAGTGCTGAAAGAATGGAACTGGCTATTAATTGGAGTCTGGTAAATATCTGAAGTAAATTTCCTAGTGGAGTTGTGGGCAAGAGTTGGATCAGAGTTGGCTAAGAGTAAGGGGGTAGACTTTGAGAAATTGACTTGTTTGTTCATTTGTTTATTGAGCATCTGCTATAGCTTAGGCACTGTGCTAGGGTCTAGCAAAATAAAGGTGAATACAGCACAGTTCTTCATGGAGCTCATTATAGAATGGGATGACAAACATAAACAGATGCTTTTAAATGTTATCATAAGTGTAGTGATAGGGATCTACTCCAAGACTTCCCACTGATTTTGGAGATAAGTGATGCTGGGGGAGACATCTGTAAAGCTGATGTAGATGAGGGTACGCTAACTAGACTGGTGCCTAACTGCCCCTTCTGCATACCTGTCACTTTAAATCTCTAATAGAGCAAGTGACGCTTACAGAGTTGGGAATCTGTACTCAACTCGAGAGATCTCTATAAATCTGTGGTGTGTGGATGTGGGTCTGACAGGATGGTATATAGTGGAGAAGGCTTTGGTCAGATAAGAGGATCAAAGGATGTCTTAGTCTTCTATTGCTGCTGTAACAAATTGCCACAAACTTAGGGCTTAAAACAACATGAATTTATTATCTTCCAGTTCTATAGGTCAGAAGTGCAACCTGAGTCTCACAGGGCTGCGTTCCTTCTGGAGGCTCTGTGGGAGAACTTGTTTCTTGCCTCTTTGGGTTGCCCACCTTTCTTGGCTCATGGCCCTTTTCCTCCATATTCAAAGCAAATAATGTCAGGCCAAGTCCTTCTCATGCTGCCATCTCTCTGGTTTTTGGTCACGGTCTTGGAAGATTCTCTACCTGGGAGGACTCATATGATCAGATTGGGCCCACCCAGATAAGTCAGGATAATTTCCCCATCTCAGTGTTCTTCTCTTTAATCATATGTGCGAAGTCCCTTTTGCCATGTAAGGTGACACACTCACAGGTTTTGGAAATTAGCATGTGGACATCTTTATCTACTGGAAAGGAAGGCTCGGTTCTTTCTGTTCTTCTGTGTGTGGTTCTCTAACCCAGATAAATGGGCCTCCAGATTAATTTTCTTTTAGACTTTTACACCATTGCCATAATAGCTAGACAGCTCTCTTTGATATGTCTTTCCATGACTCACAAAGACTCCTTGGCCAGACACTCAGGTCATTCCCCAGGAGGATCCGTAGTCACCTCTTATCCTGGTCTTGAATAAGAACTCTTTGTTCTGGTTGGATGTGTTTACTTGCCATTCCCCTCTGTCCCCTGTTCTGTTCTGCACATTCCTGACTCCAGGCCTTTGCCTGAGTTGTCCTTGCCACACCAAAACACTCTCTTCCCTTATCTCTGCCCATCTTTCCTATGAAATCCTGTGACGTTGACCATCTAGACTCCACATTTGGAGTTTATCATTATTATTTAAGTACTGTTGTTTAACTTTTATGTGAATGCATTTGATCTTCCCAGCTAGACTGGTTGTCCTAAGGTGCTTGTTAAGGCAGAGTCCTGGGATTCACCCTCAGAGAAGTTGATTGAATGGTCTGGGATGTCCAGCCCAGAAGTTTGGCTGAATAACAGACTCTGGGTGATGCTGATATAGGCGGTCCACATGCAACGTGTGCTGGGAATTCCTTGAGAAGGGTGATGAATGATCTGTCCTCTCATAGTGATAGATCTCAGGCTGTCCTTGTAGGTGGAGATTATGTTTTTGAGAAATGAATACCAGTTTTCTGCAGGTGAGTTTTAATCTAGAGAGAGAGTGTCTTTTGGGAAGCATGTAATAAGGTTAAAGGCACCAAACTGTGCACCATCTTTTTGGAGCCAACTGATGAGTTGTAGAAGTTGACAGATGGGCAAAGAGCTGGTCTGTGCACCTGCTGGAAGTGGGTAAACAAATAGTCTAGTTGAGATTTGGAAATAACCTGTTAGGATGGCAAAATTGCCATGTCTCTAGATGGACTTTTTTATATGTGAAGTATCAAAGGCGGAAATTCTGTCACGGAAAAGATTTGAAAAAGGGAAGATGGCTAATTCTTGGGAACACGTGGAGGAAACTCTATGCTTTCAGTGCTCATTCTGATAACTAGTTCTTGATGATTGGAATGCAAAGAATACCCAAAAATCTGAATTCCCACTGAACCATGCATTTTTGGAATGAAGGCTTTCATGAATATGCCATGATTTTGATTTCTGTTTTTGTTAAGATTGGAATGAAGTCTTTGTTATTTTACATTATTTCATAGACCCCCTGGAGAGGTTAAGTCCAAATGATTGGATTTATTTTGCGATATTGATTTTTGCCTTTCCCTATTTTCCTGGATCTTATAGCATAAAATGAAACTGTTAATAGGCTAATTAAGCAAAATATTTTTTGTTTTGTTCAATTTTCTACTTTTCATTAATTTTTCTATCAACTTTATGGCAGAAAGGGAAGACATCAGTTTTTATTGAGAGAAGAGCTTTACCTAGCTATTTCAGAGTTCCCATTATAATAGGGTTCTACCTTTTGTACATAATTCGAGGACTTGAACCTGAGCTAGAAGAGGAGATATTAAAAATAATAGATGTTTCTGTGAGCTGGAGGCTGTCACAGTGGTGATACACTTGAATTGGAAATCACCAAAATTTCCTTCTGACTCCCTAGTCACCAAACAAAACATAGGCATATTTTTTTATATTACTGTCTTTTGTGGAAAGGAACAGAGCTATTATAAGATGAATTGTGTTAGGCACTTTAATAACAGTCTTTGATTCAATTTAAGCCAGTTCTCTATGTGCCTGTTAAGTAAAAATATATCATAAATTAAGTTCTGAAAATTCACATTTTTTTCCCAGTGGGCTCATTTGCATACCTGGTGGTCGTGTTATCTTCAGTTGGTGATAAGCTTCTATGATGCTGTCTGACTGATTAAATTAACCCGGTGGGACCAGTAGGGACAGGAATAGCATGTTCTGTGCATGCAGAGCTAAATTAAAATATCGATAATTAGTGTAATTATTTGGTTTCAAATGGTTGATTTTGTTTTTTTTTTTAAGCAGCCATTGTGTGTACAGTGTCCTACCAGATAAAATAAAATGAAAGGCTGAAAGAAGTTACTATTTCACTTCTTCTTGCATACATTGTTTCTTCTGGATGGAACTCTGCAGTTTGTCACAAAGCTCACAGTTAAAATTCACTCCAGTATCGCCACACTTAGGAGTGATCAAGGTATTTTGGTCTAGAATTGAATTAAATTGAGTCTCTATTTGTTTAATATCTTTCCTGCTCATAACAGCAGTCTCTGTAGAGGATAAGAGAAGTGTAATCTAATCCTTGCCTTCAAAGAATTGATAATTTAGAACAGAGCTGTCTAATAGGAATATTATGTCCTAACTTTAAATTTCCCAGTAGCCACATTAAAAGATAAAAACGGTGGGCGAAATTATTTTTAATATATCTTATTTAATGCAAGATAAAAATATTATCATTTCGGGGCTGGCCTGGTGGTGCAGCAGTTAAGTGCGCACGTTCTGATTCAGCAGCCTGAGGTTTGCCGGTTTGGATCCTGGGTGTGGACATGGCACTGCTTGGCACGCCATGCTGTGGTAGGCACCCCGCATATAAAGTAGAGGAAGATGGGCATGGATGTTAGCTCAGGGCCAGCCTTCCTCAGCAAAAAGAGGAGGATTGGCAGCAGTTAGCTCAGGGCTAATCTTCCTCAAGAAAAAAATTAGCATTTCAACATGTAATCACTGTAAAAATCACTAATGAGATATTTTACATTCTTTTAAAAGTACTAAGTCTTCAAAATCTGATATGTGATTTACTCTTAAAGCACATGTCAATATGGGTGCTAAATTCTCATTGTAAATACTTGATCTTTATTTGGATTATAAAATGTGAAGTTGAAAAAGCAGATTCACCTCCTGACTTTGTCCTAAACATACTTAAAAGTTGTCTGATAACTGAAGTGGACGTTTGTTTAAAATTTGGATTAAAAATTAGTAATGTTAAAAATTCAGTTCAGTCATTCTAACCACATTTCCAGCGCCAGTAGCCCATGTGGCAATGGCTACCTGACAGCACAGGTTTAGATACTGAGACAAGACTTTCTGGACCTTCAATACTTAAATAATTCAAGATGGTGTGTAATTACAAAGTGACTTCCTATGTATTTGTATAGGATAATTAAGAGAAGTATGGAGTAGCAGTGCTGTCCAGTAGAACTTTCTGTGATGAAAATGTTCTGTGTTGGCACAGACCAGTGAGGTAGCCACTAGCTCCATGTGGCTTTTGAACACTTGAAGTGTGGCAAGTAAAACTAGAACGTGCATTTTAGTTTTGTTTAGTTAATTTGTATTTAAATAACCACATGGAGCTAGTGGCTACCATATTGGTTAGCCCTGAGCTAGTCTCATGAAGGAGCCACAACATGAATTGAAGGAGCCACAATATGAATTAGTATAGGCAGTGAGAAAAGGATAAGACATTACTGAGTGGGGAATAGCATAGACTAGTGGCTCCCAAACATTACTGCACATTGGAATTATAGGGGGATCTTTAAAAAAAAGTCCTATCCTCAGCTGCTACTCCCAGATGTGCTGATTTAATTGGTGTGTGGAACCTAGTCATTAGGGGTTTCCAGAGCTCCCCAGGTGATTCTGATGTACAGCAAATTTAGGAACAGATCTGTGCTGTATTCTAAATTCTCCACAAATCTATTTCCTTGCTATTCATATCCTACCTAAGTTTGTTAGGAATAAGCACAAAGAAGGAGCTAAATCAGTACCTGGTATTTTCTAGGTTCCTATGACTGTTGCGTATATACTCTTATTTGATCATTACAAAGCCCTGTGCATTAGATGGAGCAGAAATGACTCCCCTTTGGCTAAAAAAAAAAAAAGAGACTCAAAGGTTAGTTGACTTGCTGAAGGTCACATAGCTGGGGGGTGATGAGTCGTGACTTGAACCCGGATCTCGTGTTTCTGCCACCACATAAGCAGAGCAATATAGAGTGTCCAGCCTCCTCTAATTCATGGCTTGTTTTCTCTCTCTTCATAATAGAGCCCTTGTGCTTAGATTTATAAAGAATGTTTCTTTTGATATTTAGGGAAAAAAATCTCATTAACAATTGGATGTTTGTAGTCCAATGATTCAGGATCCTCTAAAGAGCACTGTGCTGGGTGTTGGGAGATCTCTGCTCTTTTCCTGGTACAACATATGAGCTTGATGACCTTGAGCCAGCTGGGGAGCCACTTGGTGCATCAGATTGCCACTTCTTAGAACGGGAGTTATCAAACCTGCCTGTGCTATAAATTAAAGGATTGCTGTGAAAAAAAATCACTGCCCTGGATGAACGACTATTTATACTTCTGCACATTGTACTTGAAATACTTAATGGGAGTAAAATATTTTTTTCCTTGACTCTTTAAATAAGAAAATAAAGAGCACTTTTCACATGCCGTACGTGAATTAACTCAACCTTCCCAACAGCCTTGAGAGGTGGGGCTTATTACCCTGTCTTACTGATGAAGAAGTTGGGGTTCAGTGACTTGCCCAAGGCCACACATCTTCTGAGAGGCAGAGCTGAGATTAGACCAATGGTAGGTTTTGCTCCAAAGCCCATGGGAATATCTGTTGTGGAGAACTCAGTCATACCCTTATGGCCTGAGTCACTTTGCCTTCAATAGGGTGTTTGCTGTGTTCTGTATTAGTGGTACCAAGAGATGGCAAGATTCATTAGGGACTTGGAAGTTCCCCTACTTAGACTGAAAATAGATGGTGGATGTTTCCTCAATCTCAGGTAAAATGTGAATAAAATCATCTTTAGAAAATATTTCTATTCATATGGCTCAAACTTGAAGAGCACTGAGCTGGCTGTGCAGAGGCAGCTTTCACACTGTCCCTTCGCCACTCCAGCTTTTTCTAACAGGGATCCTGGAGGTACCAGTACTTTTCGGCCAAAATTTAGTGTGAATTGAATTAGTTAATAACTAAGTGAATGTTGTTTCTGTTCTCCCTGCCTCCTCTCCCTGGAGAAAAGTATTTTAAACCTAGAATTGATATTTGTCTTATTTGATGAGTAATGTTCAAACATGTATTTTTTTCCTCTCTTTTGCTTTTCTGTGTTGAGTGGCGACGAAGAGAATGGTGGGTCCTTTTGTTATCGTTATCTCTTCTTTTAGCTGTATCATTTTTCTGAAAGCCCCATGCAGACGTTTCTTGTTTGGCTCATGTTGGCGGGTGTGATAATTCTCAAGGTTTCTGTAGCTCCTTGGGAATGCGTCTTTATGAACTGAACTTTGTCCACTCCAGTGAAATTGTTTAGGGGAAAAGGGAGCAGAATACACTTTCTAGAAGGTTTCTCCTGGCATTGGTCTGTTGATGAGCTTTTATAATTTCCATTTCACTGTCCCGGCCCCTGGAGGAAAACCTTGGATCTTAGTGTAGACTTGATTGAGTGTAAAATGAGTTAGCACAAGTGAAGTGGAAACAGATCAGTCCGTGAGGAGGAGCTTCAGACCTAAATCCTCTTGTTCAGTGAGGTTGGAAGCATTTCCCTCAGAACCTCTCTGGGAACGCCTGTCTTCTTTCTTGGAGAAATAAATAAGCTACTGTGCGCATGCGGTTGCTGTTTATGCCTTTGACGTTTGTGCTCGGTTCTGTGGGGATTACAGAATTGCTCTTATCTTTGGCCTCAGGAAACTTACAAAACTGGGGGGATGACCTTATTTGTTAGACGTTCATCTGGCTCCTCTCTGCAAGGCACAGGATGTACAAAGATTAAATATGAGCCACAAGCGCTACCCTCTTTTGGTTTTCCAGCTTAGCGGAGGACTCATCCATGGCTTGTAATGCAGTGTTATCAGTACTACCATGGAGGCTTGAGCAAGAAACAGGGAGGGCTCATGGCTGAGCGAGTGATAAACTCTGCTGAGGAAGTTGGGGAGACTTCACAGTGAGGTGGAGTGGGGCAGAGTTTTGAAAAGGTTTCCCTTCAGACTAGCGGCATCTTTGGAGGCAACACCATGTGCAAAGGCACTGAGGTGTGAAACAGCCTGGTGTGTTGGAGAATGCACCGCCAGAGTAGGGGAGGACCTTACATACTATTTTGTGTGTGGTAGGCAGCAGGTTCAAAGGAGCCTGAGAGCAGGAAGGCTGAATTAGCCAAATTTGCAAATACTCTGCTGGGATGTTCCAGATCAGCAGGCTACATGGACACAGTGTTTAAAGTGGGGTAAAGCCATAGAATGGGAAGGAATCCATGGAGGTCAGGGGAGACATGCCCCCATCATTATTCTGAAGGAGACTTTTGGATATGAGTCCAAGTACAGTGCTATATTTTGATTGTTTTTGCTCCTCTTTCTTTAAGGACATATTTCACTTAAAGCCCCGTAATATTCCTGATTGGGGCAATGACTCGATCCTACCCTGCCCAAACTAAGCAGTCTGGATGAGTAGGGAACAGAAAGCTCAGCATTGTCAACTGGAAGTACTTGCTTTTCTTTAGAGAGGTCAAGTGCCTTCTATGGGAGAGTGATGTCAACACACTCAGCTTAGTTCCCTGGCCCCAGGACACCCGTGGCCTTGCACCTGGAGGAGAGGAAGGAGTTCTCTAGAATTTCCTTTCTGCATTGGCAACATGTATGATAATGAGAATACCCTTCATTAAGCCATCAGTTTATGGTGGAGATGAGAGTTTGTGACAGGGACCAGAATGATTGCTAGAAAGGTTGCTAAATAGAGAAGTATGGTTTGTTATTGTCAAGAAGCAACTTGATGTTGTGGAAAAAAGCATTGGACAAGGATTTGGGAAACTTGGGGTCTAATCTAGGTTCTACCCTAACTAGTCCTATGACGTTGGTCTTTCTGAGCCTTGGTTTCCTATAGGCAAATATGGAAAATAGTGTTGGGAGACTCAACAGAGCCATACGTGAGCCTGGTAAACCATACAGCACATTACAGTTTACAAGCTCTGTCTGAATCCTGTTATTTGGCACCTCCATCTGGCCGCCGTGTGTGTCCTCCTGCCTGCCATGAGGGAGGAGGCCCTCCTGATGGGCCTGGCTGGACCAGCCTCTAGGTGACTCACTGTCGTTCGGCAAACCGCTTTATCTTTGAAGAAAACATTTTCACTACGAGTAAAACTTCATTTCTTTAGTTTATTTGCTCTTTAAGGTTTTCTTAAACTGAGATGATTTCAAAGAAGTATCTAGAATTCTCTTCTTTCTCTCTTAACCCTTTGTAGCCTACTTATCCTCAGTGACCACTTCAGTATCTATAGTTAATGGGAGATATAATCTGGGCTACTTTGGATGTGAATAATCCAAATGAGAGTCTGACGAGCAACTGGGTTTGAAGAAGTGTTGAGCTAAGGTCACCTCCTGAAGCGGAAATGGCATAAGGGCACTCTGTTAACACTAGGCCCATCCTTGCCTTGGCCCTCATAATATGATCGGGTTTTCCTTACTATTGAGGGGCAGGGGGAAGGGAAGGTGGTGGTGTAGACAGCCCTCTAACTGAGGTATTCCTGAGCTAATTACCTCTAAAGCATTATAAATTCTTACAGATTTTCTCCTTTGTACCTTATAGAGCAAGCCTGTGTTTCTCAACTCAATCCAAAGAAGCATAGCAACGTCTGCAGTTCTGCCTAAACGCTGAAAGCGGGAGGCCAGCAATCATATTCACATTTTTCTGTGGAGTTACTGGGGTACCGTTGAGCCTGTCGCTTCTCTTCCTGAGTATCAGGCTGCACGGATTGTGTCCCTGAGGTTTGCCGTGGAGGATTATTCCCTCTTCCTGCCTCCTCCAGTTTGGGAAGCCTCACTTACAGCCAGAGGGGCCGAGTCAGGCAGGGCTGCTCCTACAAAGAGGGGAAGCAGAGTGTTCTTGGCCTTGCCCCTGGGTTTGTTTCTTCCCTGGGCTGACACAGCTTACCTTAACCCTTGAGTGAGCCTCCTCTTCCTGGCTTTTTTCCCCCCACCAAAAAGAGGTGGAATCATGGACCTTGCTTGTTCTCCAGCCACCCCTCCACTCCACTCCTTTTTCCTGAGAGTGCCAACATATTTGTCTATGTGCTGAACCTGTTCATCTGTAATTCTTGATGGATTGTCATTCCTTTTGGCAAACTGAAATAAAACACAGAAATCTCAAAATAGATGTAACCAGACTCCTCACACTTAATAAAGACCATATGTGCTTACACTTGGAATTTCGTTTGTCCTGTTTGGTAAGTGGTACTTCTCCTACCCTCTGCCTCTTCCCTCCTCCCTGTTTTCTGCAGATGGAAGGTTGATAGAGCTTTTCCAGCAGCTCATGCCTGTGTAGTTATGCTGCATCTTTTTTGATCCCGTGGACCCTGTTTTGATAGTATACACTGTTTAAAGAACTGTCTGTACATATATTATTTTGTTTGTGGAGGATGTTTATAGTACAAGGTTCGTTCTGCTTGGCATCTTTGTAGTGAGTAGCTGTGGTCTTTTTCCAGTGTGGGCATGGCATGTGCACACAATGGGTTTTTGCCATGCAGCACTGTACTTCTGAAAGTGGGCCTGGTGAACAGCTGTGCAAGCCAATAGCTTTCTTTTATTGACTCTTAATGTATGCCAGGCACTGTGCTCAACTGTCCATGTTTTACCTCATTTACTCCTCAAAATGACCTTTATAGGTAGGTACTATCATCGTTATCATCCCTCCATTTTCCCAATGAGGAACCCAAGGTACAGAGAGGTTAAGCTACTTGCTCAAGATCCCGTGGCTCATGGTCTGGATTTTCCACCCAGGCAGTGGTACTCCAGCGCCCATGGTCTCACTCGGATCTATACTGCTGCTCCTAAATTGGTAAACCAAGTCAGCATCCAAAGAAATGATTTAGCCCCTGAATAAGACAGCATAGAATAGTAATGGCTTCAATTTAACAGTGATATTTTTATTTGAGGGATTCTGAAGAATTCTGACTTCATTACATCCCTTAAGCCCTTTCATTAAGAAACAGCTTTCCCTGATGCATAATAAGATTCCTGCTTGGTTTCCTCAAGAGTGAGCTTTTAGGATCTAGTGCTGTGTTGTCCAGTACAGGAACTACCAGCCTCGCGTGGCTGTGGAGCATTGAAACGTGGCTGGCATAACTGAGGAATGAACGTTTTCATTTTATTTCATTTTAATTAATTTAAATTTAAAAATAGTTCAGTTATTGGAAAACTTCTGTATGGTTGGAACAACTTGGATGTGTGAGTCGCCTTTTCAAGTGGATATTTTATGAAATCTAAACATAAATCAGGTACATCTGATGAAAAGTTAGCATCGGAATTGGAATGTGTTAAAAGTGTAAAATACACTCGGGATTTTGACAACTAATGTTGCATTTTTTTGGGTATTACCTCATTGATAACTCTTGTGCTGGTTACATGTTGAAATGATATACCTCACTGAAACCAACATATCTAAAATCAATTTCATTTCTCTTTACTGTTTAATGAGGCTACTGGAAAATTTAATGCCGTATGTGGCTCTCATAGTAATTCTATTTGATGCTGCTCTTCTGGAGCATAGATGCGAACACTCCCCTATAGAATACTACTTTGCTGAAGCAAGTGCTCAAAAGATAATTACCGAATGGGTGATTTGTTAGTGGGAGCTGCCTAGGAGAACTGATTCAGGAGGGAGAGCTTAATGGAACCTGATTACTTTTGTTGAAATTGGTATCTTATTTTAGGATATAAGTGAAGTAATCGTGATGCATAATTAATGCTAGCCATAACATACACACTGCTTTCTAGCCTTTCAAATAAATTACCACTTTTGAAGATCATGTGATAAAATGAAGGTGGAGAAAATTAACGTGAGTCAATTACTCTCTTGGTCAAGAGGAGCTTCCTGTTTCTGTTGTGAGCTGGATTAGACTGTAGCATTTGATTTGATTTTCCTTCCCTTTGGTGAGGTTTGGCAATTAAGTGTATGAAGCCCTCCTGACCAGCCTCCTGCCAGCCTTTTCTGCCTCCTCCCCCACCCCCCAGGGCTTGCCGGTTGTCCCATGATCTGGGAATCCCTACACATATATGCTGTTTCTGGTCTCCTGGTATCATTTGTGACACCTAAGAGGGAGTCAGTGTCTCTTGTATCAGAATTAAGTGTCTCTGTTGCCTTGGGAAGCCTGACTAGGGACACACAGCTGTTGTCCCCACCCCTCCTCATTATCCATCTACCTCTGACTTCTCTAGCCTCCTTGGTTAGTGTTTCTTTTTCCAGGTGCCCTCTAAATGTTTGTAGGCCTCGAGGCGACCCTTTTCCTCATTTCACTTTTTCTTTTCTTCTTTTTTTTTTTGAGGAAGATTAGCCCTGAGCTAACATCTGCTGCCAATCCTCCTCTTTTTGCTGAGGAAGACTGGCCCTGAGCTAACATCTGTGCCCATCTTCTTCCACTTTATATGTGGGACGCCTGCCACAACATGGCTTGACAAGCAGTACCTTGTCCGAGCCAGGGATCCAAACCAGCGAACCCCGGGCCATCGAAGCGGAACGTGCACACTTAACCGCTGTGCCACTGGGCCCGCCCTCGTTTCTTTTTCATTCTGCATTCTTCTGAGCTTTCCCATGTACTCTCATGACTTCAGCTCCCTCTTGCCTGGGTTCCTAGTGGTTGGTCATACTGGGACGGAAGTGCCGAACCTCCTGTGTCACGTGTCCTCTTGGAGGGGCTGACAGTTTAAAATTCTGTGCTTAATTGCTCATGCAGTGAAGAGTTACAAAATACATTTCTAATCTTTTCTGCTACTTTTTAAATTTTAGACGTAATCTTCTTTTTTTATTGTCTCGGTCCTTTAGTTTTCCCCCTTGCAAAATGGGAGCAGTATTTGCATCCAAAGGAAAGCCTCAAGAAGCGTTACACCATCATAGAGAAATAAGACAAATCTATGACGCTCTGCATTTGGCTTTGTGCTGGGTTTCAGATTAGTTGTCTGCCGTTGCATTTGAAATAGTACGTTAAACTGAGAAACTGGATTTACTAATGAGGGGCATTTATTCCTGTTAAAGCTTTTTGAAAATGAATGTCTTGTTTGTCTATTTCTTTCCTCTTTCCTACCTTCATCCCCTGGTTTGTGTCTGCTTTACTGTTTTAAAAGTTTCAAACATAGTTGAGTAACTCTTAGCTTTAAAGTTAGCCTTTCCCCCTCCATCTTGTAGAGGGTGCAGGGGGCTGTTTTAGAGGTAGGTGATATTTGAGGAAGAAGAATGCAATATTGGGGGCATATGCTTAGAAAGTGGAGAGACCTGGGTTCTGGTTCCAGTTGTGCCTATTCAATCATGGTATGAATTGAGCATGTTCCTTATTCTCAGATGATATATGTTATCTCCCTTAGAGAAGGGCCTGTTAGGTAGGAATTGCTCAATAAATATTAGCCGTTATTATTGGCTTTTTTCTTAGAATATCACTTGAAGATTTAGTGAAGGTATGGAAAGGTTGCTGTCTATGATTTGTCAACCACTGTTGGCAACTGAGACATTGTTCTGTGAAAGAAGAAAATATGATATATAAAAGAGTGAAAATTTCTTTCTTCTAGATTAGAAACTGACTGTGGATAATATACTCTATAAGAAAAATATGCCTAATCAACCTGTTTTCCCCTTATGGCCATAATTAGTACATAGTCCTGCCAGTAAAGGTTGATAATATAGTCTTCTCACAGTGCCAGTTCTCGATTCCATTTGCAGATGTAATTCCAGATTGTATGCAAGATTTGAATTGTATTATGGAATCAAAGTGATTGTAATAGTCACACACAGTTCCAGGAAGGAGTGAATCATGTGTTCTGTTTATTACATGAATGGGAGACCCAGAGCTCAGTTAGCTGATTTAACATCTAGTCAGAGAAACTGGCACTAAGGGAGTAAACACAATTCTCATTTGAAAGTGCGAGCAGAGCAGGAACTTCAGAGCTGTATGCTCTTTTAATGAAGGTTGTTAATGGAGTTGTTTTTAAAAAATGAAGGATTGGCTTCCTACTGACAATTAGCTGGCCTTGCTCTTGGTTCCTCACGATAGGACCAAACCCTGTCCTGTGCAAGTGTTAGAGAATGTTTGGCTTCACATAAGAGATCTCCCTTTCATGTCTGAAGAGGCAAAGAATGTAATTTTCAGTTGCTTGGAAGATTTAATTTTCAAAGCTGTGCCGTTAAGAAAAAAAGAGCCGAAAAGTCCTGCAGGCTGTCACTTTCTTAGTTTTATCTGAGCTGGCCTTGTGTTTTTGCCCTTTGTTCCGTTTGAACGGCTGAGGGATATTAGTTTAACTCCCTTGGCAATTTGGGACCACGTTTTGTCTGTTGGAAAATACAGTTACAAATCACGTTTTTTTACAAAACAAAGTGAGGCTGCGGAGTCTCTCATTTTGATCCTCTGAGGAGTGAGAGGCTGTTTACATTGAGCAAGTGAGATATATTTATTCTTCTTGACAAAGCCAAATTATTTACCAGAAAGCTCTTTAGTTTCCTGTACCTAGCACTTGACGGCAGGGTGCCTTAAAAAAGCAGGGAACCAAAAATAAGCAAAAGAATGAGCCCTCAGTGCAGCCCACGTGGGGGTGGGGGGTAGGGGGTCGGCGCCCGGGTAGGGTTCTGGAGCCGCCCCGCTCCAGGGCTGGAGCCAACATTTGTTTCCTTGTGGTTGGATTTAGAAACTTTTAACCCTGCCTTCTTGCACTCGCTGAAATTTATAAATAGGAACCTTTTCTTATGCTGGGTCCCTCGGAGGCCTGCTGTTAGTTTGGGGTTCTGAAGGATGATGGAATTTTGGAAACAGTGCTCTTTGTCTGCAGCGTTGCCAGAACCTTTGAGACCGGGAGCCCACCTTGGCCTTTTTTAACCCAGTGGTTCTCAAACCTCGCTGCATAATAGAAGTGCTCTGGGGAGCTTTTGAAAATTCCGAATACCAGGCTGTACCCTGTCCTGAGCCTGTCCTGACTGAAGCAGTCTCAAGAGTGTGGGTCCCAGGTGTCAGGCTTTCTTAAAGCCCCCGGGGAATTCCTGAGCACAGCCAACTGAGAAGAGGTGATCAGATCTGCTCTAATCTAAAGATCGGATTGTGCACTACCCACCAGAAGAAAAGAGTCAAATGCAAAGTGATGGTCTAATGGGGGCGCTCTTAGATGTTGGGGTCAGGCAGAGTGATTTCATTGCTCTGATTCATCTAGCCTTTCTCTATTACAGTAGCTGAGGCTTTATGAACCAAGCATTTCATAATCTTCCTTTATTAAAATAGAAACCTCTCAAGGGGGTCCTGAAGTGTCTTCAGGTACCTTGAGGTGTGGTAACTTCTGCTAACTGGTAATAAAAGATCAGCAGGTTCTAGGTGTCCAATTAGTGTTGGTGGAACCACTTTGGTCACCTGTTTCTCAATTTGTGTTTTTTTGTGAAGGTCCGCAACCCTGTATTTGTATTTCTGATTAAAAAGCTTCAAAAAAGAATTTTTCTTTTAAAATAACTCATTGGCTTGGCAGAGCCTGGCCACACACGAGCTCACCCGGCTGCCAGGCTGACCTCGCCTAAAGGGAAGCTCCTAACAGCCTTGATTTGTCCTGCTGAGGGCGAACAGGTATGTTTTGCTACAGAAGTTCTGCTGTTTTGGCTGTGGGATGCTGCCCCAGACACCTGTGAGTGTTACAGAGGACCTGGCACTGTGTCAATTACCTTCCTAAAATCCAGAAGAATGGTGAATTCTCAACTATGTCTGGCTCCAAGTGATTCAGATAAGGGATTGTGTGTCTGTGTTGTGTTGTCATTAACCAGTTCTAGAGTCTCCTTTGCAATCACACAGTGTGCCTGTGCATTCCAGTTCTGCTACTGATTAGCTGTGTAACTTTGGGGAGGTTACTTGACCTTTCTGAGCCTCAGTTCCCTATCTGTAAAGTGGCACAAATGATGGCATCTCCTTTGAGGGCTATTGTGAAGATTAAGAGGAGTAACGTATAGAGGATGTTTTAAAAATAGAGGTTTAAGGAAGCTGCAAATACCACAAGTTCTCCTTTGGGAAGTATAATGGCACATGGCAAAGCTTCAAATATAGGTTCCTTCTCAGTGGGGGTCCACTGTGTACTAGAGTGATACACCGTGAAGTGTTTTTTTCAAGCTGTAGGTTAAGATTGGGTCTTGGAATCTCTGTAGTAGGTTGTAATCTTGTGACCATTTGATATGGAAAAGAAATATAGTAACGGAATAAAAAGGATTTGTGCCTTACATAAAGTAAAGATGATTTTTGTGTGTGAATTGTTTTTTTATACCTGTTCACTTGTCTATGTGTATTCTGAGTCAGGATCCTTGCCTTGTGGGGGTCGCAAACAGGTAGGGGATTGAGTCCCCAAACTGTTGTTGCGGTCTGCTTGTTGTTAATGTACTGAGATGGTCTCATACACATATCCTACTCACATCGTCATTCAGAGAATTGAGAAAATCATGGGGGTGATGTGAGTCAAAGTTCCTTTTGCTTATAATATGCAAAAAATCAAGACTAAAGCTTGCCTTGTTTTCCGTGGTTGCTTTGGTTCTTCATTTTACGTGGCATCTGCAGACCCAGTGTGGAAAGGTCTCCATAGAAAATATTGACAGTACTCTTCTGTTAGGAAACTCCTAGTGTAAGAAAGGCACATACTGAATTTCTTAGACCATTAAATATTTATATGTGTTATCACATTTGGGATTTTCTGTCCCTAGGGCATTTGTTTAATCCTAGGATAAATTTACTTAAAACCAAACCAAGGAACTGTCTTTGCTCCTATCCCACCCATCTTGCTTTCCCAACAAGAGTGTTATCCAGTGATCTTGTCCCTGGACCACTCCATCAGGAAAGGTCCTTAGCTCTCTGATTCACGATATATTTTTTTAAAGATTGGCACCTGAGCTAACAACTGTAGCCAATCTTCTTTTCCCCAAAGCCCCCCAGTAGATAGTTGTCTCTTCTAGTTGTGAGTGCCTCTGGTTGTGGCATGTGGGACGCTGCCTCAGCATGGCTTGATGAGTGGTGCCATTTCCGTGCCCAGGATCCGAACTGGCGAAACCCTGGGCCGCTAATTGTAACGCATTTTAATTAAATGGAAGGTGAGCTTAGGTAACTTGGTGTAATTAAGATGCCGTCAGCACTTATTTCATACACCTGTTTAGATCTTTCTTGACAATGATGAATGACTGTTAGTTGGGTTTAAATGGACCTAGGGAGCCATTGAGCTTTTACTTAACAGTTGTTTTTATTTTTACTCTTTGAGGAAGATTAGCCCTGAGCTAACATCTGCTGCCAACCCTCCTCTTTTTGCTGAGGAAGACTGGCCCTGAGCTAACATCCATGCCCATCTTCCTCTATTTTATACGTGGGACGCCTGCCACAGCATGGCTTGATAAGCAGTGTGTAGGTCCATGCCTAGGATCTGAACCAGTGAACCTTGGGCACTGAAGCCGAACATGTGAACTTAACTGCTACGCCACTGGCCGGCCCCACTTAAGAGTTCTTGGTCTTATGGCTGGGAAGCAGAGGAAAACAGTCATATAGGCATTTGAAGGGGTGTCATTGTTATCTGATTTATGTCACTAAGTTGATTGTAGGGATTTTTGTCTTTTTACAGGCTGTGTAACATGGTGGAATGAAAACTTGGTGCTTCACCCCTACGGCTTACTGTCTTATTCTCAGTGACTATGCGCGAGTCATTTAATCTTTTGAAACGTGTTTGCTTATCTGTAAAATGAGGAAACCTGCACGTATCCAACTCACCTTGAATAATTATGTGATAATGAGTGACGTGTGAAATCATTTTTGTAGACTGGTAACTGCTGTTCAGATGTAAAATGCATAGTGATAGAATACTGGAAAATTTTTGAGATAGGATCTGTATCTGATTCATCTTCCTACCCATAAAATACAGTTAACATAAGCCTTGTAGCAGTTGAGTAAATTCTGGGATGTTTGCCTCTGAATGACTCTGAAAGCTGTTAGTTTTGTTTCTCTCTTTGATTTTTAGATGTGAATATTGAGATGATGAGGATAGATCTTCAGCCTCTTAGACTGAGATCTTGACACAGAAAATGGGACTCAATCTTAGATTTAGCACCTTGGGTGATTGCACATTTCTAGTAAGGCCCACTATCCCTTGAGTAGAGCGCCTAGGGCCAGGTAGGCCCTTGATGTACTCTGCCTACTCCTCTTTTATAAACACAGTGACAATTCATTTTGAAATTTCTGCCTTGAATGGTATCCTAAGGAGCATGTGGATGATGTCAACAATGTAGCCTCCTTTCAGAGTCTTTGGTGGCAGCTGGTTGAAATGCCCCAAGCTTGTACCATACTAGGAATGGCTGTACTTAAAGGCCCTGCTGTATTTACTATTTGGTGATATGCTTTTATTAGCCATTTGTTTGTTTTCTATTTATTGTCCTGTAGAGGGAAAAAAAGTGTTACCAACATTTTGTACATTAGAGATGGAGTTTGACTTGCACAGGGTCATACAGTTACTGAGTAGCAGACTCTACAGGAACTCTCCACTGCAGGCTGGACGCCCTGTATAAAGTTATTGCTTGAAATGTTTGTGGAGTTTTAAAAAAATAATAATTCTGTTGACCATGCAGTCCTTACCTCTAAGAAACAGTAGCTCATGGGAAGAGTTCTAGGCTGAGAGGTGAGTCCATTGTTGGACTAACTTGGGGGCAGAATTTCCTATCTGGGCAGTTAGACTGGCCATTTGTATAACATCCTGTTTACCTTTTTAATCTTCAAAATAGGATTATAAACACTGATTAGTTCCAAAAGCATGAAAATGCCCCTAGTTAGAAACAAAAAGTATGGGAATGCTTAACTTTCCTAAAAAGGTGTGGCGAGTAGCTTGATCCCTCCCTATTTAGAAAGCTTATCATAATGATCTAGCACAATCAAGAAACCACTTAGTGTCCTCAGTTAACAGGAATTATAGTTCATTAATCCATGGCAGATACTGGCTCCTTAAATCCACAAAAGCTTATTCGAGAAGAGCCTACTCATTAGTCTTCACTTGTGGACCTAAAATTTTAGTAAATTCTGGGAACGGGTGGGAGAAAAAGGGATACCCATATGACTGGGAAAGTCTCTTAACTTCTTGGGTCCTGAGTTTCTTCATCTATAAAATGAGGGAGTTAGGATTAGATGACCTTTGAAAAATATTCCAGAACAAAACCAACCCTTGGTGTCCAGGTTCTGGTGCTTGCTACCCACCCCATCCTGAACTTGTTTTTTTCATTCTTTGATTCATTTCAGTTTTGCTTGCAGTAGATCATAGATTATCATGACAAATTGGGGTCTCAGGAAAAGCAGTCAACGAGACTGAAGGCTTGAGCAGATTGTTCAAGAGTTATTGTTTAGGTTTTTGGTCTATTTGGAGCCTCTCTAGTCCTGGCCAGTCCAAATAGGTGAGGTTCTTACATAATTTTACAGTGACAAGTTGAAAAAAAAAAGGCAGAGGGAAGCAGAAGATGGACGTTGAGTATAGGTTGGACAATAACAATATAAAAATGGCTTGGATTCTTTATAATTATGGTTTGACATAGTTCCGGTAAAGTTGTCTTGGGTTAAATGAAGTGATGCATAGTGTATATATACACACAAACTATATACATGTAAACATAGCAGGTTCTAAATTTAATGCCCCAGTGTTGTTTCATACCACATGTGATTTTTGTCGAGTCAGCACAGTCTGCTAAACCAAGCCTCAGGAGACTTGAGCCCTTGCATAAACTGATCTAAACACTATTGATAATGCACAATTGGTGGTTAAAAAAAATTTAAAATAGCAGAACCCTTGTTTCCAAAATTAAAACTTAAGAACCACACTATATAAAACAGTTAAGAACAAAACAGTTCTATTTTCCTGGGCTCCTTTGGGGCCTTCAGGGGACCTTGGGGACTTAAGTTACATTGTCTGAAAACTTCTGATTGAAAATCTCTCAGTTATCGTTATAAGGAGGAAACATATAACAAATATCAAAATTACAAAACAGCTTTGAAGAATTATGGTGGTGAATTGCTTTTGTTTTTAGTATGGCAGGAACTAGTTCTCTACATTGAAAATCATTTGTGTTTAACGTTGAGTGATTTAAACAAATACCCATTATTTAATGGATGTCATGATGCAGCATGAGAACTGAATTTTAGGGGTTTACTGCCTTATGTTTACTGAAAAAAGTATCAAAGACAAAGATGAATTTTAGTAAAAAGTTTATATGGACCAAGTTAAGTAGAAAGATTAAAATTTGTGGTCTGGTCAATTTCAAAGCAATATATTAAATAAAACTGTATAAGCCTGAATATTAGGCAACTTCCGAATAAGGCAATATCCTCTTTTCTCAAGAAGAATTTCCAAACAGAAGTTTTGACTATATAAACTTTTTGAAATATAGATAAAATAATGGAAAGTATATTAATATTTATTTACACACAAAATATTATATAAAGCACATTCATTTAGAAAATCTGCATTTTCCACTATGTTTTCAGGAATCAGTTTTATTTAAACTCTTTACGTGTGGTTCAGCATTAACTTCTTCATCGCTGGAACCTTTTTTTAGTTCCTCCTATGGTTCCAGAGCATATCATCTTCATTTCCACCTAACTTTTTAAAATATGATACTCAGAGTCTGTATGATGTTGCAATTTTGCATTAACCTTCCAACTTCAATACTTTTAAAATTGAAATTACCTTTATGGTGTCAAAAAATAATTATTTGGAAAGAAAAAAAGTACATTGGCTTTTTGTTGTTTAATAACTGGCAGATTAACGGATCATGGGTGTTGTAGATTAGATTATTGTTTTCATGTCTTAATTCCCTCCTCTGCCATGTGACTTATATTGCGTGAGAGTATATTTCCTGCTCCACTGATGTTGGGTTTGGCCTATAACCTGTTTGGCCAATGGAATATAAATGAATGAGATGCAAGCAGATGCCTTAAATATGATTGAACTGTTGTGCTCTGGTGATTGTCATGAGAAAAATATGCCACAGCTAGCTGCTGCCTGTTCAGCCTGGATCCCACAATGAGTCAGGCGGTGTAGCTGACCAGATCCTTACTCTGAGTGGATAGATAGGCTCAAATCTTTAGGATGCATCGGACTACAACCACCTCTTAGCCTAGCAGATCTCATTTGACTACTATAACTCACAAATCGAATAATGTTCTTATTATTTTTCTTTTGTCTGAATTAGCAGAACCAGAAGTTGCACCCAAGATAGTTTACTTAGATAATTTCTATATCAGAAATATCTTTGGGGATGCTGGCCATCTACCAAGGGCTCAATGGTCTATGCAGGAAGCTAGGATTCTTGACAGTAGGCATTTTCAAGAATACACCATATGCCAAAACCAGATGTATGCAGTAAAAATAATATTGCCAGACTTGAGTGCACTGTTCGTTTCTCCAGTGAGACCTCCAAAGGGCCTGTGAATAGAAGCTTGGTGTTTTCCTCTTGGATGACTCATTTTTGAGTATAGTAGGAAGAAAATTTTGGCCTTTGGGTAAGGCACAGTTTCAAAGTCTCTCTATACACATTCGTTGAATTTTGTAAAATACGTGCACGTATACACGCGAACACCTCCCATGTTTGTCTGGAGGTTTCGAGCGTAAATATGTGTGTGTGCCTACTTGGTCTGCCTCTGTGTGTGTGCTTAAATAAATTTATTGCATGTACTCTTATTGCTCTTGAAAGAAAAGTAAACACTACGTGTACAAAAAAGTTCAGGCTTATACACTTAAAAATTTCTTCTTAGCAGAGGAGTTTGAGATAGAATAAAATCTCTAATTGTATCTGCATTTATCTACTGCTTACCCAGTTTACTCAAGAGATTTAGATCCCAAGCAGATAATTTAATTGAAAATGGCCAATTGGTGCTGTCTTCCTGAAATACATTTAATTGGCCAAATATTTGAACTCCCTCCCTTTCATAGTCATCCGTTTCCTTTCAGATGAGTAACTTGATCCTGCCTCTGACTGATGGAGCACTTTCAGCAACCAAAAAGCAAGACTTTGGCTTTTTAAATACTTCTCTACCCTAGTTTCACACGAGTCTAATGTGGGGAGCTTTAAACAATAGTGATGTCCAGGTTCCTTCTTCAGGGATTCTGGTTAATTGGTCTAGAGCAGAGCCCAGGTGCTGGTATTTTTTTTTAAAGCTTCCCCAGTGACTCTAAATGATAGTCAGAGTTGACACCCATCGACGTAAATACAGCCTTCCTGCAAACTGTATTATGTAAACTCAGAGTTTACATTAGAAATCTGTTTTACATGTAGGATTGTCCAGTTAGATCATCTCCACTGTTCAAATCAAGCTGATAATGTCAGATCTTCCAGGAAATCAGCAAGATGTGAATTTTCAGCCTACCGCTTTTAGATTGATGGAGGAAAATTAGTTTCATCAGTAAAGCCTTAATGCTAGACTGGGGATCGCTGCCTTCCTTTATGACTCCATTCAGCCATTTGGGTAATTCGCGGAGTTGCCTCTTAAATCACACCGCCTCAGTCAACTTTATAGAGACTCACTTCAGTTGGGTGAACTTTCCTTCACGGTGGAGAGGAGCCCAGTGGATTTGCTCAGGTGACCTTGGTTACGCTGAGCACAGTAGAGCCTTGTTAAGGACCCAGGAGGCAGCATCTTACCTTTCTCTGCCAGATGCCTATGTAAATAGCCAATGACAGGTTGCTATAAAAGTTTCAAATACAAAGCCTTAGCATGTGTGCTTTTTTTTTTTTTAAATACTTGAGTCCACAGAACTGGAACTGTGTATTTTCTTCTACCATATAAATCTTTTTTAGACAAGGATAGGATTTTCTTTCTCCCCCAGTTACTAAATATTTATCTTGGGGATATAACCTAACTGCATATACACATATTTCTTTCTGTTCATATTTGAAGCAGTGTATTAGTTCCACAAGTCAGCAGGACTGTACTACACTAATTAGTGATAATGTGATGTGTTGAGTCTGTCTGATTCATTCTTGCCCTTCTCTGAGGACCCTCACAGCCTGTGGGGAAGTTGATGATCATTTTCTGGAGACTGGCTTTGATGGGTTTTGAGTATAAGGCTCTGTGATTAAGAGTATACATTCTAGACTTAGACTTTTTGGATTTGAATTCTGGCTTTTCCACTTAATAGCTGAGTGAGGTTTTTTTTTTTTAATTTGTCTAAACCATATTTTATTCATCTACAGAATGAACATAATCATTGTTACCTAACTCATAGTGATGAAATGAGATGCTTCCAGCCTTTAAAACAGTTGTTTGCATTCTGTAAATGTTGGCTGCTGCTGCCGCTGCTGCTTCCCACCACTGTTATTACTAGTGTAACTAGTACTGCTTGTCCTGGGACTGTCCCCAGTTAGTACTCTTAGACGGTAGTATAAAATATCAGGTAAACTGAGGTTATTGGTGAATTATTAAGAAAAAGAATCACTGTCTTTCCCTAGGCTTTCATGTATGTGTTCTCTCGTGTAGTCTTCTATTTCATGAGTCAGAGGCTTATCTCTCTCGGGTTACAGGCTCACTGAGGGCAGGAGTCTTTTATTCCAGGTTAAAAAAAAAAAAAATCCCATCTCTCCACTGCAGAGAATGCAAAATTTTTGTGTATCAGCTGTATTGAATATATGAGGCTGTTAACATGAATCTTATGGTAGAGTCCTATAGTCATAGGAATTCCATAAAGATTGGACAGGGTTTCTTTATGATACATTGACTTAAAAAAATGCCTAGAGACATCTTGGAGTGGCTGAAAACTGGAAGCTTAATTCTCCAAGTTCATGTCTGTGTTGCTGTAGTCTCTGACTGGAAAGTCATCGTTGCCTGTATCCAGAGGAATGTGCTGAAACAGTAGTAGGTGTTGGTTAAAATTAGAATCAACTATTTCCATAACCAGAACTCCAGACATGTTAAAAAAAATAAACAAAAGTGACTGAGCTCTACTAGTTTTTGCTTGTGGGTTCAAGAGGTTTAAATCCAGTTCAGCTAAATACGATTGGAGTCTGTCCCTGAACTTGCACATGACATGCATGGCAGACTTCCTAAACTTAGTGATGGAAGGTCAGAGCTCTTCCATGGCACTTAAGAATTGTCATCAGGAGCTGAACAGCAAACACCATGACTTTCCTCTCATGTTGTCTCTGTCGTGCCCTCCCTCCCTGAGGCTGAGCCCCAGGGAAGCAGTCAGCACTGCCGTGGCTTGCATTTAATAGTGTGTCCACGCTCTCCAGCTCTCCTTTACTGGAAGAGAGCTTGCCAAGGCCCCAGGACTGTAACTGTGCACATGTGTTTCTAGACTACTATAGGAATTGTTCATCTCTTGAAGCTATTTATTTGTAGCTAATAGCTAGCATTTGATGTCTCTTGAGAAATGCATACACAGCCCCAGTTTCCATGGAGGGGGGAAGGAAAACTGTCCAAGATCCAGGCTCCTGTTTTTGTGTAAGGAAGATGCAGTTTGCATGAGCAAGACTTGTAAGATGTATTTGTACAGGGTGCAGGCGTTAGTCACTGGTGCTTAGTGTAACTGCGGAGATGGGGCCAGATAATGTATCCTCTAGACTGGTCAGTTGTATTGAATCAAACTATTGCCAGAAGCTCCTGAGTAAGCAATTTTTAATGGCACTGGCTCCGATCACTTCGCATGTGGTTTATTTTGGCCTTTTTCACCCTCACATGCTGAATTACAACAGTGCCACTGGTGTGCAGTTTCAGACTTTCTCAGTTTTTCCGTCAGAAACCTAACATTTACAAAACGACTTTAAATATTTGCTTCAGTCCAAGGTCTTGGCACCCAGCACCTTTTTTCTTGCTTACATAATTTTGAAAGTCCGTGTAGCCATTTTCTCAATGAACAAGTGTAATTAAGAAGAGAGGGAGAGATCAATGGCTTTAGGATTCAGGCTGCAAGCAGTGATGCAGAAGAGATTTGCTTTACTGAAGAACAGGATGTGCTTGGGGAATTCGGAGTCTCTGGTGCGTTCATGCTTGGTGTCTTGAAACATAGCTGGATATGGTAGTGTCTTGGGGTTCTCATAGTAGCTCCTGAATATGAGATGTGGTCATTTTCAAGACTGCTTACCAGTGGTAGAAGAGTATGTGGTATTTGATGTTCATTTATTATTATTAATTTTTTGGTCAGGAAGATTGGGCCTGAGCTATCATCTGTTGCCAATCTTCCTCTTTTTGCTTGAGGAAGATTGCTGCTGAGCTAACATCTGTGCCAGTCTTCCTTTATTTTATGTGTGATGCCCCCACAGCCTTGCTTGACAAGTGATGATAGTTCTGTACCCGGGATCCAAACCTGTGAACCCTGGGCTGCTAAAGCAGAATGCACGAACCTAACCACTATGCCACCAGGCTGGCCCCGTTATTTTTAAGTAAACTTATTCTTGAATTTACAATACTCTGATATGGGCAGTTTCCAACTTAAAAATGATTGTACATGTATTTTTAAAACTTAACTGATGGTTGTTTGAAAACGGAAAATATTTCCTCCGTACAAATAATGTTATAAATTTAAAAAACCAAGCATATTTAATATAAAGGCACTCCGGGAAGGGGGAATCCAGTGACTCTCTTTTGAATAAGGATATTGTTAAGGGGCGCCATTTTGCCTGGTAATTGAAGCAGAAGAGAGACTACCTCCCCTCCCACCGTACAGGGAAAGAAGAGTTTGAGAAGAAGCTTAGTGAATTCACTGCCAAAGGAAAACTTTAAAAGTATGTATTTATTTGTTTGTTATGCTACACCCCAGGCTGTGCAGGGACATGGGAGAAGCCTGCAGTTTTTGAAAAAGAGTATTTTAGAGATAGGATTTTCTTGTATAATTGGCAAACTCCTCACCTTTGGGAATAATTGCTCAATTTCATGGAAAAGGCCAAACATGGATGCCTTGAGGTCTAAGATAAATAGATAGCAATGGAGTGTGCTGGTCCCCATGGTTACCAGGAGCCCAGCCTGAGTGGATTGCTATCCTGAGTGTGCCTGTGTCACCTTTCAGCTGTTTAGTATTTGCTCTCCTTCTTGAATCAGCAAAAGAAATCACTGTAAGATTAATTTGCAGGATGTTCCCCTGCTGTACTGGGTTTGTGTATGTCCCAAGGCTCAAGCTTCCTGCCACCGTCTGTTAAAGGAGAACTTCTTATGTCTGAACAATATTCCATTCTTTTGGGAGCTCTTTACATAGCTGGGGCTGGTTAAGAGAGAAATGGGGACTGGGCTGTCAGCATTTTAACTCAGAAATAAACTTTGGGGCTTGTTATGAACTGACCTGTACAAGAAAACCTCAATTAACCAGCATTACTTGGAGAAAGGGCAGTTTCTGGTTAATTGAATTTTCTTTTGAATTGAAGGTTAAAAATTTTACCTTTTCTCAATCATTATTATTAACTTTCTTTCTTTGGCTTTTGCAATTCAGATGTCAGGATTTTGAAAGTAGGTTGGACTTTGAGTTAGTCTGTAACTGTACTTTGGAACATCCTTATTCGTTATGAATCTTGTCATTCAGGCTTTACTTTCTACAGGGGTTTACGAGGCTCAGGGCATGGCCACGGAGTTCTGTAAGTTTGTTTTTTTGGAGAATTAAGTCCCTTTTTATGTTATTTTGTTTTCTTGCATCTTAGATTCAGAATGAAAAAGCAGTCTCACCATGCTCAGCATCAGTAGGCCTAGTTATATAATCCTGTTCTTTGAGGGTTTACAGATATTCTGGCAGAATATAATAACAGAAATGAGTCATTAGTAAACTGCTTAAGATACTGATTTTTCTTCCATGTGAGTTAAAGTCAAGTTGTAGTTACTTGAATTGGCTGTTGAGTTGGCTGTTCTGCATAATCCAGACAATAAGTGCATCTGGCAGATAGGTATCGAGCGCCTGCTCCACGCTCTTGGTGTACCGTGCTAGGCAGTTTTCTTGTCAGTAATGATGTCACAGCATAAATCTACCAACCTCTGATAACCTTTGCATAAACCTTATTTTCTAAGAGCAAGAGAAAAACTTGTCCCTGAGGGACTTTGTGGTCATTAGCAGTTCTGATTTCCTTGTCTGAAATTAGTGGTTGAAATATTGTTAAGCTTTCCAGCACTTTTTTTTTTGCACTCAGTACATAAAAATCAAGAAATTTAATTGCAAAAGTTAAAATCTTGTCATGTTTATTAATCATAAATTATAGATATTTAAGAACACCGAAATTTTTCCTGAACATAGGTAGGGAATTTTTATTTATTTATTTATTTAAAGATTTTATTTTTCCTTTTTCTCCCAAAGCCCCTCGGTACATGGTTGTGTACTTTTAGTTGTGGGTCCCTCTATTTGTGGCATGTGATGCCGCCTCAGCATGGCTTGGTGAGTGGTGCCATGTCTGCGCCCAGGATTCAAACCGATGAAACCCTGGGCCGCCGAAGCAGAGCTTGTGAACTTAACCACTCGGCCACGGGGCAGCCCCAGCAGACTTTTTCTTTTTGAGGAAGATTAGCCCCGAGCTAACATCTGTTGCCAATCCTCCTCTTTTTGCTGAGGAAGACTGGCCCTGAGCTAACATCCGTGCCCATCTTCCTCTACTTCATATGTGGGACACCTACCACAGCATGGCTTTTGCCAAGCAGTGCCATGTCTGCACCTGGTATTCGAACTGGCGAACCCAAGGCCGCCAAAGCGGAACATGTGAACTTAACTGCTGCGCCACCTGGCCGGCCCCTAGGTAGGGAATTTAAATGAAAGGATTACTTCACTTTCATCGAAGATCTAATACTGATTTTCAAATATGTCATTGAGTTTAGTGTCTCCAAGTAAAGACAGAGTTTACATCATCATCTATTAATGATAACGGTATTTTGAAGTAGCTAAGAATAATAGTTTGTATTTCAGATTTTGACTTAAAGAAAAATGGAACTTATTTCTAAAGTTTTCTCTCCTTAGTTCTTGATCTAGCCATACTATGACTATCAAAAGGCAATCTTTAAAACATACCTGCAAAAAACCTGAAGAAAATGTGGCAAAGGTTAGGATTTGACAAGAGATGGGTCTGGGTTTATGGGGAATGCATTATATATATGTATTTATGTGTGATTGAAATATAATGAAAACACTTTCAGATGAATTTTCTTTTTAGAAATTTGTTTTCTATGTATCTGTGTTTCATTTTAGTCCTGTGAAATGAATGGACTCTATCCTGGGTCTTTTTGGGGTTTGTGATGTATAGATGATAAAGTGAATTTCACACTTTTGAAATGAAGCAATCTACCTCTATCAAGTTTTTATGAAGAGTTTGCCTATGGGTGATAGTAGCAAGTGTCATCTTATTATTTGACAGTTGAGGGCAAGAGAGAAGTCAGGCCATTGGTGGAACCCTTAGAATTGGTAAGCCAGCAAATAAGCTTTTTAGCTGCTTAATCCTAGTTGTTTTATTGGTATTGAAGGCTAGGTCACACCAGCAAAACTCGCTCAATCCAAAGTGGTATTTTTCCAAGATAGAGACTGGTCATACAAGAAAAGTGAAGATAACAATCAAAGAATGTACTTATTTTATATCTACTTGGGATCTAGAGTGCATAATATGTGTGTGTGTGTATATATGTACTTATGTGTGATTAAATATAATGAAAACACTTTTAGATGAATGTACACACCCCCCACACACACACACACCCATAATGTATACACTTTTAGATGAATGTACACACCCCCCACACACACACACACCCATAATGTATACACTTTTAGATGAATGTACACACCCCCCCACACACACACCCATAATGTATACACTTTTAGATGAATGTACACCCCCCCCCACACACACACCCATAATGTATACACTTTTAGATGAATGTACACACCCCCCCACACACACACCCATAATGTATACACTTTTAGATGAATGTACACACCCCCCCACACACACACCCATAATGTATACACTTTTAGATGAATGTACACACCCCCCCCCACACACACACCCATAATGTATACACATGCGCACATATACACATACATGCAGGTATATTTTTCATCACAGGACTTCCTTGTAATTTATGTCATTTGTCTCTAGAACTAGTAACCTACACAGATTGACTTGAAACAATCTGCCAGATCCTAGCGCATGGTTTTGATGTCAGTTGGGGAATGAGATGGAGTGTGGATACTGTGGCACTATGTATAGGGCAGAGGAATTTACAATGCAAATACTTATGTGGGTTTCTCTCTCTTCCTTCCCATTGAAATGATGGGAAAGGAATAAATCCATAGGAAAGAGGAAAAGAATCCTTAGAGGGCAGGAAATACTGAGGAATCTCTGGAAAATAGAAGGCAGCTAGAGTCAGAGGAACACTCTTGTGATATTCCTTCCCCTAAAGACAAGAAGATGAAAACATTGGCGAAGTGGGAAGCAACTTCTGGGTGGAACCCCAAACAGTGTCTGAGTTCAGAGTCCACTGAACAGGGAGTAGGAACGGTCACGCATTGGGATGGAGAATGTAAAGGATGCCTGTGGAATGGCAGCATCTGGTGGGCACACTTCCCCCACCCCCACACCCCATCCCCCCAGTATAAGAGTTGTTGGCTGATACTTGCTCACATGCTAAAGCATGAGAGGAGCTCTCTAACCAAAGGAGCTTTTGGAGGCGGGAGGAATAGCAGGGAAGAATTGAAGTTAAAGGAAAGCAAGACAACAGCAAAATAATTCCTGGCTGTGAAAACAGATAGAAAGGGAAAGGCAGCACCCCAAAAGGGAAGAAAATATGACACCCTAAAAAGGAAGGAAAGCCTTCCTTGTGTGTCCTCATCATGCCTTCTAAATGCCATTTTAGAAGAGTCTGCTTTTCGGCTCTTCCCCTTGTGGGGAGGAGCCAGAGGTGAGAATTGCCTTATACTACAGTGGAGGAAACCTTCACCTCTGCCTGTACCAATAGGGATGTGATGTTTGAGGACAACGAATAGCGTGAACGAAGGATTAAGATGAACAGCACAGCTCACCCCAGAGCAAACAGCCTAGCTGCGAATCCTCTGTGCTTGCTATATAGAGAATATAATGCCCGTAAGGGCAGAGCAGAGGGCTTGGAGAACAATGTGTCCTACACTGTTAACATTCTTACTTACCCCTCTACATTGATGTTATTTTATTGATTATAGTTAACATTTTAGACTTTAACGAGTTTTTAAACACACGGCTTACACCTTGAGCTTAGGAGGTGATGTCGTGAAGACAACCAGCCAAAAATTCATTGCCAGAAAAGTTTGCATGATTGATAGTTTTAATAAAAAAAATTGTCAAAATATACTAAGTTTTAGTCATATTAACTGAACTGAAAGTGTTGCCATTAGGGGATATAAAAAACATTACTTGTAGTTTAGTGATAAACCATGAAGAATAGATGGGTTTTTAATTAGCATTGTGTGGGTACTTATGAATTAGCAAAGAGAATGTGTGCCCGACCCTTTCAGTTCTCCCTAATTTAGAAAAACAGATGCTAGATCTCTAGTTTTGCTTGTTACTGGGGGAGATTTAAAGATTGCACTAAAAATGTCTTAAAGTGTTCATTTTGCCATGGCAGAGGTGATGAGGAAACTTGCAAAAAAGGGAAGAGGAGAGGCATGGGTGCTGTGGAAGTAAACCTGAGGCCTCCGTGGGCAATGAGATTAAGACGAGGGGTGAGATGAGGGAGAGGTTAGGGATTGAGAGGATAAAGGAAAATAAAATGCAGGTATATTGTATTTCGTTCATTTTTTCTTTGAAAACCAGAAACTTACACACCATACTCGGGCAGACTCTGAGGATTTGAGGTTGCTGCCACAGTTTATGATGTACCCGAATATAAACTTTCCTGGAAGTCTTTGGCCTCTGAGCTGACTTGTCTGCTGTGTGTGAGCCAAGAATGTAACATCTCTGTTACATGCACAGGCTACAGATGCTTCTCTTCAGCTTTTGTGGTCCCAATTGTGTGTGTGTGTGTGTGTGTGTGTGTGTTTGATAAACTTAAAAAACCTGTGCTTCCATGCCATGGCAATGAGCCACAGCCTAAACTTGAGAATCACATTCGGCCTTGCCACACACACTGGATAAAACTATATTTTCATAACTGTAGTTTGTGGAGGTGAAAATGAATAACCAAAGGGAAAATCATCAGGCTCCAGGCAAGTTGTTTATGGACCAGTGTGTGAACAGAACATCTGATTAAAAAAAAAATTACAGCTGGGTGGGGATGGAGAGGCAAATGTGTTATGTAGCTGGCCAAGTAATATCTGGCTGTGTCAAAAAATGGAAAAAAGTGATCTTAAATGTGTTACATTATTTTTTATTCCTTCCATCTTGCTTGCCATTTGTCTCAAATAATGCTGCTGATTCTTGAGCCCGCTGTGTTAACTCAGTTGTGCTGTTTGTGGGCGTGCCCAGGGAGGTCTGGGGATAATGGTGCTTGCCTCCTGCTCGCTCTTGCTGTTGCTGTTTGCAAATGACTGGTACAGTGAATGTCTTCTCGTCTGCTCCCCACTCCCAGCCCCTATTGTTACATGAAAAAAGCCAGTAAAAATGAACATCTGGCAAAGGGACCATCCTGGTTTAAGGAGGAAGTTCCCTGGATTTATGATCTCCCTTTTCTGCTCAAGTATAAACTGCAGACTAGCTGAGGAAGAGAACTTGCTGCACAGTCATTCAGGGGTCAGGGGGCCGGAGTAGGGTGGGGCGAGTTGGGGCACTGGAGTTGCTGCCTGGGCCGGAAAAACATTTTCTATCAGCTGAGTGGCTGCTGGCCCGCCAGGATGCTGTTGTTTTTATCTGGATTCAGTTGTGCGAAAGGACAGTGGGTGTGAATTGTTGGTTGGAAGCTCATGGTCTCTTGATCACTAACCAGAGTTAAGCTAAATTGGCCATAAGGAAATTCAGTCTCTTAAATCCCACATGCTAGCCCCCCAAATTTTGCCTTATTTAACCCCTTTCCTTGAGGTTACTTTTAACATCGTGGGATTTTTTTTTCTGTTGTTGTTGTTGTTGTTTTTGGTGAGGAAGATTTGCCCTGAGCTAACATAAGTTGCCAATCTTCCTCTTTTTTTTTCCTTGAGGAATATTAGCCCTGAGCTAACATCTGTGCCAGTCTTCCTCTATTTTGTATGTGGGATGCCTCCACAGCATGGCTGATGAATGGAGTAAGCCTGTGCCCAGGATCTGAATCTGTAAACCCAGGCCACCAAAGCCTAGTGTGTGGAAGTTTAACCACTTGGCCATGGGGCCGGCTCCAGTGGGATGTATTTTAATTTATCTTCATGGTGACTGTTAAAGATTATTTTAGAAATGAACTCTGTCATACAACAGAACGATACTGATCCAAAGTATATGTTTGTACTTAATCACTTATATGCTATGAAAAGCAATAAATTGATTTTTTAAGAAAATTGCTGACATGGAACGGAAACTTAACATTTTGTTTCTGTTGAAGGGGTTTTGTGGATCACCAAAGTTTGGTAAATTCTGGTTTAGATGTGGTCCTGTGTATTAAACTCGTTGCATAATGACATCTCTTCATTCTGTCCCTCAGAACATTTTCCTTGCTTTACGTAATTTCTTGTTAGAGTAATCTCTACCTCCAAAAGCAACTGGGATAGATTAAATAAAAGCTCACGATCTGCCTATATAAACAAGAACTTCATTTCAGGGAAGATTTTTGTAAGATCACTTTCTAAAATAGCGTAGTATCAGAAATATTTCAGTAATGCTTTTTTTTTCTTTTTTAGCAAGGAAATTAGTTCAATATTTTTGGCTTTCTCATCTCAGTACTCAATAATAGATATGCTGTTGTCATTGCAGTTTTGACTTTTATCAGTTGGAGAATGAGTTTAGTTTAAGTGCTTTGAAATTACTAATTTTTTCTTCCATTTTTATCTAATGCTTTATAAGTGGGATACTTAAGTGCAGTGTGGAATCAGGAAAATCCTCTTTTCCTTTCATCGTTTTCCATATTTGTGTTGAATTATTTAGGTTTGATTTAGACAAGAAACTAGTATTTTAAAAGATCTGACGTCTAAGCATTTTCTTTTTTTGGTTAATCATCCCTTGTTCCTTCTGACACTAAATTTTTCTCGCAGATCAGGTATTGTTGCTTTATTGAAATTTGTTTTAACCAAGCTTTTAACCAACCACGTGTAACTAACCATGGGTTACTGATAAAAAGGAACTAGCTGATATGTTAGTAATTATTCTGTTTGTTTTCTTCCAGATCACTTTGTTGTGCAAGATTATTTCATTGCCTCTCTAATAGTTTTTATGAAAACAGAGTCAACAAGAAGTGTGCACCTACCACTGCCCAATATGATACCAGCCATAATTGTGGGTAGAAATTGTAGATGTCTATTTCCTAGCTTTAAAGAATGTGTAGTCTAGTTGGATCAACAAGAGGTACATTGTGAAGCAATTGATGATTGGAAGTGGCATTGTATTAATAAGTTCTAGATGGCGTGGGGCAGCTTGGGAGAGCCATAGGGATGGAAGGAAGCAAGAGATGATTGTGCAATTATGCAAAATGTTGAGGAGGAGGAACTTGAGTTGAGAGTTCAAACTTTTCTCACCAAATTTATCCTCATTTTATATTCGGCATTTGATAGGCTTCCAATTTAATATCTTTTTTCTCTTTACAAAATGCATCAGAATTCTGAAAATGATCTTTTTAAAGAAAAGATATCAGAGTCAGCTTTCCTAATGTTCTAGAAGAATGTGGTACTGTGGAAAGAAACTAAGGTGCTGATAAAATGAATAGTCTCAGTCACTTTTAATTTGGGCTTGTAGGATAGCCAGCATTTAGGATCTTGTAGTTTTTCTTAGAAAAAGTCCTTTCAGATATTAACCAACCATTTGGCTTACATATGTCATTTGCTTGGTGAGTACACAGGCTTGGTTAAAAACAAAAGGAAATACACACTGTTGATTTATAAGGAACGAAAGCCAGCAGCATTTCCTGGTGGATCCTTTTACCCATCCACCCCAGGAATGTATGTAGCCCTGGGTAGGTCAGACTGAGGCCTCTGGAAAGCGGAATGATAAACAAGGGTCAGCCAAGTGTGAGGCAGAAGGAAGGGGGCCATCTTCAGGCAGCTGTGAGCTTTTCCTTTTGCAGGGCGAGTGTTTTGTTGCAACAAACTTATAAAAGGCCTTTGACCTCTGTGTTATTGTACTTCCTATTTACCCTCAGGATCTGACCCAAAATAACAAGTATCTTTTTAGTAACTAAGGACAAAGCTGTCAAAAAGCAATTAAATTCGGAAGGAGGCTGATTGTAAAACAAGGATTGTAAACTGCGCAAATGGAGATGGGAGTGAAATTTATAGGAAAACTACCGCCCTGACAATAATGCTGCAATGTGGCACAGCTGACTTCTAATTGTATTTTTCCTGTTTCAGTAGTGTTTAACTTTGGCTTAAGAAACATGTTACTAAGTAAAAATTTCTCAAATTGCTACTAATGTCTCTCCTTTCAGAGACAGCCGATATTCATTTGATCTGAGAATTGCCATTTCGGTTTAATTAACACTTACTTGAAAGATTTTAACGTCACTATAGCAAAGCAGTTTTCCCAAACAATTGCATGATGATTTCAGCTTGCTCTTTAAATTTGCTTCAAAATGAAAAGTTTTCTGTAGTGGCTCTTTCCCATGTCCCTTGGCTATTGTCAAAGTAATCCTGAGATTATCAGCCTGTGAGAAGAGTGACCTTGTATGCTTTGGGAATGTTGTCTCTGAAAGCACGTGATAGGATGGTGCAGATTTTATTCATTTGACAAATACTCATTTTCCACCTGTTACGTTGTAGATAGTGTGTATGTGGAAGGCAAGTGGAGTCCACATGGAAGCACATGGAACCGTGAACGCAGTCGGAACAAAGGAGTCACCCTTCAAAGTCAGCTCAGTTTAATTAACAGAAGGAAAGTTTGCTCTCAGTAATACATAGACCACCTGGAAATTCTGCATTGGAACACCCTGTTTTGCTCTGCTGCCTGCTCACTGCTTCTATTCCATACTTTACAAAGCCTGTACTTTACAAAGTAAAGGGGAGTTTAGAGTTCTTTTAAGAAAAACTTTTATTAAAAACAACACTGAGAGACAGGAGAAGAGTCATTCAGGGTTAAAGAATCCTTTGAGTTCCACTCTTATTTCAGGTAATTCCTTTGATGTAATAGGCACATATTGTTTGTAAGTTTATCGTGTTCCTATTCTGTGTAGATCACCTTACCAGACATGGGGACTATAAAGATAGATAAGATGTTCATGCCCTAAATGCCTCCAAGTTGAGGTGGCGGGACACATGTATGCATGTGCATACCCATGTGCACACACACACATACCTACAGGCAGCATATACTAAATGCCAGTTGACTGGAATGCCTTGTTTAGTGTTTTTTTTTTTTTTTTTTGCTGAGGAGGATTTGCCTTGAGCTAAGATCCATGTTAGTTTTCCTCATTTTTTAGTATGTGGGCTGCCAGCACACTGTGGCCACTAACAGAGTGGTGTAGATCTGTGCCCAGGAACCGAACCCGGGCTGCAGAAGTGGATTGTGCTGACCTTAACCACTAGGCAACCGGGCCTGGCCTTGTTTAGTGTTTTAAATTAGAAATTGATGCAGATAGCTGTTCCAAAGCTGTGTTACTTTTGCTCATTAATTTTAGCATCTTCTGCCTGGAACAGTTATTGCTATGGTGCTTGCCAAATAGCGACTTTTCTGTTTACATCATCCCTCCTTCATGTGTTAGTTGGAATTCTACTGTAAGGAGGAACTGTTCCTTCTCCTCTTGTTATTTATTCCATTATTTATATCAGTATGGACTCGTGGATGTTTATTCTATGAGATATAACCTACTATCATTATTTTTTGTGTTTCTCAAATTGTTCCAGATATGGCCACTGGGAGCCCCTTAAGTTTGGCTCTGTGTTCTTTTGACATGTTCTCATCATTTAGGGGGAGCAGTTTCTTACTTTTTGACACCATAAGATGTTCCGGGCTCCCCTTGAATTTTTCCTGCTCCAGCCCTGGCACCAGCCATTTCTCCAGGAAGCTCCAGTTCCTTTTATTGGAGAAAGGTATATAGAAACCAAAATCTGCGTGCTTGGTGTGCTCGTTGCTACTGAGACATTACTTCTAGCCCTTCTCAGCAGTCAAAGCTAGGGAAAAAAAAAATGTATATATATGTATGAACACACATGCACATCTATATCTGTATATTATAAATCACAGGGTTCATTCTAGCTTCTCCCTTATTTGTGACTGCTTTCTCTGAAGATGGGAAACCTGGCTCATTAGCCACAATATATTTGCTTATTTGTACAAACCTAAACTACACATAAAGTAGTTTCAGAATGATAACATATATCTCTGTGAGATACAAATTTCCTGACTAGAATACAATAGTTACGTACACTGTTAAAATGTATAGTCAAAAGTTATTCAGGTTAGTTCTTTTCTTCTCCACTTTGGTGGGCTTTTGTTATTCATTTGTAATACAGTTAAGTTCACTTATTACTGACATTTCATTTTTATTCCTGCCACATCCTGGTTGATTTTAATTATTTATTTTTAGGCTATGTGAAATATTGCCATAGTTCTCAAAGTTCTAATGATAAGAAAAGTGTATTCAGAAGGTATCATTTCCACCTCATCCCTTCTACCTCTTTCTCGTTCCCCTACTGTTTTCACCCCCTTCCCACCTTCTCTCTGTAGCTAAGTAATCCCGTTACTTCTTGGTTTGTCCTTCCTTTCTATATTTTTTGCACAAATTGGTAGACACATAGATATTTTCTTCTCTCTTCCTTTCGTATATGGAAGGTGGTATATTAATTTTCTATTGCTGCAAAAAAATTACCACAAACTTAGCAGCTTGAAGCACCAAAATTTTATTATCCACAGTTTCCCTGGGTCAGGGGGTTGGCATGATTTAGCTGGGCCCTCTGCTCAGGGTCTCACGAGGCTGAAATCAGGATGTTGGCCAGGGCTGTGATCTCATCTGAGGCTTTGGGTCTTCCAAGCTCACTGGCAACTGGCAGAATTCAGTTCCTTGCAGTTATAGGACTGAAGCCCTCATCTCCTAGAAGCTGCCCACCATTCCCCACCACATGGCCCTCTCAACGACATGCAGTTTGTCTCTTTTGAAGAGCAATAGGAGAGTGTCTCTGCTGCGTTGGATTTTCCTGATGTTTTTTCTTTCACTCTAGACTCTCTTTAAAGCGCTTGCTTGATTAGATCAGATCAACTCAGGATAATCTCCCTTCTCGTTTGCCACTAATGTAACCTGATCATGGGAGTGATTTCTATCACATTTGTGAATCTGGCTCACACTCAGAGGAGGAGATTGTATAGACATGTGCACCAGCGAGCAGGAATCTTGGGGCTGTCTTAGAATTCTGCTTTACCGGGTGGCATATCATAGGTCTTCTTTTGCACTTTACACATTATAATATTATGAAAAAAGAATTGTTATATTTGGTATCTTTCTTTATGAGATATATAGACTTGGTTCTTTAATTTATTAAAAAAATTGGTTTTTGGTAGTTAGGAAGGTTTGAATTTCTGTTCTGGTGGTTACCTTTGTATCTTATCTTTTTAAACAGTGACCTCAGTCACTGGTGTCTTACTTCACCTTATATTATCTGGTTTATCAGTTTTTAATGATATTCTTTATCTCTTACATATTTCCTATACAACAATCAATGAGTTTAATTTTCCTCTTTCCTCATTCACTCTTCCTTTTTCCATTTTTTTTGTTGTATTATTTCTGTGTTGTCACACATATAACACTATTACATTAGTCTTCCAAATCTGCATTTCATTCTTTGTCTTTAAATTTTGCCGCTGGCATGGTTTTTGTGTGACTTATTTTTTTCTTCTTATTCTGCATAATTTTTGGAAAATATATTGCTGTTCTTAAAGCAGGAGTGTCTTTCCTCTTTTTCTTTAAAATCTTGACAATGCAGAGTTTTGGAGATCATCAAAGAAAATAAAATGGAAGCCAAACAGGTGAATTTACCTGAATATTCAAAGATCTTACCACTTATGTGCATTGTTGAAAACATGGCCAATTGTGCCTACTTCAGAAAGAGAAGGAATGGGTCCTTATCCAATTTAGTGAAGGAATTTGGCATCTTTGTAAACATCAAGGGCCTGTATGATGAATGTATGGCTTTTTGTAAGGCAATAAGAATGAAGGAAACAGGACCCTCGGTTATTTATAACCTGATCAGCATAGGAAGAGCCAGTGGCATCCTTTGAAATAGAAGAACTGAGTTAATACACAGCTTTTCTTCTCTGGGAGCTTGGTGAGCCATGTTTCCCGTTAAGCCTGATTGGGGGGTGAAGTCTGCCCATTGCAAAAGTCTTAGTGATGAGGATCCAGATCCTAGAGGATCAGCATTCAGGATGTCCAAGCTCATTGGAATTCACAGCTAAAAAGCTGTTGAAGCTCCAGAACAATGAAATGAACAGATGAACGGTGAGAATTTGCGTTGATGTGATTCTCCTAGTGATGGTCAGGAGTCCTGTGATGACTGCTCTGCAGCCTGGCCTCCCTCTCTCGGCAGCCGTTTGACTTACTGTTTTGGAGGACAGCTAAGTGTAGGGTTGTTGATTCCTGAGGTCTCGGGCTTTATAAAACACGGCTCTAGAACTTTTCATAACCATGACTTAGTTAATAACCAAAGTCACCTAGAATCTAAATCTAAGAAATCACTCGAATGGAGAGAAATGAGAAAGTGCCTAATTTGTGGAAGGATTTCTGACTTTGTTATAGGTCACCCAGGGCTTGGTACAGGGCTTTTTAGGCTGTGTGTCTTTTTAAACCTGAAAGGGTTCCAATTTATATGAGGAAGCTTGAGTGTGAATATGCTTCTACCGGCAGATGGCTTGGTCATCAGCCTTCCAGGCTTGTGACTCTAACGAGATTGTCTTCTGTGGCACGAGCCTAGAATATGTGTCATCCACAAAAACACATCCGTCACTGCATAGATTAGCTAGCGGGATATTGAGTTATAAATTCTTACTTTTGTTATTTTGGTAACCTGGTGCTTTTGGTTCTCCTAATAGTAGTTTCTGGAGAATTAAGATGTACTGTGTTGCTCAAAACCCAACTCTGGATTCACTAAGGATTCATCTGAGTTTCATTCTCCTTTTTTCCCTCCAGCCTGGAGGAAGTCTGTCTGCTTTCTCTTTTGCACAGTCGGGAGGGAGAACATTGACCTCTGAAGCAATGTTGAGTTTACTTTATTGGAGCTCACCCGATGTTAATAAAAGCAGAACAGTGAATCAGACAGTGCTGACTTCAGAGCAGGACGACTTGGGTGGGGGAATCTCTGAAGATAACATGTTGTTATAGGAAACACCCAGAGGAGAATTGATAAACCGCGATAAGGATCCTTGGATATTTCTGGCCCACCAAGAGAGCAGAGTGAGAAGGAAATTGTCCTCTCAGATAAACTTAGATTAAGAAATCAGTCTGATTCTCGTTCCACAACATGACTTTTAAAAAAGAAAAACAAGACTGGCCCCAGGCAAAATTGATTGGAGAGTAAATTTATTGTTCTTTCTGTTCCCTTCCTCCTCTGCTTAGGTTCCCAGCGCCTGGTTAGTTAAACCCTCCCATTTACCCCTCAAAACCTCTCCTCAGAAACCACCTGAGATGTGTTCTGCTGAGTAATCAACAGCTGCTAACTGCTTCAATTAGATCCCCTACCGTCTGCTGTCCCCCAGGACCCTAACAGTGCCTTAAAACGGGGGTCAAAACTGAGATGTCAGCAGGGGTGAATTAGGTACCTTAAATTAGTAAAACTCCCTGGATGTAAGATAGAAGGGAGTGGTGGGGCCTTGGCAATCCAGAGAGTAGTGCCCTCCAGATTTTTATGAGAAGGTGGAAATTTGGGTTCTTCTATGAGATCTTCCACATCTCATAACATTTCACGGTTTTAAGTTTCATGGGCAATGAAAACAACTCCTGAGGCCCTTGGTGGCCCTGCAGTCAAACTGTGTAGGTCAGTAGTTCCTGAATAGAAGTCTGTGATGTAATATGCTTTCTTAAAGCTAACTTTATTTAATTTAGGGATTATTTTTTTATTCTGAGATTTTCGTCCTTACTATATTGTTGATGTAAGAATGTAATTACTTTTATGGAATGACTTAGCTGGAGGATGGGGGTGGTGCGGGTAGCTTTTACCTACCATTTGGTGAAGCTTAAAGGATGACCTTCCCAAAAGGTAGCTCAGAAAATTTATCTCTGACTTTTCTAAAAGGACATATCTTATACCTTAAATTATGAGCTGATATCGAGCGCTCCAGATGGGTTGATGGAAGTGGTAACCGGGGCTCCGTTCATTTTAAGAAATTACCTTGAACGAGCAGCCAGTACAGAGGCTCTGAACCAGCCAGCTCTCTCTGGTGCCTGAGAAGTGAAATGCCGCAGGCTGTGGAGGGTTCTGAGTGAGAGGGTTTTAGGACTATTTACATAGAAACGAGCAAAGAGCCTGATTGTGTTCTTGGCTTTAACAAGTTGGATATTCTGTTTCACTCCATATAAATTTGTCTAGCTTTTTTCTTTTTTTTTGAGAAATTAATTGCCAAGGCTTCCTCATCTAGAGGGAAGATTACTGTGTGGGTCTTGTGAATGTGCACACTGTACTGTTTCTCTAATGGAATCCTGGGCACCCTATGATTTAGATATTGGCAGCAAGGTATGGTGTACACTTTGAATGTGATCCAAATGTTCTAGTCCATTTAAATTTCATAAGTTATAATTTCCTGAAAGAGAAACTGGTGACTGACTATATGGAACAAGTATGGAAAGGAGCGTATGGTAATGGTTTTCACTCTTGGGCCCCACCATTTATAAATAAGCCTGAGTAATTCTAAAATCAGCAAAGGCAAGAAAACTTTACATGCCTTAACATTTTACCCCTTTGTTCTTCGTGCTGGGCAATGAGGTACATTTTTCTTGTGGGGATGGATATTTGGGTTATTTCTCAGGTTTGGGGGAAGGTGATAGTAGTGAGAATTTTGTTTGAAGTACAGGTATATCTGATTCTCTCCCTCCTCAAATATGGGCTGGATTGTTTTATCCTTGGAGCACCCACTTGGACACAACTCTGTTGGAAACCTTACAGCTACTATGTATTGAATCATTTTTGATAGGCTACACACTGAGCTTTGCGATGCATGCACTATAACATTTCTTTTCTTTTTTTTTTTTTTTTAAAGATTTTATTTATTGCCTTTTTCTCCTCAAAGCTCCCCAGTACATAGTTGTATATTCTTCGGTGTGGGTCCTTCTAGTTGTGGTATGTGGGATGCTGCCTCAGCATGGCTTGATGAGCAGTGCCGTGTCTGCGCCCAGGATTCGAACCAACGAAACACTGGGCCGCCTGCAGCGGAGCGCGTGAACTTAACCACTCGGCCACGGGGCCAGCCCCCTATAACATTTATTTTCACGATGGCCCTATGGGTAGAGAATACAGAAAGAGATGGTCTCCAAAGATAGGAAGACATACTTCCTTTATTTTACTGTGAGGAGAGTGGAGGAGGTGGGGACAGATGTAAGGTTTGTAAGTTCCGTAGCAGGAAGTGGAGAGAGTCTTTAAGAAAGACTGCTTAAAAATCTTCCCTGTCTGTCTCCCCCATAGCTATTTCTCATTGTATGGTTTTGTTTTTTTTTTAAAGTACACATTTGTGCTCAAAATTGTGAGAAGTGAGTACATGGGCTATTTACTGGATGTAAGCCTCTCTTTTATGCAGTGAGGCACGTTTTTATTGGTAGATCTCAAACATGAAGATTCCCCCAGAGCCTTGTAAGAGAAGTGGATTCCTGGGCTCGGATCCCAGAGTTCCTGAGGCAGGACCACCGGGGCTGGGCCTAGGAATGTGCATATCTGCATATTCTTCTTCTGATGACCTTCGGGAAACGCTGCTGTCACTCACCTTCCTCTTAGGCCTTAAGTATAGGAAGTACTGAAGTGTAGGAAAAGGCGAGGGTGAAACGTGAATTAATCTTGTCTTGAAATAAGCTCACATTTGAAGCACAGTTCTTCAGAAATTGAGTAAGGGTATGGCATGATATTTCCCTCTATTTAGCTGAAATTATTATTATTATATTTTGAGGAAGATTAGCCCTGAGCTCACATCTGCCGCCAATCCTCCTCTTTTTGCTGAGGAAGATTGGCCCTGAGCTAACATCCGTGCCCATCTTCCTCTACTTTATATGTGGGATGCCTGCCACAGCATGGCTTGATATAAGCGGTACATAGGTCTGCTCCCAGGATCTGAACTGGCAAACCCCGGGCTGCCAAAGTGGAGCGCGCGAACTTAACCTCTGTGCCACCAGGCTGGTCCCAGCTGAAGTTATTTGTATTATTTCTGTCCTGGATGTTACGGAAAATCAGTCATGAGTATGTTTAGCTGTTAAGAGTCTGTATTTCACTAAGTCAGAAGATCTTAGTTTATTTCCCCCCTAATGGGTGAGAGGTTTTGTGAGAGGAAAAAAAAAGTCTTTGCATCTTTCATTTTTAGTTAACAGGAAATAGTGTTAGAACTATCCAGTCAGTGAGCTTCTTGGGAAGAAAATATAGTGTTGGTAGATAAGCAATGTTTATTTTTTATTTTTTGTATGAAAAAAGCAATTAGAATTTGCTTCAGGGTAGTTGGAGAGTTGCAAGAAAAAAATTGGTAGAATTAGTGAAAAGATCCAATTGTAGCTGTTTTAAAATGAAATATGAAAAGCCTTTGAACGAATGAGAATTTAGAATTCATGAATTGCCTTTCCTATGGTATTTCCTTCCTTTCAGTAAAGCCAGTTATCCTTGGCTTGTTATTACGAATGATTAACAGCTTATTAGAACATGCATACATGTGCCATGTGCCAATGTGCAGAGCCTGACTAACCCCTCAGTAGCTCTGGCTGCTCTTAGTGCTGATTCACTGTCTACCCCTGGTGACTTCAGAGTCACAGGACTGAAGGATTAGAAGGAGGATATTAGAGGTCATCTGGTTCCAGCCTGGTCTTTGAGTGTCTGCTATTGAGGTTTTTTAAAACTGAAATCCAGTTTTATAATTTTCATTCTTGCTTAGCTCCAAAGAGACATTCATATCTTAGTTTCTTCAGCCCTTTAAGTTAGGGCAGCCATGTAATTAATCATCCAAATTGGAGTACTTCTGAGAGTGAAAGGAGGCCCTGTTAATAATTATGCCAGGACAACAGGCATTCAGAATAATACTCTGTCATAAAACCAAGTTCTCTCAAATGGTTTTGAAACATGGTGTTTAGCCTGAAAGATTTCTTTAGAAATTACATGTGAAAAAATTTGTCTAGACTGAAGTTTATTTGCCAAGGTGATTAGGGTCTTGCATATTATGGGACGCTTTGTTTACACAGAACCTCAAGGGAAATCTTTTTTTTAATGATAACATTTCATTTATCTAGTTGAAAAATATGTGTATTTATTTTTCTCAAGTTAGCTTTATCCAACTCTTTTAATAATGACTTATGTATGGCTTAAGATGAAAGGTTAATGTTCTTTATAGAGGTCCTTTTATTCCAGAAGGCAGTAACATCCGGTGTGATAGCGAGAGGGAGATGAGTATAATCTAGAGCAGAGGTTCCCACACTTTCTCAGTTCACAGCATCCTTAGTGTCTTAGTAATTTTACGTGGTGCCCCCAGGCCAAAAGGAACACCTAACTGCTCTATTTATTAAGTATCTATGTCCTAATAGCTTCGTGGCTGTTTGGAAAAAATAGTACAATGTAAATTGAAAGAAAAAATACTTTCATTGCGTTTTTTTTTTAAATCACAATTACATATAAATATTTGTGCACCTGTTGGGCTCTGCACAACTTCCAAACCTTGAAATTCAGATTGAGTGCTACCAGCCTTATTTCCTGTTTGATTTTTATTTTCTCCCATTCCTTGCTTTTTATCACAGCGGGCACTAAAAAATCAACCTTGCAAAGGTAAGCCGTCATGGAAAGGAATGTAGTGGGATTTAATGTAAAAACTGTCAACTACTTCAGGGGAGTAGTTAGTATGGTGAAAGTAGGTTTTGAGTTTCGTTGCTTCCTTCAGAAATTTAAAATAATTCTGCGATTTTTCTGTGAGTTCCCTATAGTGTATTGGGATACCTTTGCACCCAGTTTGGGAACCACAGGTCTAGCCATTTCTCTTAAGTTCGTCATTTGGACTATTAGCTAAACATGCTTCTATCTTTCAGCCCTCCCCTGTCTTGAATTTGGTTGCACTGGATTCTGGTACTCAATAGCTAAAGTTTATTGAACGCTTATTATATCAGGCACTGAGCTCAATGCAACACTTTACTTGTGTTCACTCATTTAATTTTTAATTTTCATAGTGACCGTACTGCATAAAGCCTCTTCTTCTTCTTCTTCTTTTTTTTTTTTTAAAGATTTTATTTTTCCTTTTTCTCCCAAAGCCCCCCCCACCCCCCCCGGACATAGTTGTGTATTTTTAGTTGTGGGTCCCTCTAGTTGTGGCATGTGGGATGCCGCCTCAGCATGGCCTGGCCTGATGAGCAGTGCCATGTCTGTGCCCAGGATTGGAACTGGTGAAACCCCGGGCTGCCGAAGCAGGGCACGTGAACTTAACCACTCAGCCACGGGGCCAACCTGCTAAAGCCTCTTCTATCAAGGTCCTCTGGAAAAATCTGCCTGGAGTAGACAGCATCCTCATTTTACAGGCAGGGAAACTTAAGTTAAAAAAGTTAAGTAGTGACTTACTAGTGAACATCCAGCAAGTAGTTTCAGTTCTAGGATATGGACTCAAGTTTGTCTTCCTTTTTTTAATTTTTATTTTATTTCTTTAAAGATAGGCACCTGAGCTAACAACTGTTGCCAATCTTTTTTTTTTTTTTTCTGCTTTTTCTCCTCAAATCACCATAGTACATAGTTGTATATTTTTAGTTGTGGGTCCTTCTAGTTGTGGCATGTGGGATGCAGCCTCAGTTTGGCTTGATGAGTGGTGCCATGTCGGTGCCCAGGATCTGAACCAGCGAAACTCTGGGCCGCCGAAGCAGAGCGAGCAAACTTAACCACTCGGTCACAGGGCCGGCCCCTGTCTTCCTTTTTTTAAAAAAAAAATTCCGAAGACCAGAATCTTTGTTCCCAGCCATAGTGTCTTCTGTAGACACCACACTGCTGCCTGTGTGTCTCCCGCCGTGAGAGGTACAAATGTTTCATGGTGGCCCTAGCAGGGAGGTTCTTTTGTCCTCATTTTCAGATGGAGATGCTGAGACTCAGAAATCTAGTTACTTGCCCAAATAAACTGCTAATCACTGGAATTTGAACCTAGGCCTCAGTGATTCCAACCACAAAGCTTATCTTTGTAATTTATAGAGATGACTAGAAGACATCATAAAATCCTGGAGTTCTTTCAGAGTCATTAGCAAAAGATGAAGTTATGATAATATGGCTTTTGTGTTAATATATTTTGGTAAATCCTGTTCATTTGAAAATCATGGTATGTGTGGCATGTGTGGTACCTCTCTATTAAACACTGCCTCCATTGCCCAACCCTGTGGAATAACAGAGAATATATTGTGCTTATCCTTTATAAATATATGTATAGAGGAGAGAAAGGGAGAATGAATGGACCTATTTGTCAGTGGGCCAGCTGACCAGGATGGAACCCCACAGCAGCACTAAGGCCGTAGACCCCAAGATAGGAAAGTGTGTGGGGGACCATATTTCAGGATCAGGTTTTAGAGATTGATTTAGGAAGTAGAGTAAGTACTAGATAGTTTTTAAATTACACATTGGAAGTTCTCTTGACCCTATCACTTCTCCTTAAAGCTTAGTATCCAGCAACAGTTCATTTACACTTGGAGTTGAATTTCTCCCTGGAAGAAGACAGATCCAAATCAGAGGCACACTTCTAGCAGGCAAACTCTTTGGGTGGAGGTTACTGGATAAATTGTATTGCATTATCCCTGGGGTCCTGAGGACTTGAATCTCAGTTTTAATTCGCAGTCGAATAAATAGGTTCATATGAGTTGGATCTGCTTTATCTCTTGAGTGGGGAGAGTAGAGTTGTTATAGAATGTAAGAATGCAAAGATTAAATGGTCACTGTAGTATTTTGGCATTTTCCCAAATACTTATAGCTCTCTTGGAGAAGCATAACACTGCTTTGTAGGAAACACAAAAGTGTTTACATCCAGAACATGTTGAGTGGGTGTACTGAGTTCAGCAGCCAGGGTCACGTCCCCCAGGCCTACTGTTGTGGTTTACCCAGCCGAGAAGCACAGGGAATCAATAGTCAGATCCTTCCGGGCCCCCCTCCTTTTTCATCTTGCTCTTGCTTGTATGCTTTCTTGTTTCTTTTTCTAGCACACAGCAGAGTCTAGCACTTAAAATTGAGCAGTGCACACCCTGGGGCCTGCTTCCCAGAAATTCGTTGTCTGTAAGTGTAAGTGTTTGCTTTCTCTGGAAAGGGTTTTGTTCTTGTTGCTTTGCTTTGTGCATACAGTACAAATGTGGCCATTCCTCCTCATTTTACACTCAGACCAGATCATACGCTGGGGTAGTACTTTATGCGTACAAGACATTTAATGTGAGAATATAAAACCAGGGATAATTCAAATCACATGGATTTTATTCCACGTGAACCTTAATACTCTCCTAGATAGAAACAACAAAGATTGAAAACCTACACCCTAAACCAGAGATACCTCTTATCAAGATATCTAAGGGTTCATGTTTGTAATATATGACTTAGTTCAGCTATTTAATAAATAATCTGTTGTTAATGTCATAATTGTTTTGCATTTCGTGTATAAAGTCTAAATTACAGTGTACCATCGTCAGAAGGTTTTGATTTTGCTGGTACTGTGGGAGTTTTACTTAACTCTTGAATGTTTATTAGACATATGTTATGTGTCTGTACATGTTCTGAGTACTGTGAAGATATCAAAGTATGCCAGAGAACTTTCCCTCTCATTGGAGAGAAAGCCTACACACGTGGAATGGTAGAACAAGATAGATGATCATGGTTGGTCCCCAAGACAAGTACTACTGGAAATAATACGTAGAAAAGGCAATTCCAAGCATGGTGTGTGGAAGACCCAGGACCGAGGTGGAGGTGTAGATTTTGGTGGAGAAGGATGGAGTGGAGACTGTAGAAGGGGCAGATCAGGTGCAAGCTGGAGGATTCTAGGAGAAGGTACATTCTGGACCTTTAAATAAATTTATTTTTTTCAGTATTTGTATACTATTTTATATGCAAATACATAATGGTTAGATTTGATGCTTCTCTTGTGACCCTAGTCATTTATTTCTTTAAAAGAAGATAAAAGATCTTGGGCAGGGGATGTCTTTAGTTTATCAAAATACAGCTTGTGTGGCTGAGCAGAATTCAGCACACAAGTATTATGCACCACCGGGTGTCAGGCACTTGGCTGAGGCTATAAGGAGGACTTCCTCCAGGGACCTGCGGTACTGTGAGGACAGAAAGATACATCATAAAAATAGAACGTGACCAGTGGTCCCTTCCTAAAGATTTTGAAGTTGTTGAATCATTTGTTCTCAATGTCAGTCATTTTGGAAATTCTTTAGTGTTTATGACTTCTTAAGGAGTTAAGTGCTTTAAAAAAATTAAATATAAAAGTGTTCCCTTACACATCATGTGTGAATTAACTTGTTGATGGTTGGTATTAATACCACAAAAATACCAGCAGCATTAAAGTAGTGCTTTGTTTTTTTTACTTTAAAATCAGAAAGATATTTTAATAATAAATAGGGCATTCAAACAATAATGCAAAACAATAAAGGGTATTTTTTGCACACATTATTTTCATTACTTATAGTTCTTTAAATTGGTTATCTAGGTTTTATGTTCTCTTTTTCAATAAGTATTTTTTTATTTTATTTATTTTTTTTTACAGCTGAGGAAGATTTGCCCTGAGCTCACATCTGTGCCAGTCTTCCTCTCTTTTTTAAATGCGGGCTGCCAGCACAGCTTGCCTGCTAACGGAGTGGCATAGGTCCCGGAACCAAACCCAGGCCACCAAAGTGGAGCATGCTGAACTTAAGCACTAGGCCACCAGGGCTGGCCCCTTGATTAGTTTTTCAATAGGTTTTTTGAGTTAACTGATACATAGTTAACTGTACGTAGAGTAGTGCTTTTTAATACCAGAATGTTTTACATGTAGATAAAAAAAAATTGACCTGATGGTCTTTTCCACAGGTTTGAGGCGTAAAGGCCAAAAAGCTAAGTAGCAGACTAATGGAGGAGAAAATGAAGAGCAGAACAGAGACGACTTGTCACAAATCAGAAGGCCTACCATGTCAGACTCCCCATGTTCCTACCTCTCTTGGCTGGGCTTGTCTGAGAGACTCGGGGTCTCTTGAAACCGAGTCCACCAACACTGATAAACGTGTGTTGCAGTGAAACCCAAGTTGTGTTAGTATTATTGTGTTTGTGTGGCTAGTATAGAATTTTATTTCATAACATGTCTTCTTCATCAGTTGGTAGTTTTACTTTTAGATTTTTCGGTGATTTAATCTTAGAACGTTATCTGCTCCCCAAGGTTTTCCATTTTCTATTGTAATTAAATTAGGTATTGGCTTTTATTGGTTTTAATTCACAGCACATAAAATGGGAACCATATCTCTGATCACTGGCGGTGAGAAGTGGATTGAAAATGAAAATTTTGGAGTTTGGTGTTGTAGAAAGAGAGAAACCATGCATTCGGGGAGCCAAAATATTGTCAGCCAGAGTATTAGTTTCCTATTGCTTCTACAACAAATGACTGTGAACTTAGTGGCTCAAAGCAACTCAATTTAGTTATCTTACAGATTTGTAGGTTAGAAGTCTGATAAAGGTCTTACTGGGTAAAATTTGAGCCCTTCAGCTGGGCTCCATTTGTAGAAACTCTAGAAGAGAATGCTTTTTTTTTTTTTTTTGCCTTTCTCAGCTTGTAGAGGCTGCTTGTACTCCTTGGCTTGTGGTCCCTTTCTTCCATCTTCAAAGCCAGCATTGGTTGGTGAGGTCCTTCTCACGTTGTATCATTCTGACTTCTTCCTTCTGACTCTCTTTTTCCACATTTTTTTAAATTATTTTTTTATTGTAGTAAAATATCCATAGCATGAAGTTTATCATTTTAACCATTTTTCAGTGTACAATTCAGTGATCTTAAGTAAATTCATGATGTCACGCAACCATTACCACTATCAATTTTCAAAATTCTTCATCACTCCAAACAGAAGTTCTGCGCCCAATAAACAGTAATCCCCATTCCATACTACCCCAGCTACTGGTAACCTCTAAACTGTTTTTCATCTCTTATTTTCCCTATTCTAGCATTTCGTATGAGTGGAATCATACGATATTTGACCTTTTGTGTCTGGCTTCATTTACTTAACCATGTTCTCAAGGTTCATTCATGTAGTAGTATGTATCAGAACTTTATTCCTTTGTGTGTAATATTCCATTGTGTGTATATACTACATTTTGTTTATCCATTCACATGTTGGTAGACGCTTGGGTTGTTTCCACCTTTTGGCTATTATGAATGATGCTGCTATAAATATTGGTGTACAGGTATCTGTGTGAATCTGTTTTTGATTCTTTTGGATATATACCTAGGAGTGGAATTGTGGGGTCAGCTATTCTATGTTTAACTTTTTTGAAGAACCACCACACTGTTTTCCAGAGTGGCTGTGCCATTTTACATTCCCAACAGCCGTGTATGAAGGTTCCAATTTCCCTACATCCTCACCAACACATGTTTTCCATTTTTTCAAATTATCTTCCCCTTTTAAGGACCTTTGTGATTGCATTGGTCCCACCTTGGTAGTCTAGGATCATCTTGCAATCTCAGGTTCTTAATCACATCCTAATATGTATGGAAACATATTCCCAGGTTCCTGGAATTAGGATGAGGACATCATTGGGGGCCATTATTCTGCCTGTGACAGCAAGTCTGCCTTTGAGGTTGCAGCTATTTACAAATGAGGAGCTGTAGATTTGACGCTGTAATTTTTGGTCAAAGTTGTGGCAGAAATTTTCATTTTTAAATCAGAAGCAAAATCATTGCCCTGTTGTCTCAGAACATGTGATGCTAGTTGAGCATAAACTTGAACTGTTTCCCCCCTTTGGTGATCCTTATCATGAGATTGAAGAGTGTGAGGCGTTGAGTTGGGCTAAGCATGAATATGCAACCCAGGTTCAGTTCCTTTCCAGAGTAACTGCTGTGAGAGGGAGGAGGGAGACTCACAATCATCCTAGTGAAGGGAGGAGGGAGACTCACAATCATCCTAGTGAAGGGAGGAGGGAGACTCACAATCATCCTAGTGAAGGGAGGAGGGAGACTCACAATCATCCTAGTGAAGGGAGGAGGGAGACTCACAATCATCCTAGTGAAGGGAGGAGGGAGACTCACAATCATCCTAGTGAAGGGAGGAGGGAGACTCACAATCATCCTAGTGAAGAGGGAGACTCACAATCATCCTAGTGAAGGGAGGAGGGAGACTCACAATCATCCTAATGAAGGGAAGAGGGAGACTCACAATGACCCTAATGATCTAAGAGGGGAAACGAAGAAGTGCTGCTGGGAAGGAGTTGAGGGAGAACGAGGCCAGGGTTTCAGGGGGAAATGGGGAAGGGTGAAAAATAAACTTGTTTCAGATTGGCAGGTGATAGAGATCACATTCTTATGGCTTGATTGTTGTGGAATCTGGCTATATAATATTTTATGAAATTAGTTGGAGTTTGGTATCTCCAATTCTCAAAATGTTTTTACTCTAAAGACTCTTGTGTCATATAAAGTTGACGTTTATCAGTAGACTAAGAACCCTTTCTCGAGTTTTGGACTCCTTTTGGTCCGTACCAGCAAGCTAGCACTTGAATACATCAGCCCTTACATTGTCAAATGGTGGCCCGTGAAGCAGTTTTCTGGCAGCTTCAGTGTGGCCTCTTGTGTAACTGCCCCGTCACAGTCCACAGATCTATGCAGGAAGGCATAGCTCTTGGCGTAGTAGTTGGTAAAGAATTGTTTGAATTCCAGAACGTGTCAAGGAATCAAGCGACAGAACTCTAATGACAATCAGATATGAAGTTTGAAAGAAATTTAATGAATGTTTCTGCCCATTATGCCCTTTGTGTTCGGATATGATAAGAATCAGTATTTCAGAAGTTAGCTTGATGGCCAGAGGAGGGATGTGTGGTTTTGGCATCTACTGGGTGTTAAATCACTTAAGCTAGTGATATGGGGAGTAGTAGGAAGATGGACTGTGGGGAAACTTGTCAGAGACTGCTGTAGCTATGCCCTTCTCTTCTGTCGATAAGATGGGCCTTCCCACCCAGCTTCACCCATATTGATGATAATCTGGCCTTGCAATTAAATGCAAATAATATAAGCATATATATATATATATATATATATGTATATAAAAATCAATACTTGTTCATTCCCATTTGCAAAAGATAGCAAAAGTGTGACTAATTTAAAACAGTAGATAATTTACATGAGACTTTGGAAAAGTTTTTCATTTGTTTAGTTTATGATTCGTGGTAAAAACAAATGTATAACTTCCTAGAGGTTCATAATGTCACAAATAAAATGAATTATTCTATGGATGCAAAGCCCCAAATCAAGGGGGAATGATGGAGACAATGGAAAGTGCTGGTACTTATTATTGTGGTCTGAGAAAACTTGGATAGTCAGGAAATGATGGAAGCTTACTAAAGTAGGAGAAGAGCATACTACTAATTCATGTATTCTTTAATGATAATAAAAGTAACGATTTCTAACATGTATTGAGCACTTACTGTGTGCAGGACTTTGCTAACTACTTTACATGTATTTGATTTTCTCAATTACACGTGTATGTGTGTTCATTCATACACATGTGTGTGCGACACATGTGAGTGGGCTTTCTTTCAGGATAAGGGAAAAAGAGTAGTAGACGTGTTGGCCTAGGCTCTTTGTTGTCACTGGTAATAACCGGTTATATGAATATGGACGTTGCCTTCAGAGTTTTGAGTCTGTTTAGTCACCTATAAAAGACAGAATAGGACTAAAATATTATGTTTCTTTTCCAGCTCTGTACTTTTTGACTATAAAAAAGTTATGGAAGAGTCATTTGTATTTAGTTCAATCCCTAAAGAAAGCTTTCCAAGAAAACAGGCTGTAACTAAAATTATGAATGGGAGCTTAGAGATATGTCTCATTCTCACAGGTTCCCAGAAAGGACAACTTTCAAGTCAGATTGTATTTAGAAGATGTAACTCAATTAGAGAGCAGGCTGATTTCTCCTGTTATGGGCTTCACTGGCTACAATAAATGATATTAATACCCTTAATGATTAAATAAAAATAACAGTGACAATGAAAGATGACTGATGATTCGCTTTGGGGAACTGTTTGGCTGGCTGCCTGAGTCCTGTGCCAGGAAAGAAGCTGAATATATTTTAGCATCATCCTCGAGGCTAGGAGGATAAAATTTAGGATTTCAGGTAGTTGCCTGGAACAAGAATATAGGTCATGGAAGGAAATGGCTTTGAGGTTAGTTGAACAGAGGGGTGGGTTGTGTGTTGAATTTGCAGCCATCTTCCTGCTGCCCTTAGATATTGCAATTTTAAAGTGAACTCAGGAGAATTGGTACATTATTCAGCATCGAGTGACACAACCTGATGTCCTAATAATGGTATAATAAAAATTAACAATGTGGGAAGAATTAGCAGAGAAGGAACCCTTTACCTTGTGTGATCTGAGGATCCTAAAGGCTTGCTTTTCCTAGACATTTTGTTGGCTGATGACTTCCCACTGCCTGTCGAGTAAGTTTGAAATTCTATGGTCTGGTGTCCAGGGCCCTGGCTTTCTAACTTGGTCTCACACGACCCACTCTTTACCTTCTGGTTTATTCTGTGGAGCTCACGGTCCTCTGCCTCCTGTTATATTTATACCGCTGTTCACACTTTTCCTTCACCTGAAATAAGGAGAATAATAAGCTCTAACATATTGAGTGATTTCCGTGTACTTTGTGCTAACTGCATGCATTATCCAATTTAATTTTTCTCAAACTCTCTGAGGCAGGTAGTGTCATTGTTACCATCATCATCCATCTCATCACCATCACCTCTATCATCTCCGTTTTGCAAGTGAGAAAACTGAGATTTAGTTTAAATAATTTACCCAAGATTACCCTATTAATGAGTGGTAGAGTTAGGATTGCAGCCCAGGTGGCCTGTCTCTAGAGCCCAAATATTAAAAACCATATTGTGCCATTAAATACCCTTCTTTACTGCCCTCTCCACACATCCAAGCCCAGTCCATAGCATTTCCTGCTTTCCATAATGAAAAATAATGACTTCTTCTCTGAGGTTCGATTAGGTTACTTAACAGTTCTGTTTTGTATTAGTATACTTATCTTCTCTCCTCTGCTGCTTGGAAGCCTGGGTTTACCTGATACTTGTGTCTCCACTTTCTTTTGTTTTTTATTAGGATTTATAAAGTGTTTGCTGAGTTGGCAGATTAACTGGCTATCTGTAGATTTGACCCAGGAACTTTTTTTGGGGGTTCTAGTTTATATTTTAAAGATATTGAGGACTTCTGTTAAAATGCTAGTATTTTGTCTGGAAGTATTAATAGCTTAAATAATATTAGGTATTTTAACCTTGCATGCTAATGACTGTGTCTCTGGTTTTTCAAGTAGAGTTGTTGGATCACTTCTTTCTATCAGGTCATATTTTATAAACAGTATAGCCTAAGCGTCATGGAAAGAAGGTGATCATACAGCATGGAAAATTACTGACCCTCCCTCTTCTTTAGTTTCCTTCTCTGTTAAATGGAGACGGTAATCCCTGCTTGTCAGGATTATAAAGCAGATTAAATTGGATAATTCATGCAAAAAGCTGAAGTGCCAGAGATAATGGTACATCTTGTTATTTTTGACCCTTACCTTTGAATGTGACCTTCAATTTTGAATTACTAGCTTTTTCAATTGTGCACTATTTGTTCATTTTAATTTGCGTTTTGATTCAAGTTGTGTGGGTCCAAGATCACCAATAATAAGTGGTAGAGTCAGGGTTGCAATCCAGCTAGTTCAACTCGAGAGCCCAACTGGGAAACCCCAGCCCCATACCGCCTCGTGAAATCCCAGGCCGTACTGAGCTGCCCACGTGCCCGGTTGCAATCCATCACATTTCCGTGCTTTTTTGTAGCAAAAAGTAATGGTTCTGGGGAGGGGAAGAAGGTGGAGTTGTTGCTTGGGTATAGAGTTTCAGTTTCACAAGATGAAGGAGTTCTAGAGATCTGTTTACACAACACTGTGAATATAGTTAACACTGTTGACCTGTACACTTAAACATGGTTTAAAGGGCAAATGTTATATTATGTGTGTTTTACCACAAATTAAGCAAAAAGAAATGGCTCCTTCTTTTGAGTTCCTGTAAACTGTTTGTACCTTTATCATTGAAGAACTCTAAAAGATTGTCTATTATTTCTCTTGCGACATGCTTTTCCCTGCTTCCATAAGCAACACTGCTCGTAAAGTCCATGTCCTTTCTTCTGTCTATGTAGGTGCTTATGTAATAGTTGAGTTTCTCTTGTTGAATCTGGTGACTTAATACTTGAAAGTTTTAATTTAGAGATTATGAGAACAAAGGTATATTATATAAGGTGTAATTGATATGGTTCGCTTTCACTACTGTGTTTGTGTATCACTGTGGGTTTCTCAACATGAGCCTTGAGGATATCAGGGAAAAAGAAGAATAACTGGCAAGTTTTCATTGCTTCTGTGAATCCGGGATGAGAGCTGGTATCAGAAAACTGTATTCCTAGGACATTATTTGATTCTGAATGATTTGGGTACCTTCATTCTACTTTGTGTTATATAAGATAATCTATAACTTCAGATGTATAGACTATCGTAGAGTCTTTTTAACCATAATTAATTTCTCCATGAAGTACCCAGAAACTTGAGTATTCTATTGTTATCTACCTCCTATTTTCAAAAGATTCTGAGATGGAAAGCACATGCAAAAACAATGTAAAATAGTAGAGTTAAGAATATAGACCATAAATGTAACTACACCTGGGGTAGATTAATTGTTATAGTTGACACTGATTTGAATTTACTGGCAATGAAAACAAAGCAAAATAAAGTTCAGATTTCATGATTTATTATATTTGGCAGAAGAATGCCTAAAACATCATTTTTCTTTTCACAGAAATGTTGCTAGAATAGAACTTGAAGATTTTTTTCCCTCATGAATTCCTGTTTGCAAGATAATTACTAATGAGTAATAGATATTATCATTGATGGAGGTTTTGTAATAAACAGAGATGCTCTTTGGGTATAGACTTTGTTAATAGCTGAAGCATAAATGCTAAATCAGTGAAGATATTCTCAGACTGAACAGTATGACTGAGTTAGTTTGCTTTTCATTTAGTCAACAGCCTGCTTAGTGCCTACTGTTTGCCACATACTGTGCCAGACATTGGGAATTAACAAAAAAAATTGTCCTTGAAGTACTTAGTCCAGTGGGGAATTAGGTAGGCAACCAGATTATTAGAATATAGTGTGCAAGTTGCTATAATGGAGACACGTATCCAGTACCATTGGAGCCCAGTGAAAAGGGTATGTCTTCCTGGAGTAGTTGGGAGAAGGTTCTAACGATAAATGATGTTTGAACTGATTCTTGAAAGTTTGCCATGGGCCAGCCCTGGTGGCCTAGTGGTTAAGTTCAGCACCCTCCACTTTGGCAGTCCAGGTTTGGTTCCCCAGGTGTGGGAACCCATGTCAGTGGCCATGTTGTGGCGGTGACTTCCATACAAAAAGAGGAAGATTGGCAGCAGATGTTAGCTCAGGGGGAATCTTCCTCAGCAAAAAAAAAAAAAAAAAAAAGTTTGTCAAGTTGAAAGGAAGGAAGGGGACATTCCTTACAGAAAGAATGCCCTCAGGTCGTGTAATTTATTTTAGCTAGGAATTCGTACAATCTAGAAATAATTAACATCCGCTAAACTTTTAAACTCAAATGTCATATGTCTTCAATGGACTTTTGGCATGTACTTGCGTGCAACGACTTCATGATTAAATTCTCTCCTGTGCCTACAGTGTGAATATTCTGGCATGTAGTCAAAGGCCAGTAAATACTGGATGGATCAATGGATGAAAGGAAGGAATTTGTAATCCATATTACAAAGTATGGATGAGGCAGAGTTGTCACTGTATTAGGAAAACTTGGAGGTTGATTTACATTTTCAGCCAAATAAAGGAACAGTCCTTTATTTATAGAGGCAGCAAGGGGACCTAGAGATAGAGCCAGTGTTTTCCTCAGAAAATAGTTTGGACTCTCATGAATTACCTGCACAAACATTTAACTTGGACTCCAGAGTCCTGCCCTAAACAGCACAAAAGGAATGAGTTCATGCTAAAAATGTTTAAGGGCAGTTATTACCAGCTAATCACAACATCCCTAAACTTTAGCCAGGCCTCTGTGGAGTGTCTGATTTTAAATAGAGCTGCTTCCTCATGATCCCTGTAGAATTATTAAGCTGTGCAATATATGCCTGAGTAGCTCAGAGGCTTGTCCCGTGGAAGGGGTTATTTTAGATGCTTGGTGAATGATTACCAAGTGCAACTTCAGTTTTGATGTATTGATGTTGAATGACTTTTCCTGACAATAACTAGTCATCAGGCTCAAGAAGACTTCTTAAGACTCTTTTTGTTCAGGAAAATGCAGACCTTTCTTCTAACCTCCAGAATCGTGTCTCTCTCTGCCTGCTTGACTATTCTCTTGGATGTCTCATAGGTATCTCAGACCTAAACAGGGCCATTTAGAAATCTTGTTGTTCACCACCTCCTCCAGATCTGCACCGCCTTTTGCAAAGTGCCCTTCTCATTAAATGGATCACCATTCACCTAGTGACTCAAGATTGAAGCAAAGTATTTAATTCTTGACATCCTCCCTCAGCCCTTAAGTCTAATCCATTTCACTTAATATTTCTGACGTCTACCCACCTTTCTTCATTTGATGTGCCATCAGCCTTGTCCGAGCCACCATCATTCATTTGAACTACTGCCCTGGGCTTCTGACCAGCCTCCCTGCTTCTACTTCGGCTCTTTCTCATCGGTTCTCCTCATAACACCTGCAGTAATCTTTGTAAAACATAACTTGATTATGTCATCTCATGCTTACAAGCCACCAATGGCTTCCCACTGCACTTTAGATAAAATAAAAAGTATTTACTCTAGCCTACGTGACTGGGCATGATATAGCCCTGCCTCACCTCTCCAACTTTATCAGTCTGTCATTCCCTCTCTTTTACTTTTTCTCCAGCTGTGCTGACTGTCTTGCAGCTTTTTGATGTGCCAAGCTGTTTTCTGCCTTAGCATCTTTCCCCTGTTCCCTCTGCCTGGAATACTGTCATCCACTCTTTACCTGGCTCACTCATTTTCAGGACTCATCTTAATGGTTACTTTTTCCTAAGAGGTCTTTCTAGACCATCCAATTTAAAGTTGCCCTCTGATAATCTCTATCAAGACTTAGAATTTTAGAAAATTAGTTTGTTTCATCTGCGTCTGCCCCACCGTAATACGATTGTCCACGGGATCACATCTCTTTGGCTCCTCACTGTGCCGTGGCGCACAGTGCTTGTACAAGCGTGGTGCTTCATAAACATTTGTTGAACGAAAGACTGCTTCGTTAAAACAAAAACTGATCTAGAAAGGAGCATCTTGGCTTTCTCTTTGCAGTGGGAGCAGGGCTTGCATCTAATTCCTGTGGCACTGTTTGCAAACTGCTTCCATGTGAGTGTCTAGTAGAGTACTAATGGAAAGTCAGTTATCTGCCATTTTGCCTTGCTGCCAGGAAAAAAAAAAAAAAGCTCTGTGGCATTTTCAGGGTTTGTCCTTGGGAGGCTAACAGACTAAGTTTAGGTCCTGTTTTTGCTCCTATAAAACTGTCCAACCTTGAGCGAGTTAACCGAGTTCTCCTAGGTCTTTTTCCCTATATGTAAAATGGGGAAAGTTGCATCTGTCCTATTGGCTTGTTACGAAGATTACATGAGATTATGTATTCAAAGTGCCTCATACTAGTGGCATCTTGTAGGAGTTCGGGTGTCCCTTTTCTTATCCTCTCTATATCACAAGAAATTAATAAAGACAGAGAAAAACTCATTTAACTTACCTTGTCATCTTATGGTTCTCATTTAATGCATAATCATACCCAGGGGCGCTAACATGAGGGTCAAAATCAGTGTAAGAGGAAACAGTCCATCTCTAGGGAACAGATAAGTGATGATGGGCTGGTTATTTAATGGTCAATAACATGGGCTCCCTCAGAAAGATATACATGTAATTCTCCTTTGCCATATCCCAGAGTGGTTGTTTAACCTTGTAAAGTTGTGATAACAAATAAATACTAGATATTTTCCATTCTAGTTCAGATAGGCCATAGGAAAATAGTTTTCCTATTTTAGATATTTCTGTGGGGAAGCCTTGGCAGTACCATTGAAAACTCTGAAGTCCAAAACTCTTCTAATTATGTTGTCAGCTTTGGGGGATAATTAAAAAATTTAAAATTCTGAAGACAGGTTGTTGGATTGAAATGGGTTAGATTAAAATTGTAAGTGGTATATATCTACCACCTACTTAGGCATACCAGTCTGGACGCTCAATTGAGTTTAAGGGAAAATGCTTGAGTTATATCTGTCAAAATCATCAAAAGTTAATTCTCTGACATTAAGTCAGAATAACTCACCCACCCTTGCCTCTATTAGATTTATTTCACTGGATGTCATGAGACAGTAACTGTGGCAAGGGGAGTTGATTCTCTATAAGTCAAGTCATCTGGAGAGCTAGGGGCTTGAGCATTAAAAGTTCAAGACCTTTGCATTTGCCTGCTCGAATATTGACCCAGGCAAGGAGCTGTGTTGTTTATTTTAGGATAGGTATGATTTACAGTGTTGCCACAAGGGGATGGACAGGACAGTTACTAGATGGAAGACATTTATTGACTACTTAATATAATTGTTTAGAGCATGGGGACTTCAGGGAGGCCAAGGGAACAGATAGGAATTCCTTCTGGGGCTCTCACACTCTGCCATGTTCTGTGGCCAAAGATCTCACCTCATACCCAAGCTGAGTATGTTGAAAATGTGTATGATTGATTATTTGGGGTGTTAGCCTAATAACATTTGAACATACCTGGGAAAAGCCGTGGCCAGCACTGCAGAAGATGTGTGTATTGACAGAGGTGGGTTTATATGAGCACTGATGTCTAGAAATCTCTTTTAGCTTATGGTCAGCTTCTCACTGCAAACCCAACTTCATAAACCTATAGAGCTAAACTGAGACTTGTGGCCGCTCATGTTAGCATATATCTTGAAGGAGTGCTGTCATCTCAGAGAGGGACAATAAACATTTGCACTGTTTTCAGTGTTTTTAGAAAAATTTTTGTTCTTTTACTCTTAGTTGTCTATCAGAGTGAGTAAAAGTTGATGATGTCTATCAACGGTCTGGTCGTTGGGTTTTCTTTTGGTGTTTTCTGTTCTGTGTCTGGTGGGGCTGCAGTGCTCTAAAAAGAAATTGGGGCGATGCTTTTTAAGCAACTTCTTTTGACCTTTTGTTGAGTAGAATGGGAGCCCGCCATTAAATGAAGAAATAATGCATTACCTCTGCCAAAATGCAAGCCTGCAGTTCAGAGCAGGCCACCTCAATGCCCCAATGTAGGACTTTAGTTTCTCTCCCCCATTAAACCAATTTGATGTTTAAATGACTTTTGTAGGGTGTTTCAGTTTAATCAGATGCTGAAAATTGGAAACAAGTCATAAGAGAATCACAGTAGTATTCTTTGGTCTGCTTATGAGTTGGCCATAGCAGCCTGTTGTGGAATGTGACATCTCTCTTCCCTTTTTTTTTTTCCACAGAATGCTATGAACCTACCCCCTGACAAAGCCAGGTTACTGCGGCAGTATGACAACGAGAAAAAGTGGGAGCTGATTTGTGATCAGGTAAGAAACAGTGATGCTTTCATCAGGAAATACTGTAAGAAGAGAACTGGGTGTCCTCCCTTAAATATATTAGACTCTTTCTAAGTGACACATGGATTTCCGTTTTGTATTTTTTTCCTCCCCAAAGCCCCCGTGCATGGTTGTATGTCCTAGTTGTAAGTTCTTCTAGTTCTTCTATGTGAGCCACCACCACTGCATGGCAACTGACAGACGGGTGGTGTGGTTCTGTGCCTGGGAAGCGAACCTGGGCTGCCAAAGCAGTGGGAACGCCGAAGTTGAACCGCTAGACCATCAGGGCTGGCTTGTCTCTTTGCCTTTCTGTTTCTTATGAGCAAAAGAAAAGTTAGAAAATGACATCTTTTATTCTTGAATTATTTTAATTCTCTCCTTTATTTTCAAATATTTGGTAGTTAGATTTTCTGTGCAGTCTGTTCAAGTGGGCAAACCAAATTCAGATGATCTGGTTTTCTGTTTACCCTACGTAGCAGTTTATTCTAGTTTAGTTGGCTTTCCTATGTGTGTATATTGATGTATATTCATGCAAGAAGGTGAATTGTTTATATAGAAACCTTGCTTGGGTGGATGAAACATTATTTCATATTTTAGCAGTTCTCCAGTTGTTTCATTTTATTGTTAACTCATTATAACAAATTCATGCTCTTCAGAGGGTTATAAAATAAAAAGTGAAATTCTCAGTACCCTCCAAATTCTGTATCTTAAAGATCCACTGGTAAGACTTTGAAGTATCTCCTTCCAGTTTTTTAAAAAATGTTTTTCTTTAAAAAACAAAAAAGATATGAATGCACACATTCTTGACTGCATCCATTCACTGGTGTATATCCTCTGCCTCATTCTTTTCAATGATACGTAGTATTCCGTTGTAATTGGTAGTCGTTTTTTTTGCATTTCCTTCCAGGTCGAGGTACGGGCTATAGTTGTTTTAAACCTTACAAAGGTCATAAAGTTGAGAGTGGGCTCCGTGTATTAGCTCTTTTATTTTGTGCCATGAGCTTCAGGGTAGTTGTGTCCCTCCCACCCCTGCCACCCTGAAAATTTCTGAGAAGTGTGCTAATTCCTCCTGGCACAGCTCGCTTGGTCTCTACTGTGGGGACAAAATGTGTCAGGGGAGGAGAGGGGTTTTCTGTTCCCCGCAGGTAAAGGGTCCGTGTTCCCTAAGAAATAGACGCCTGTGGTTCACATGGAGCTTCTGAAGTGCTCATTGTGTGTTGTTTTACCTTAGCCCCTAAACTGAAACAGTAATGAACTGGGGGTAAAATCACCCTCTCTTTTCGGTGCTATGTTTGAGCACCAAGAGTAGATAGAAACTGAGGAAGCTTACTGCTTATGTGACCACGATGCAAAAGAATAAAATTTTGCTGACATTTATAATCCCCTTCCTTGAGAGAGTTTTTCATGAGTATTATCTAAACCTCTTACTGCAAGGAACAGTGATTTCATGATGCCATTGAACAAAGATAATAGGGGTAATTAATGTAAAGGAAAGGTAATCACACAAGTGAGGGAGGTCCAAGGTGGGTGGAAAATTCTACAGATGCCAGATAGGATGGCGCAGAGAGCACAGGCAGAGGGAGCCTGCCTCGGTGGCCCTTGGTTAGCACCGTGAGCAAGGGCTCAACTTCCTTCCTTCCTCAGACTTGAGGGATTCACTGGCAGCTCAATCTGTCCTACTCCTTTCTGGCTTTATTGAATTATTTATTTTTGCATCTCCAACATGCCAGAAGGGGAAGACTGCTAATGATGGAAGATTTCTAAGAGCTGTTCTCTTCTCTCAGACTGAAAGTAGCTTCATAGGGTTGATGGTGGGGCTTAGGGGATCTTGAGGCCGGGGCGGGGGCGGGGGGGGGGGGAGGGCAATTGGTTATGTAATTATGTGTCTGATTTTCACATCGTCAAAGTTCAGGTGGTTACTGCCCTTAAATGTTAATACGCTGGGACATGGAGAATTGAGCCACTTCCTCTGTTCCTCTCTAGCAGTCACTTCAATATGTGCTGAAAGCTCCAAACTAGAGTGACTTCCATCAGTTCTGAGGGGTCATGGGGGATTTGTTAATAATAGTGAAATGATAATAGTAACTATTATTGTTACCAGTAGCTAGCATTTAGTAAGCAGAATCTTTTTCTTTGAGGAAGATTAGCCCTGAGCTAACATCTGCTGCCAATCCTCCTCCTTTTGCTAAGGAAGGCTGGCCCTGAGCTAATATCCATCCTTGTCTTCCTCTGCTTTATATGTGGGATGCCTGCCACAGCAGGCTTAATGAGCAGTGCATAGGTCTGCACCCAGGATCCGAACCCGTGAACCCCAGGCTGCAGGAGCGGAACGTGCGAACTTAACCGCTGCGCCACCTGCACAGCCCCTAGATTGTCTTGATAAGAGCTTTGTGTTTAATCTTCAAAGCAGTCATGCTTATTAGTATCTACATTTGACATTTAGGGAGAATGGAGACTTAGAGATTAAGTCATGCTCAGGGTCACACAGCTGTTTGGTGGTAAAGTGGCATAGGTGGTCTGATTCTGGAAGATACGCATGTTCTGGGGTCTGTACTCGCTACTACTGCTCTCTAACCACTACGCTCGACTCCTTTCCTCACAAAGTGCTCAAGTGGGTGAATGATATACTAAAAAGAAAAAATACGGCTTGTCTCAGTGTCTCAGTCTTGCATTCTGGTGTTCTTTCCTGAGAGGGAGAGAAAGCCAGGGAGCTGCAGCACAGCTCTGAGCCTCGCCTACCCATGTCCCCACTGTGGTGAACGATTGTTTGTGGTTAGATGTTAGTCATTGTGAGAATTGTGGCCAGCAGAAAACTAGACTTTTTGTCACATATGGGTAACCCAATAGTGTGTCTCACACGTGAATATTATTTCTCTAATGTGTGTTTGTGAAGGAAAAGATAAAAACCATGACCCTAAAGCATCCATAATGTACTGTTCTTATTACAAATTTAATTTATTGGTGTTTATTGAGTGAATGTTAATCTTATTTGTTATCTACATGGACCATGTCATATGTATATACATATGTATTTGGTACCTAACCTATATCTGTCTATGATATCTCACCTGATGGACATTCAAAATATGTTTGCTTTTATGATTCCATTTATATGAAATGTCCGGAATAGAAAAATCCACAGAGACAGAAAGTAGATTAATGCTTGCCAGAGACTGGGAACAAGAATGGGGAGTGACTGCGAGTGGGTGCAGGTTTCTTTTTAGTGTGACAAAAATTACACCAAATTACATAGTGGTGGTAGTTGCATAGCCTTGTGACCATATTAAAATTGTACACTTTAAAAGTGTGAATTTTGTGATATTTGTTACATCTCAATGAACAAGACATTTGCTTCTACAGCAATCAGAGATAGGAAAAGAAGAGAACCTCAGAGAAATGACTAAATGTTTCTGTGGATCTTCTTTGGATCCTAATCCAAACAACCTAACTATCAAAAGACTTTTGGAGAAAATTGGGGATATTTGATTAGTCACTCCAAAGAAATTATTAGATGATTCCAAGAAATTATTGTTGACTTTGTTGGGTTTGGTTTTGGCACTGTGATTATAGAAGAATCTGTCCTTATTTTTTAAGAAATATACACTGATATAGGAGTGAAATGATATGACTGGAGTTTGCTGTAAAATACTTCAACAAAAGAAAAAAGGGATAGATAAAGAAAATGTGGAGAAATCTTGATAACTGCTGAATCTTCGTAGTGGGTTATGTTGGGAATCTATTGTAGTATACTCTCAACTTTTGTGTATGTTGGAAAATTTATAATATACAATTTAAAAATAAATATATGTGCCGCTTAATGATCTTCATTTTTTCCTCATTGGTAAAAATGTAGTTAAAACTAACATTCTTAAACTATTTTGAAGATGGAAGGCAATATATGCAGAGGATGTAGAATAACATCTGACGTATGGTAGGTACTTTGTAAATGGTGCGGCTGCTACTGCTACTGCTGAGGGGCCCAGATATTAAATATTCGTACCGTTATTGTTTTTTATTGTCAACTTGTCTTCAAAAGATTCAAGGGCGATTTATTGTTTTGAATCTGTCATATGTTACCCAAACATACTTTATGGTTTAGATGCATGTTGTGTGATGCTGTCAGGAAAAGCCACAGCTATAGATTTTCAGTCCAAGAAAACATCAAGGCAAACCTCTTGTCTTATTTGTGAAGTCTTCAAACAGTGACTGTGGTGTGTTGTCCTTGATATCTGACACACAAGACACTCCCTGGACCCTGATGCTTTGTGCACAGTGTATGAATACAAATATTACTTTTATTTCTTTTTAAGCAAATACTGCACATACATTATTACCTATTTAAGATACATGTTATAGGCAATGTGCGCAAAATGAAACAGGATATTACAGCAATTTAATTCCAAGAGGAAGTATGTGATCAAGAGTGTTGGAGGACTTATGGAGAAACTGTTTCAGACTTCAGTTCCATGAAGAATTATCATGTGGACACTTTGAATCATGGAACTGGTCATGTTTCTCATTTTTTTCCTTGGCTGCTGGAAGGCTCAGAGCCAAATTTGTGGTCTTCCCTTACCAAGGATACAGTATCTTAGTGGCATGTGTTTTGTTTACCGGCCACATCCACGGCTTCCTCTAATTTTTCCTGCCCACATTTTCCCTCCACACTGATTTCCTCACTTAAAAAAAACCTTGTATGAAGTTGTAAACTTTCTTAAGTCATCTTCTTGAAATGATGAAACATAAAATAATACATCAGGATTACTGTGAACAAAGATTATCCTTGTACTGATAATGAAACTTAAATTTTCCATATGCTGTGGGCATTGTGCAAATCAGTGCATCAAATCTCTTTTTCTCCAAAGAATCTATTACGGAGGGTCAAAATAAAATGCTTTGTCATGATTCAGCTTGGGAAAGTGAGTTGAGTTGAATATAATTCATCGACTTTTTCATACTTTACTGTGGTTGCGTTAGTCTGTTTCTGTTTTGTAAATAGTATTTAGATATGTCTTCCCCACCGAGAGTGAGTTACTTAAGGGCACAGGCCATGTGTCATCTGTTTGTGTACCTCCGACAGTTTGCTTAGTGCCTGAAACATGATAGGTGCTTATTCAAAGTGTGTTGAATGAAGGAGAGAATAATTAAACGATATACTTGTGGAGACAGTGGAGAAGGAAGAGAAGGGAGAAGGTAGGTGGAGGAAGGAGCCTGGAAGTAGAGGTTTGCTGTTTCTTAATCTTTCTCACCTTCCTCTACCTGTTGGTGTAATTTGTTTGTGATAAGTGAAGCTATTCTTCACTGCTCAATTCTGGTAACTCCTTTAATAACAGTAGGGTGCCTGATGTGGAGGAGTCTCTATGGGCATTTCTGCAATGAAACTCTGTCTCCACCTACCTATGGCCAACTGAAAATCAAGTTCTTTGGCTAATTCTAGGAGCAAAATAAAAATCTGTAAGAGACTAAATCCCAAAGAGCTTTCTAGAATAACAGTCTTCTGGCAATGTGCCTTAGTCCTGTCCTAGATTTTTGCATAAATATATAGATGACCTGAGCTTCTAGTGGGTCTCAAAAGTTAAAGTAACATGTGAGAATTGTCTCACTCTGGTCTGAAAGGGGCTATAGAAGCCAAAGAAAGAGAGGCTGCCCTGTTGGATCTTGGGTGGTGCAGGGTGCATCCTAGAGAACTTACTTCTGTGCTGTAGTAAGTGGGCAGAGTTCCCATGAGGACATTAATTGGAGGACACTGGAGACACCAAGGCAAGTTTTATGAAAGCATGAGATGACAGTGTGAGAGTAACAAGCTGGACATATTAAGTTGCTTTGACAACAGCAGATGAAAACCCACAAGCTGCATAGCTTGCTCCCTAAACACAGACCCTCTGCTACATGGTTTGGCTTTGAGGTCTTGGCTGTTTCCTCCAAGTTTGGGTAAAGGCTGTGTTTAGGGAGCTTTAGAGATCCTAAATGAACTTAAGACTTTTAGATCATTATATCTGGAAGTGTCCTTAGAGACTGTTTATTTCAAGCCACTCTTTAAGTTAACACATGGTTGTCAAAAAAAAAAAAAAAATCAAATGTATTGGAACATAAGAAGTAAAGTGAAGTCCTTTTACCTTTCCTGCCTGTTTATGAGTCCCCTTAATTTATTGATGATAAAACTGAGGTTCAAGAGAATGGACGATGAGGCCGGTGCCAAGGTCACCCCAGCTAGTTAGTGAGACAAGACACCCATTTCCAAACTCCAGTCATGAGCCTTTTCAGTTATTTTCTGTTACACTAGGCACCTGGAAATGATCCACTGAAACAAAAATTGCAGTTGATAAGGGGCTATCACCAAGACTTCATCCTATGGCTTCTTAGATGATTTTGGTGGTGGGGGTGGCTTAGTTCGTAACTGTGCCTCTGCTTAATGATCAAGTGGAAGTGATTGGTTAAAAATTCAGGACATTTTGGATGACTAATGCTTGTGGGTGTAGGTTCCATGAGTGTATGAGCCAGTCCCGAAATGTTAGTGCTTCCACACCTGGGCTGGGTTAGAAAGCTTCCCTGGGACTTTGCCCTTGCTGATGGTGAGATTTGTTATATTTTGGGGTGATTGGCATGGCTCAACCTTGCCCCCTAATGGCTGGCTGCTGTTTTGCTTGTAGCCTTAGTGAGAGATGGGGTCTCCCCCTTCCTCCACTTGTATGGAGTGATGTGGGAGGAGGAGATTAAAGACAACAACAAAAAGGGTGAGTGAAGAAGTGGCAGGAAATCATACCCACTTAGACTCAGCTTCCTGTGTTAAGCACTTCAGGGAGATCAGATTTCGGCCCTCAAGGCTTGGCACACGTCCTGATCGAGAAAGGGGAGGGCCCCTGCTGCCACCCAGCCAGAGCTGAGTCAGGCCAGTGGCACTAAGATACTCTGTTATACTCCATTACACTAGATACTCCTTTACAGTGAGAGTTGTTACTCTCGTCTTTTTCAACACAACTGACCCATACCATTTGAATGTATTTAATCATTAAGAATATGGTTATTTTTGGGACTGGCCTGGTGGCGTAGTGGTTAAGTTCATGTGCTCAGCCTCTGTGGCCCAGGGTTTGTGGGTTCAGATCCTGTGTTGAGGACCTACACACTGCTCATCAAGGCATGCCTTGGTGGCATCTTGCAAAAAAAATAGAGGAAGATTGGCACAGATGTTTGTTCAGGGAGGATCTTCCTCAAGCAAAAAGAGAATTGGCAACAGATGTTAACTCAGGGCCAATCTTCCTTACACACACACAAATAGAATATAGTTATTTTTTAAACCCTTCACTTACATTTCTTTCAAAAAACCAGAAAATTATTTATTGGGTAACTTGTATCAATAGTTAAGCCAGTTTATCATTGGAATCAAATTTTCTAAAAAGAGCTCTTAGATCTGTGATTTTTTTTTTTTAAATGTTTGTGTTTTTGTGAGCCAGTTAGCATTCTTTTCTGTCAGGTAAGCAAATATTACAGATGATGATAAATTATTTCCTGGGGATCATCAGATTCTGGGTAATGAGAGCTTCTCCTTGGAGCACCAGGGGCAATAAATGAGTAGGGACATGGGGGCAGGTTGTGGCCTGCTGGAGTGTTGGTGGCTGTCACGTTAGTCATTTGAGTGAGTGTATGAATCGCATAGACGAGGGGGAAGACGTTGAAGGAAAAGATAGTGATGCAGCAATGGCCTTTGCCTTGCTCTGTGCCTGCTCCCCTTGCTCCCAGACTCCAGTTTCATCTGCCTTCAGTCTGTATCCCCCAGTTCCAGACTTTGATTCCACATTTAGCCGCACTCTCTTCATTCTGGCTTTACCGGCTGTTGGGTTAGCAGACAACCATCTCCTTTTCTCCCTCCCCGTTATTCAGTCCTCTGGCTGGCTGATATTTTTACTATATTTAATATTGTTTGATGTTAAATTGTTTGAATTTTTACTCGAGTTCCATAGTTCTGTGGTATGTTGAAATGCTATTTTTAAATCATTGCTAGGTTTTTGCAATCTGTTTAATTTTTTTAAAATTCTGTCTTTCAAACTCTTGGTGTTTTTCTTTTATCATTTTCATACTTGGTCTTCCCCCTCTTTGTAATCCTTCCTTTGGCTGTGCATTAGGTATTTTGTTTTCTGGTTTATTTATTTATTTAAATTCAGCATATTATAACAGTGAGCACTTTCTCTTGTATCCAAATCTAAAGTTATCATAATTAAAATGAATAATTCTTTATTATCACCTATTGCCCAGTTCATATTTCTCAATTTTTCGTAATGTTCTTTCCACCTGGTTTGTTCACACAAGAATCTCCTCCAGCATTAGTCACATATTGTATCTGGCTGTTACATTCTTTAAGTCTCTTTGAATCTGGAACAGATTTTCATTCATGATGCTCATATAGTGAAAAGACCAGGCAAGCCATTTTGTAGAAAGTTTTGTTTTCTACATATGCTTGATTATTTCCTAGAAGTGTCTAAGCTCCTGAATTTCCTGTTAACTAGAAGTTAGATGTAAAGACATGATAGATTGATACTGATCATCTTTGTCTGGAATGTATAGGAGACAATGTCTGATGTCTCACCACCAGATAATATTGGTCAAGGAATCAGGTGACAGCCTGATCCCTCCGTTGTATAATTGTGTTTCCCCGGTGGGGACTCTGTGGAGTGTTACTTTGGCATCATATATACATCCACTTACCTACTAGCTTTGTACCTAGTGAGTTTAAAACCAATTAATAATCTTCTGCTGAATCAGTTTCATTAGGAGTTGCAAAAGGATGATTTTATAATTTTATTTCCCTTCTACATTAATCCAGCAACTAGAGCTTTCAACAGGGTCTTGGTTTACCCTGGAATATAAGTATTCCTGTAATTCTTTCTCTCAGGTGCCAGTTTTCAAAGTAAGGATTTGGTTTAATAGATACCTCAAAAGGTGACAAATGAGTTTTCCCTGGTTTCCTCTTGTGAGTATGAGTGTCATAGTGAACACATGGTTTTCATAGTATGTTTCAATCAGTAGGATATATATATAGTTTTAAGGCTCACATATTTGATGCTCTGATGTGTGGGAATTCCTCCGTGCTGGCTCCTGTGTCATTTTGACATGACTCTGTTAATCCTGGAGAGCTTGTTTTATGGTGGAAAAGCCACCTCTTTGGCTTAACCTGTACTTTACTTGAATAAGACATTTCTCCAAGGAGCCCTGTTCTTTCTAGTGGTGGATGGTATTAGAGATGAGAATGTGAGCACTGGAGGTTGTCACAGCTGCTGGGTGAATTTGCTTCTCAGTTTAATTGTCTAGACCTTGAAAATATATGTCTAAAAGTTGTGAGTTGATGTTGATATTTCCAAATTAATTTTTAATATTAATTTACTTAATTTCTTTGATTTTATAATTATCATTTTTCACTGAAATATGATTCCTAACTGCAATTGTCTTTTCCTATAATATAAAAAATTTCAAAATAACACCACCAATATCATTACTAACTAAAAACGTTACTAACTAAAATTACTGAATGAGGATAAATATTTTTTGTAGTTGTGTGTCCCCAAAATGCATCCTGTTAAAGATATGATGAGTCCTGTGGTCTGAGGTCACTTGAAATAGACACCGTCTGTGTTTTAACTTCCAGGGTAAGTTAGAGTAACCATAGGACAACAAGTAGATGCTGGGTTAGTTTCCTAGGGTTGTCGTAACAAATTACCACAAACTTGGTGGCTTGAAACAACGCAAAGTATTTTGTCACAGTTCTGGAGGCCAGAAGTCTGGAGTCAAGATGTTGGCTGGGCTGTGTTCCCTGCAAAGGCTCTAGGGGAGAGTCCTGCCTTGCCTCTTTCCAGCTTCCCGTGGCTCTGTGCATTCCTTGGCTTGTGGCAGCCTAACTCCAGTCTCTGCCTCCAGAAGTCTTCACATGGCCTTTCCCTCTTCTCCCTGTGTCTATTTCTTTTCCTCTGTCCTTGTTTTTTTTTTTTTTTTTTGAGGAAGATTAGCCCTGAGCTAACTGCTGCCAGTCCTCCTCTTTTTGCTGAGGAAGTCTGGCCCTGAGCTAACATCCATGCCCATGTTCCTCTACTTTATGTGTAGGGCTCCTACCACAGCATGGCTTGCCAAGAGGTGCCATGTCTGCACCCGGGATCAGAACTGGTGAACCCCAGGCTGCTGAAGCGGAACGTGCACTTAACCGCTGCGCCACCAGGCTGGCCCGTCTTCTGTCCTTCTTACAAGGACACTTATTTTTGGATTTAGAGCCTACCGGGATCATCCAGGATGATCTCATCTCAAGATCCTGAACTTACATCTGCAAAGACCTTTTTTCCAAATATGGTCACATTCACTGGTTAGAGTTAGAACATGGACTTATCTTTTTGGGGCCAACATTCAACCCACTACAGAGGCCAAGATAAATAATGATTTACATAATGAGCTTGTCATTCACATGACAATCCAAGTTGGTATTGTTGCTCATCAAGGGTTAAATTCTACTGAATGAACCAGGCACCCAGGTAAGGCTCTTTTCAACAGAGAGCTTCAGCTTCACCCCAGGGGTTGTCTCCAAGCAAAGGAAGACAGAACCCCTAGGTGCATACCTCGGGAGTTTTCTGGGCCAGGCCTGGAAGTGGCATGTATCACCGGCAGTCTTACTCCGCTGGCTAGACCTGCAACGGAGGATGAACCATATAGACCAGCTGCACACCCAGGAAAGAGAGGAAAGCGTTTCGTAAACAGCTAGTCTCTGCCATGATTACCACTTTTGATAGTCTGATAGTTTCATTTGTTTTAGGTTGTAGTCAATATTAAAACTTGCTTTTATTTACGTATTCATAAACTTATTCATTGAATAAGCGTTTAGTTGTACAGCTGAGGGAAGCAGAGAGAAGTGAGAGGTTATGGATCTGAGTTTTCCCAAAACAGATACCTCATGTAATACTTTGAGTCAGCAAGAGACTCTGAATGGCTGGGAGTACCAATCTGTTTGTTCTGAGTTCCAGCAGCATGCCAGGCGTGAATTGGCGATGGGACGTGCATTTTTGCCAAACTTAAAAAAAGAAAAAATGTCTCTGGGTTATCTTCTGCTTGAGATTTTAAAGGGACTGTCTTCCTTTTCTTGAAGTCTCCGAACCTGAGAGCAGGGTATTGAGTTAGCAGGTGTTAAAAGAAGACAGTTTCTTTCCAGTTTCCTTCCTGAAAGTGAAGTTTCCTTTCTGTTAAGACTCATTCCACGTGTCTGATTCGAAAACGCTGGAGAAGCAATCAGAGGAGCAGGTGCCAGCTCTCTTTATGTGGAGATTTCTAGCATTTACTATCTGTGGAGTAGTGGAAGATTGAGTCTGAACCTAGAAGGGAGTTTATATCGTTCTTCTTCCAGAGATTGCCTTTATCATACAGTTTTTATGGTGAGGAGAAAAGATGCTGGCCTATTCCACAGGGATTGAGAGGTGAGGGCAGAAAAAAGGGAGAAGGTAAGCTAAAGAAGTGGGGAATTATTCCTTTTTATTATTATTATTTATTTATTTACTTTTAAAGATCTTTTTTAATTTTTTTCTTTTTCTCCCCAAAGCCCCCCTGGTACACAGTTGCACATTTTTAGTAGTGGGTCCTTCTAGCTGTGGCATGCAGAACGCCGCCTCAGCATGGCCCGATGAGCAGTGCCGTGTCCATGCCCAGGATCCGAACCGGCGAAACTCTGGGCTGCCAAAGTGGAGTGTGCGAACCCAACCACTCGGTCACAGGGCCGGCCCCGTTCTTTTTATTATTTTTATTTTTTGGTAAGAACCATTCACCCTGAGCTAATATCTGTTGCCAATCTTCCTCTTTTTGCTTGAGGAAGATTTGCCCTGAGCTAACATCTGTGCCAGTCTCCCTTTATTTTGTATGTGGGTCACCATCACAGCATGGCTGCTGACAAGGTGTAGGTCCGTGGCCAGGAACTGAACCCTGGCCACCGAAGTGGAGCACACCAAACTCAACCACCAGGTCACGGGGCCAGCCTCAGAACTTTTCCTTTTTAAACTAATCCTTTTGGGTAGCTTGACATAAACACTCTGTCAGAAGTGCTATTTGGCATCAACAGCCAGAGGAAGTAGCCCAGGGCTCAGTCTGATTTGAAGCTTTTAGGTTAGCTTTTGCCAAAATGACCATCACGTTGCCTGCCTTCCTGCCTGATAATGAATACAAATGAAACCGTAGATTTCTTCCCTCGCCCTCACCCTCCTGTACAGCAACTTAATTGCCTGAGCTGGCTTAGACGTAAACTTTATTGTTTGAGCATCTTTTATAAACTTGAGAAGGCTGTTACAGGAAGGGAAGAATCATAGAGCCAATTTCATGTGCATATGGGCTAGACTGAGGACCTTTGACTTTATCTTTTAGAAAATAAGTGATTTTTTTAAGGTGTGTTATCGAAGAATTTCTACTAAGTAATACAAATACTACTTTACATTGTTTCAACATTTGGACATTTAACACAACCTTTGCCACAGAAGGCTGTTTTTTTTGTTTAACTTCATGAAAAAGAGAAGTCAGATGGCCTTCTGGATGTTAGCCAGCAAGTGAGTGAGCTGATACTAAAAAATTCTGAATATTTTTATGTTAAAAAGTACATAATGGTTTGGAAAAGTTTTTTTAAAAAGTTGCCAGTGGATTGATGTGGATCATTGTGTGATCCTGGCTTTTTTCATCATTCCATTCATCGATGAGTTCAGCAATTTATTGAGCACACACTGTGAAGAGTGATGTGTTAAATGTGATGACCGTAGTGTTTTAAAAAAACGTAATGCTGAATCTTTCAAAAGAAGAGGTTGAAAAAAATAAGACAATTTTAAAAGTAAATTCTGGAAAGGAACTCTCAGCCCACATAATCTTTCCTATTTATCTGTAACATTCACTGTAGATCTTGGTGAACTTTCAAGTAAAGTGTTTTAAAAGAAGTTATTTTCTTAAGTCATTCAGGAAATTAAGGTCTTTCTCCTGTAGTAGTGAAATAGCATTTTGGTGGTTTCACTTAAATAGCAGAAATATGAGGTGAATTGATTTTGATTTCTAATTATACTAGAGATGTTGGGGGTTCAGGGAGACTGCAAGAGAATGAACTAGAAATTTGGTTTGGGTTTTTGTGAGAAATAGACAGCTGTATGTAGGGGCAAAGACTGTGTGTATTCTCCATCATCATGGTGGATTCTAGCTGTGGTCGAGACCAAGGCTTGCAGTAGCATCCTCAGGTACTAGAAATACCGTCACTAAGCAGATGTTTGTTCCCCGTAAAGCCATTGCTAGTTGTCTTCATAAGAACTTTGACACAACCACTCTGCTCTTGATATGTGTGCACGTATTTTCAGATATAACTTCCCAAGTCCATCTAAAACCCTATAAAATGAACACTCCTGATAGATTGGGTATTGTGCTTACACATATCTGTCACAGCCAGTAGATGTCCTTAGCAATGGCCAATTTGGAAGAAAGCTGCTTCCATCTCCTGCTCAGCTCATCCTCGTCAGGTATTGTCTGAGAGCTTGATTATATGACTGATTTTGACCATGTGGATTACAGATTGAAACTATTGTTGGCTTAATCTTGTGATCTGAAGATGAAAAGAACTACATGAGGCTGATTAGAAGGGGTATGTGTGTGTTTATTATGTTAGATTTGAAATTGTGATGAAAGAGCTAAGGAGAAACCATGACGTTTCCAGCTGGAGCTTGGGTTTAAGATTTAGGTTTTCAGGTTGTTAGCACACGTTGCTTTTGTTTTTTATGTTTTAGAAAGTGAATATGTATACATTTATGATACTGGGATATATGTTGGGCGAGATGAGGTAGGGAGGATTGGATTAAGATGGTGGATTAAGCAAATCTTATGAAATGACCCTGAAGTTATAGTAGTGGTTTGAAGTATGGAGGTACACTTAGACCTTGATGAAAGACTGACACAATTCCCAGAATTTTTAATTCTTTAAATAAAGAATGATTTAAATGAATGATTTATGATGTAAATGTTTTGGAAATTGTAAAGGTAAGAGGTTTACAGGACCCCCGTGGAGTGCTTTATTTCTTGCATAAGTATTAACTGACAAAATTGACTGTTTGGCTTGTGGATTTCTTTTCAATTAGGCAGTGAAACCAAAACAATATCAAGAAAACTTTTTAAAAAGAGAGCTGTGTTGGAGCTGGCCCGGTGGTGCAGTGGTTAAGTTCTTGCGCTCTCCTTCCGCCACCTGGGGTTTACTGGTTATGACCTGGGGTGCGGACCAATGCACCGCTTATCAAGCCATGCTGTGGCAGGCGTCCCACATATAAAATAGAGGAAGATGGGCACAGATGTTAGCTCAGGACCAATCTTCCTCAGCAAAAAAGAGGAGGATTGGTGGGGGATGTTAGTTCAGGGCTAAAGTTCCTCAAAAAAAAAAAAAAAAGCTGTGTTCAGTAACAAAGTAAATAAGTAAAATGGATCTAAAGAAATTACTTTAAGATACTGTTTTTAATCATCTTTATTGCGGTATAATTTATGTACAATAAAGTTCACCACTTTTGTTTTCCAAAGTGGCTGGACCATTTTGTGTTCCCACCAGCAATGTAATAGAGACCCATTTGCTCCAGATTTTCACCAATCCTTGTGTCTGGTCAGTCTTTTTAATTCTAGCCATTTTTATGGACATATACTTGTATCTCACTGTGGTTTTAATTTGCGTTTCCCTAATGATGTTGAGCATCTTTTTATATGCCTGCTTGCCATTTGTGTGTTTTCTTTGTTGAAGGATCTGTTCAAATCTTTTGCCTATTTAAAAACAGGTGGTGGTTTGTCTTAAAATTGAACTACAGAAGTTTTTAAAAAGTATATTCTGGCTACAAGTCTTTATCAGACATATATTTTGCAAATACTTTCTCCTAAGTCTTGCCTTTTCATGTTCGTAACAGTGTCTTTGAAAGAACACGTTTTTTGGATAAAGTTGAATTCGGTTTATCTTTTATTTTGTAAGTGCTCCGTGCGTATTTGGTCTAAGAAATCTTTGCCAAACCTCAGATCACAAAAATTATCTCTTGTGTTTTCTTCTAGAAATTTTATAGTTTTGTTTTTTCTGTTTAGGTCTATGATGTATTTTGAGTTAATTTTGGTACATGGAATGAGGTAAGGATGGAGAATCACTGTTTCTGTTCCCATATGTGTATATCCAACTGTTTCGGTATCCTTTGTTGAATAGACTATTGTATTTTTATGAACTAACTTGGTATCTTTGAAAAACCAGTTGGCCATATATGTGTGGGCCTATTTTTGTACTCTATTCTGTTCCACTGATCTCTATTTCTATCCTCATGTCAGTACAGCGCTGTTTTGATTGCTGTCTTCAAATCAAGTAGTATGAATTTTCTAACTTTGTTCTCTTGCCAGATTATTTTGGCTATTCTAATTCCTTTGCATTTTTATATAAATTTTAGAATCAGCTTGTCAATTTCTAAGAAAACGCCTCCAGGATCTTGATTGAGGTTGCATTGACTCTGTAGATCAATTTCAGAAGAACTGACATCTTAACAATATTAACTCTACTGAACTATGAACATAGCATCTCTATTTATTTAGGTCTTTAATATCTCCTAGGAATGTTTTGAAGTTTTCAGTGTACAGATCTTGCACATAGCTTGTTAAATTTATCCCTAAGTATCTCATGATTTTTAGTGCTATTTAAGTGATGCATTTTTAAAATGAAAGTTCCCAATGGTTCATTCCTAGAGAAATACTGTTTTTGAGCAACCTCCCACCACCTCACTGATCCCTTGAAGAGAAAGGTAGTTCATGCTGTCTATATTGTTGCATTTATCAAATCCACATTCTGCATTTGAACACTACCTTTAATGGCTTCTGTACTATAAACAGCAGCCATGGGTAAATGTTGAAGTTTAGTATTCTGAGCTTGGTTCTTATGTTTAAGTGTATGCCTAAAGTGAATGAAAGCAAATGCTAAGGGCATGATTAAGATCTGATAACTTTCCCTCCTATTTTCAATCCTTATTGTCTGTTCGTAAGTATGTTTTTGTTGCATTGTCAGAGACTTGTTGACTGTAGTGGAAGGCAGCTTCCTTCTCCACCTCTTCCCATGCTGTCTGCTGTGAAGGTTCACTGACTAAAGTATGCCCTTCACAAATGTTACATTTCATTCAGTTCAGCGAGCATCTAGTGAAATTCTGAGAGTTGTACCTGAAGTTTCAGATAATCCAGTTAGTATAGCTATAGTCAGGAAAGCAATCCTTAAAATAAGAGCTTGCCATTCTTTAAAATTCTTGAGTGGTTGGAAAATATTAGTGCTCTTATGTAAATTGTGAACTATCTAATGGTTTCTACAAGAAATCTAAGGCTTATTCTCTCTCTCTCTCTTTTTTTTTTTTTAATGCCTTGATCAGGATCAGAACTCTTACTTTTCTTTTCCTCCTCCATGTTTTATTTGTATAATACATGATTAGCTCAGGAGACTTTTAAATATCTTCAGTACGTTATTCTTGTTTGGAAATCATCCTACGTAAGTTTTCTGGAGTGTGTAGTAAATGGAGACAAGGAGTTTCATATTCCCATTCTTCAGATGGTGAAACAATGAGGTGTGTTTATGCCTCTTGCATTTTTATAGGAAGAGTATTCCGCAGGGATTTTACAAAGTTTTCATGAAAGCATGGACTGCAACTATAGTTTTATAATGTAAGTCTTTATCTTTAAACATAACTGAAAATATTCCCAAGTCTCTGCTTACCAAGCACATTCTCTTTGTAGAGTGAATAAAGAGAGGGATTCAGGTATCCAAACTAGGAAGTACAATCTAAAGCAGTGATTAATAAGCTTTAGTGTACAGAAGACCTACTTGGAGAATTTAAGAAAATGCAGATTCTTGGGCCAGTCCCAGTGGCCCAGTGCTTAAGTTCAGCATGCTCTGCTTTGGTGGCCTCGGTTTGGTTCCCAGGCATGGACCTACACCACTTGTCTGTTAGTAGCCCTGCTGTGGTGGCTGCTCACATACAAAAAGAGGATGATTGGCAGCAGATGTTAGTTCAGGGTGAGTCTTCCTCAGTACGCACGCGCGCACACACACACACACACACACACACACACGCAGATTCTTGAGTATTTGGTGAGTTGGGTCAGGAGAATTTTTGCAATTTAACAAGCATCCTCAATTGCTTTAAATATAGGTCTTTGGTTATATATGTATATATATATTTTAAGAAACACTGATCCTAAAAGAAGGGAAAGATTTGGCTTCTTTGAGGAGAGAATGAAGGATTTGAAGATTATCTCAAAAGTTTTCCAGTCTAAATCCAACCTTCCATCACTCTATTCAGTTCTTAGATCTTCTGTCACAACTGTACTGAACATTGCTATGTGTCAAGCACAGTTGTGGTTCAATCTTTGCTTAGGACATGAGATAATAAACTTTATTAGTATGACTGCCTTCCTTACAAGTTCAACAAATTTAATTAAAACACTTTGTAAATTGGGAAAAATGATGAACTGTGGATAGGATTAAAGAAGTCCAATTAATATTGCATATTAGAGAATGAATTATAGGGTGTTTTGATTAGGAAAGACTTATTGAACTAGGAGAAACCTTTGCTAGCCTAAATAAAGGAAATCATTTGGAAAAGTCTCATCAAAAGTTATTTTCAGTCTGAGAGCTGTAATGGAACACTTGGAAAGTTGTCCTCTCTTCTTGGGCATGGAAAATGATTTCATATTCAGAGCTGAAGAATGCTTCAAGGCTCTCCAAGAATGAATCTGACATGCTGATTTTTCAAGTCTAGTCTAGTGCAGAAATGACCAACTTTTAAAGTTTGGAATGGAGAAAGGAGAATTGTACAGTATTAACTGTGTATTCTTCTGTTTAAAGCTCCTTGTTGACTCTCTGTTGTCTGTCCTATATGCATTAGCCTGTTATTTGATTTGCCATCTGCCGTTGTCCATTCCACCTTAGCATTTAGATCCTTTGTACCTTGACCTTTCCTAAACTGTATTATTGGAACCCAGCTAAACCCCTTGAAGTTACTAGCATGTGCCTTGTGCTTCTCTACCTTTGTTCCATGTTACTCCATCTGGAAAACTCCTCTGTCTCCTGCCTTTCACACCATCCCAGGATATGTATATGCTGCCTGTCATTCAAAACTCAATTCAAAAGCCGCTTTCTCCAGGAAAGTTCCTTTGAGCATCTCAGTTGGAAAGAGATTTTACCTTTCTTTGAACTTCCAGAGGATCACGTATGGCTCTTATCATGTTCTACTTTGTATTACAGTGATGTCTGTTGTATCTCAGAGATGAGATTTAATGCTTTGGAATTGAATTTGTTTCATTTTGTGCTTTTTACACAGTGTCTTGCATAATATGTTCTGGATGAATGAAAGAATAAAATGACCAAAACAATTATTATTTCTTAATTTTTAAAAAACAATTTTAAATTTTTTATTCTTCTCTCCAAAGCCCCCCAGTACATAGTTGTATATTCTAGTTGTAGGTCCTTCTGGTTGTGCTGTGTGGGACGCTGTCTCAGCATGGCCTGATGAGGGGTGCCATGTCTGCACCGAGGATCTGAACCGATGAAACCCCAGGCCACCGAAGCAGAGTGCGTGAACTTAACCACTCAGTCATGGGGCTGACCCTCAACAATTATTATTTCTTTTCCCTTGGTATTTTTCATGTTAGTGCCTAGAAACAGGAGAACTAAATGTGATAGCAAAGTTTAAGATGTTCAGAGGCAGAGCCTTACTTAACAAAATGGTTTTTATCCAATAATAACCAGAGAGACCCTTGTAAATAGTAGTACACTTGGCACTAGCTGTCTCTGCTGGTTGTTAGATAAAATTTAGAATCCCATCTGAACTTGCTTTCTTGGCCATCTATTATAGTAAATATATAGAGTCTTAATACTTTTTCCTCATTTTCTCTAAATTGTTCTCTTCTTTTATACATATGCTTTCTGTAGGTCAGACAGTCTGGCAACCTCTCTGAAGTTTAGGAATTTGCTTTTTTCTTTTCTAGGGGACCCTGGAATATGCATTCCCTTGGGGACTTTGGTACTCTCAATTCCTTGGGGAAATCTAGGTCTGTTTGTGTAAATATTTTTCTACCTGTGAGAGCTGAGATGTTATGGCCTACCTTAGTCCCTCCTGTTTAGGAACCCTGATTCTGGTCTTGACACCCTCCAACCCCGCACACATGCACTATTCTTGACCTCTGCTATACTGTATAAATGATTTCTGTCTATATACAATATTAATGCAATATTTTATCTCTATCTTCTCTTCTCCCTATCTACTCAGGTCAGCATTATCCATTATAGAGGGTAATGAAGACATAGATTATTCCTGTCAACATAGCTCTGAAGAGTGTTTAGCACCAAGCTAAGTCCTACAAATTAGTACTCACTAAAGGCACTGATGCTGGTTGTAATTCTGGCTCATTTAGAGACTACAGTTTGCTTACTCAGCCTTGGGAAGGGAAGCCCAACTACTTGCAGCTTCTAGGAAGAAAAATCATTCAAGTCTAGTGAGCTTATGTGCACAAGAGCAAAGCCCTTTGAATTTTCACTATCTAAAGTGAGTTATTACAGGAGCAGAATAATAATACATTGATAATGGCATAATGATGGTGACATTTAGTTCATCCATAAGGGTGTTTAAGCAGCTCATGTAGCTCTGCTAATACACGACTGAAATAGAGCCAGTGACCCTCTGACCATCCCAAACAGCGAGAAAAACTCAACAGTAAGTGTGTCCCCCACGAGCCAGCCGTTTCCCAGAGACTTCCTTTATTTTCAGATGTCTCATTGTAATTTCTTTCCTTAAACCTCAGAATATTAAGGTGGAAGATAAACTTGAGTGAAATTCTGTTTGATTTTGGAGCGGCTTATCCAAATAGAATTTGTGGAGCAGAAATGCTTATAACATGCTTGCTGTAAGTCCAGCTAACACCAAATTAACCTCAATTAAGTAATTTCTCATGTAATTATACACATGGATAGAGAGGATGCAAAGGTTTAGAAATGTTTTGCTAGATGAATGGAGTGTCTCATTCCAAACCTTTATGCAGAAAGGCTATCGATGACAAACTTTGTTAGATTTAGGTGGAGAAAGGGGGCATGGAGGGAGAGAGGCCCCAAAGAAGCACCTCAGCTGATTAGAACCTAAAGCTGTGTGTCCGTGTGTAATAGAAAAGGCCATGTTGTAACAGAGCTAATGAGTTCTGTTCGTTGTGACTTAGCCAATTAACGCAGTACATGTCGGTTGCAGCCCCTTCATTCAGTTCCTTTAAGAGTGGCCTGGTTTTCCACTTTGGGTTGCAGTAGACTTGAATCTTAGTCATTAAATGGAGTCTAATACGTGATTGGTCTCTTCCTTACCTGCAGGGCAGGCCTGTGTGTAGGCAGCCCAACCTTCCTGGTGGCCAGTGTGGGGAGGGGAGGCTAGGGTAGGCCTTAATGGATTGAGTTAAAGAGAAATGTATAAAATTATGAAAGGCACTAACTAGACAGTTTCAGACATGAGATACAATGCAGTCTTATCAGCAATGTCCTTTAGCTATGACATTAGTTTGGCTGACTCATATCTAGCACAGAACCCACTGGATGTATGCCCTGTACAGTGTTTACAGTCTCTTTGTGGACTTTTAAACTTGAAAAACTTACCCTTAATTTATGAGAGAAGTGACTTGTATATCACGTTTAAAAGAAGTTTAATTATTTGAACATTATTAAGGACTAACTGTGTGCCAAGTATTCTGCATACTAGACTCAAAGAAGAGTAAAACATGTTTCTACCCTTTTAAAAACTTTTATTCTATCAAAAGCAAGAGGAACACACTTATTATGGTGTAATGAAAAGAACAAGGATCAGAGAGTCAGAAAACGTGAGTTTGAATCCTTCATCTGGTGTGTGTGTGTGTGTGTGTGTGTGTGTGTGATTTAAGGCAAGTCATTTAATCTCTGAGCCTGACTTCCACCACCTGTAAAATGGAGTTAATTCCTACTTGCCAGATAGAGAAGACTTGAGAGAGTTAAGAGGTCTAAAGAATATGGTAAACAGTAAAGTGTTATTAAAAGATAAGTTAATAATCTTTGAGAAACAAAAACTGCTACCGCAGCTGACGAGGTAATTGTGTTCCTGGGTGTGCATGAATGAAGTTGCTTTTAGCAGTGAGGAGAAATTTCTGATCATTACCAGAGAAATTGAATTCCTAACACTCTAATTTATTAAAGTAAAATATTTGCGGATGACACAGAAGCTACTGAAGGTTGTGAGGTTGGTGCTCCTCCTGTTTCCTTCCACACTCCTGATGCAGCTTGTCAGCCTAGTATCCTGAATGTTTGGCAATGGTTTTGAACTTTTTTCTTTGAATGCTTATAGGGGATGATGCAAAACCCCAGAGCAATTGTTACTTCCCATCCAGAAACATTGCATGAAGAAAGTTTGATCACACAAAGAGATCAATGGCAGAAGGTCAGGGTGGTGGTGATACTGTATAATTAGCCATTTTGAAGGAAACTTGTATTTTAAAAGCTTTTTCAAATGACTTATCAATTCATATTGACAAGTCACCATGATTAAAGAATATTGTTTGTCCCTGAGAATAATATTTCTATATAATGTAACTCAAGTCGAGGACTTAATTAGGCTGCCCATGTCAGTGATGTTGAGCAAGCAGATAAGTGTTATTAGAAATAGCATGTGGGATATGAAGCAGAGCTGGAAGTGAGGAAGGTGGAAAACTGCCAGCTCAGGCATTTTTGGGTTTCAGTGCAAAATCTAAAATTCTAATATTTAGAGAAAAAATTTATTAATTTGAATAGATATGGTGCCAGTAGTCCCTCCAGAGTCCTTCAGAATAAACGTGATTTGGCCAAGTGCTGACATTCTCCAGTGGATTCCCCCGAAGTGTTTCTCTTGTCCAAATGGCCATATTGAAGACAGACAGCAAGAAAAGATTTGGTGGGCCAGATGCTGGATTTGTAACTCTAGCAGTAGCTCCTTTTGAGATGAGACAGACACCCCTAAGTTTCAGGAAAATGATTGAGGCTTTGCATTCTTCCTCCAAACAGTTTTATTTGAATTCCTGGATGTAGGCTGAGTTTTCTGAGAAGTAGCTATGATATAGACCTACTGTGTTTTAAAACATCAGGGTTCTCCATTTTCTGTTTCTTAGAAATTCGTTAATCAGTTACACAAGTGAGAAATGTACATAAAACACAATAGCAAATGCTACTAAGCGCATTTGAAAAAGTATGAGTATATTAATTTAGACCTTGTCCATAATTTCAGGAGAATAATTACAAGGAACTATTTACAGGACCAGTAAATGTGTATATTTGAGAAAGCCCCTCTGGGTCACCACAGTCTTAAGTAGGAAATGGAGACAGCTGCACTTATTGACTGTCAAAATTAGGATTCACTGATTGAGTGAATGCCCATATGTTACATGCGCTACTCAACCAGATTTTGTTATTTTAAAAGAATAAATATGGCTCTTCTGGTGTGAAGACAATTGCCTAAAAGTGAACGACAGTCCAGTGAGTCAAATTTTAGCTCCTGAAGCAAATTCTACACTAGCTAGAGTTAAATTTCTTGAGTTTCATGTGTTAGGGACTTCATATTTAGAGGTAGATGGTGTTTCCTGTAGCAGAAGGGAGCACAGTTTGAGTTGTCACTGGTTATAGGATTTTAAAAAATTTGGATAATTGGATTGTATTATTAAAAAGCATAAGTGTTATTTATGTTGTAATATATCTCTGGCATCAGCTGTTCTCATACGTAAGGTTGGAAATAATAACTGGTTTCTAGATAGCTTATCTCAGTCATTTTTTGAAGCTTTTTGTGATTATTTTAGCCCTCAGCTGGGCTACTGCTAAAACCCCTGTGGCAGTTGGATCCTGTCTGATCCCTTAGTGAAGTGACGGTGATTAAAAAAAAAAGGACTTTATACATAGACACCATGATGGCACTAGAGATATTGAGTCCTTGTGAATCGTTATTTAGAAATTGCTCTCAGGATAGAAAATTTGGAGTAATAATTAGAAACAATATGTTGATCTTTTTTTGTTAACAGCTTTGTTGAGATATTGTTTATATACTATAAAATTCACCTTGATCACTTTTAAATAAAGGGAAAATATTGATATGTGTCTCACTACAAGCCACTTCCCTCTATTTTAAAGCTTTAAACAATAATAAAATATCTATTTTTACTGGTAAGATCTTTAACATTTCTAAATCTGTGAGATCACACACATGCATATGTACACATACAAATACACACACGCTCACTCCAGTCTCTTAGCAGTAGACTCATTACTCATTTTTGAAATAAATTAGCTTTATCCATTTTGAGTCAGTTTTTTGGTATTTTCAAAGATGAAATAAATGTTCAAAAGAAAAAGATTTGCCAACATTGAAGATATCCAAAAGAATATGCAATAGATTGAAGATCTGATGAAAGAGGGGCTGAATACAGGTTGGGCAGAGCATTATTCCTAGTGGGAGCTGCAGAGCCCTCCAGAGGAAGCAGTATAGACTCTAGAATAAGGCAGACGTGGGTTTGAATCCATTTGTACCACTGACTGGCTGTGTCATCTTAGGGAAGTACTGAATTTCTCTGAGCTGCAGTTTCCTCCTGTTCAAGGGGTGGATAATAACATCTACTATAAAGATTCAAAACCATTAGTACATAATGATTATCTGCAGGGCCTCATTTGTACTGTGGATGCGACAGCCTTGGATCAGCAGTGTTAGTCTGCTTGAGTATGGCTGACTGGTATGCCTTTGTAGCTTTCAAGTTTTTTACTTTACTTTTGTGCTTCCCGCAGGAACGATTCCAGGTGAAGAATCCTCCCCATACATATATTCAAAAGCTCAAAGGCTATCTGGATCCAGCTGTTACGAGGAAGGTAAGATGGATTTGTTTCCACTCTTTGTTGTTGCTTCCTCCTTAGCCAGCAGAATCCTCCTGCATTGGAGAAGACCTTCCTTCCTCTGCATTATAGCCTCTGCCAGAGCCTCCAGGAAAACAACCTTGGGAGTCAGACAACGTGAAAAGACAAAGAGAAAAGCCATCCTTCCTGCGTGAGGATGTGTTTAAAAGTATTTTCCTACGATGGGAGTCATGTACCTCTGATGGTTGTTGAGTCACTGCCATTTCCAATTACACAGGGCAGTGAGTCCAGTCCAGAGGTGTTCAGGCCCCTAGAAAAGCAGGCCTAGCAAAGGGAATACTTGTCTTTCATGCCTTGGTGCATTTCCAGAGACCTTGAAAAATCACTGGGGCTTTGTCATCCCAGCTGTGCACTCACATCCTGTGTTGATGCTTTTAGCAGCTTCCCCCGCCCCAACCCTGCCCCTGGCCCCAAGAAGGTAAGAAGAGAATAGCTGACTCCATTCTCAACTGACTCTCTCCTTTTACAAACAAGCCTTGCTTTGTGCAGCCACACAATTGGTTTAAACTCATGCCTTGTGGTAAACCATGTAGCCTGGCACAGCGCTGCAGGCCTGGACCAGTCCTGGGCTGTCTCAGGGAGGAGCTGTCCTTGCTCGAGATGGGTAAAGAGGCTCTTCACCAGATAACACTTGTTTTTCGGTTGACCTTCCACAACTCCTGCTTTCAAGGCTGCAGCAGAAATATCTCTGTTGTTTTAGCATGTGACTGATGAGAGAAGAAAGGCACACTTTTTCTAGTTAGCTATTGTTTCCAGGGCTCTTGGCTCCTGTATTTTTTTTGGTCTGCTTTTCCTTCATCTTCTGCTTCCACTCTAAACATCCCTTCCCCCCCAAAAAAAAATCAGGCAAAGGAGAACAGCTATTAGTTCCTTTTGGAAGTTTCCTGGCCCTTTGTCCTATGGTTAATGTGCAGACAAGCAGAAATAAAATCTACAAGTGATGATGAAAGGGGACTGTAGACCTTTGCTGTCGGCGAGACACTGTGTCTGACTTGAATGTGACACAGCCTTGTCTTGTAAGAATGTACCTGTCAAAGTATCATAATATTCCTGTCTTCACAAATCTGACACACGTTTCTTTTTTTAAAAGAGCTTCTGTCAGGCCTCCTAAATGAGACAGCTGCTTAATTCTTGTTAGTTTGTTTCTTTCTGGTATCCTTCCCCAAGGATATAGCAGCCTTCGATTTTATCAGATTAGAAAGGGTTAAATGAAGGCACACCCATACACACAAATAAAACTCAGGAAAAAAACAGGTTGGTTTTCTGGACTTTTTTTTTTTTTAATTAATTTATTTCCTTTGGGAACCTTCTATTATTCAAGGAAGCATTTAAGAGGCGATATCTATGTAATACTCATGATTCACTTTTTTTTTTTTCCTTTTTTCTCCCCAAAGCCCCCTGGTACATAGTTGTATATTCTTAGTTGTGGGTCCTTCCAATTGTGGCATGTGGGACGCCGCCTCAGCGTAGCTTGATGAGTGACACCATGTCCACGCCCAGGATTCGAACCGACGAAACACTGGGCCGCCTGCAGTGGAGCGCGCGAACTTAACCACTCGGCCACAGGGCCGGCCCCTCTGGACTATTTCCTTGCACAGGGCAGCAAGGTTCTATTTTAGGAACATTTTCAGAAGCCCCCAAGCTTGTAAACCTTCAGACGAGATGGCTCAGAATCCAGCATTAGGCACACTTGTCGTGAACAGAGTGCGGCAGAAATGCCGGTGTTTGTACATCAGACAGAGAGCTCCCCTCACATGGAGTACGTTCCCTCCCTGAACAATTCTCTCAGCATTTGTCAAATTCTTAAAGGAGAAAATATGTAAACTCCTAGAGAGATCTTCTTAGACTCCATCCAGCCCTAAGCCCCCTAAGGAGAAAGATTCTTAGAGGGAGAGGTGGATTTCTCCTGGCACGGACCCAGTTCTCCTTTGGAACAGTTGTTCCTGGGCTGAGGCAAAGAATGTAAAACCAAAAAACAACAACAGATAAGCTGCTCAGAAAGTGTTTTGCTCCCTTGCAAATCACTTAATAAAAGAGGCCCAAGACAAGGGATGTCTGTCTGGGCTGACCTTCATTCCTGCAATCTCCGCCCCAGACTGTGTGTATTCACCTGAATGACCTTTTTGATCTGTACCTCATCTTTCAAGATCAATCATTCAGCTCAGAAAAAAAATAAAATGTGTGTTGGATGAACCACTCCTGCTTTAGTAAGATTTCTGTCAGGAGCTGGCAGGAGGAAATGGTCTGTTCCCCTCAACGTAATTGTCATGTTTAAAGCCTGGAAAAAAGGAGATTTTGCTTGGAATAAGACATCGCTTGCAGTTAAAATGAGTTTAAGATTCTCAGCCGTACCATGGTGGGGGAGAAAGAAAAGATTTCAAGTCAGGGCTTTCAATTTCCGCCAGACAGTCTAGGCTGAGCAGTCTTCCCTTAACTGCAGCTGGAGTCCTCCAATACTTTGTTCATTAATCTTTTGTTCACACTGAATAGAAGATACTTAATTTGCTGTCTTCTAAAAAAAAAAAAAATTCTTAAGCATATTCTATTTGGAAAATGAAACCCTGTAGGGCAGAGAAGGAAGAGCCTAAATTAGATATCTCTGTGATCAGAACTCTCCAAACCAGCCTCACTGAATACCAGACGGCTCTTAGTCTGTGCTTTGTGGGGATGCGCTCATGTCTGGCATGGAAAAAGGCTACAGACCTTGAAGAAGGGAGTCTGGTCCTCTGCAGGCGCTGCAGTTGTGGAACAAAACCTATTGTCTCGGTCTCCAGGGCTCAGCAGTCTCCATGGGCTCGTCCCTGAGCCTGCCTTGTAAGGAGAGGGCCGGGAGGATGGTGGAGACTGCAAATGGTTGGAACCTGGCTCTCTTTTTTTTTGCTGGTGCCCACAGGCACGTGGTTTCTCTTTGAAGTGTTGTAAAGCATCCTGGATACGTTGTAGAAGTGTGAAGTGTTAGCACTCATTGTTTATGTGTTAGAGAAGTGGGTGCCAGGGCCTCTCAGAGTCCAGAGTCCAGCTGGAAACTGGACAGTTCCCAAGAGAGTATAATTCAAGAGCGAAGTCAGTTTAGCTTTACCTCAGTTATCTTGCAGTTGCCAAAGTGTACTGCCTGCCATAGTAAATGCCCAAGAAACGTTAACTGCTGTTGTTGTCATTCCTGTTGTATCTCGGAGTGTTTTGATTGAGTTATTTTGTTTTGATGTATGCCTCTTAGTCCTTCAGCAGATCCTCTTTTATACTTGGTTACGTCCTCGGTGCTATGCTGGGTGCCCTTGTGGCTGATGATGTATGTAGTACATGACCTTGCCCTGAGGAAGCATAAGGCAGAATTGGGGGACCAGCAAAGGCCACAGGGAACCAGCCAGAACTGTGCATAATGCATAGCTCAGAATGCTGAGTTGTTTTCTAAAGGCCACATGTGCAGAGAGAGACTCTGACATGGGAATCGTCCCTCCGGAGCAGCCAGCACACCTGGAAATGGTTTCCTCAGCCGTGTGGCCGTAGACCTTACCTCATTAGCAGTCCCCATTGCTGGAAAGCTCTCTAAGAAGCATTGGGCTTGGCTGTCCCTCCAAACTATAGATGACTCTGCCATTTCTTAGGCTTTTCTTGACAAAGAAAGGAGTTGCTCTCTCTTTTTTTTTTTTATTGCATCAGGGATGCTTTTCTTTCGTAGATCCCACTGTACTTGGATTCTGAAAACCTGAGAAGGTCTTTGGGGTGCTTTAGGGATGGCAGTCAGGGGGAAACTGTGAGACTTATTTGCTTCCTTGGGGCCCTGGGGAGAAGCAGTTGGGGGAGAAGCAGAGGGCATTCAGAAGAGAAGAAGAGGGTGACAGGAGCTGGCCATGCTGGGCAGGGCACCAGGTCCCACCTGGGCATGGTGTGGCTCTTCCCACCCCAATTCCTGGAATCCTCCTTGCTGGCCTTCCTCCTTTCCTTCCTGTCCTTGGACGCCTTTGTCTTTGGAGCTGGATGACTGTTTCCACTGGAGTTGTGGCTGCAGAGGAGCGTCCCTGATATCCTCAGCCAGAATTCGCAAAGGCTTTTCCTGAAAATGATGTAATGTGAAGGTGGTTTGCGTCTGTAGCACAAAGAGCAAAGAACTCTTGTTAGAAAGCATTGCATTTCAAGTGTCTTTCCAGAGTGGCCTAAGATTTTAGTTACTGTAAATAAATGTTCCTGGAGGAAATCGTGTTCCAAAGAACTGATGTACAGCGCAACCCGATGATAGCTTGGAGATTATTTAGAGTCCAGAGGATAGAGAGATCAATACGTTTACTATCAGAGGAGGATACATTGAAGACAGACAGACCTGAGTGGAGTTCTGGAAGGATAGGTGGGATTTTGATAAGTAAGGAAATGAGGAAAGACATTCTGAAAGTAGGAGGGAGGTGCTCCAGAGGAGGGACCTTCCAGATGGGGGCTCATGGGCAGAGGGAACTCGGAATGTTTATTTCTGAAAACGGTTAGGTCATGCAGAAAAGAATTTATGTAGCAAGCCCGAGACTGCTACCTTGGAAAGACCTGTTTGCAAGGTTGGCTATTGGTTGGCAACTGGGAAGTTGGATTTTGGGACAGTTCTCATCATTCCCTGATCAGAATGACTCACTGTGCCTAACCTGGTTATGCCAGTCATGTGGTTTATGCTGAATGCCTTCTGGGAGTTTTCCTTCTGGGAGTCTGGACTTTTGGTATGTGCTAGGCAGACAGTGCCTAAGTGAGCAGCCCCCAAGGAAAACCCGGGGTACTGAGTCTCTAGCGAGCTTCATTTCATGAATATTGTCGTTTGTGACTCTGCTGGAAGAAGACTCTTGCAAGCTTGTATCTGGTTTCCTCTGGGCTTCCCCTCTGCGTTTTTCCCCTTTGCTGATTGCGCCTTGTATCTTTTTGCTGTAATAAATTCTAGCTGTGAGGGCGACTGTCTGCTGAGTCCTGTGAGTCCCAGCAAATCATTGAAACTGGCGTGGTCGTAGGGACCCCAACACATAGTCCATTGGTGAAGATTGTTGTAGGGCAGAGAAAAAATAATCTGCTTACTCAAAGACACTTGGTACATGAAATAAGAAATTTTTCCCAGTCGTTTTTGCGTAAGCTGACTTTCATGATGAGAAAAATGTGCATGCTTTGCAAAAGGAAATGCGAGAGAAGCCCACTTTAGAAGCAGAGATATTTTCGTATTGTGTTAAACTTATAATAAGTAAGCTGCAGTTATAGCAGTTGCTGAAATATGTTTTGTGAGCATATGTGTTCTTTAATTATAGAAATTCAGACGGCGTGTTCAAGAATCCACACAAGTGCTAAGAGAACTGGAAATTTCTTTAAGAACCAACCATATTGGGTAAGTGTGCCCATTTAATATTTTAGCTCTAAGACTTTTGGACCCTTTACAGAGTGACCAAATCATATGCAAAGAGTTAAGTTTCCTGATTGTTCATTGTAAGTTAAGAGCCTGAGCTTTACATGGTGGGGCCTTTATTAGTCCTCCAATTGCTCATGCTCCAAGAATCAGTAGATACTGGGCAGATAGCTCTGATCGGAGAGATGTATAACAATTCTCAAATTCTTGGCTTGGATACAGTGATAAGTGCTTCGTCTCTGGTGTGCGTAATAGTTCCCAGGCAAGTTAGGAACTCCCAACAAGCAGATGTAGACTGAGATCCTGGAAGATCTCTAGGCCTTCGCTGTGCTTCTCTGAGCTGATTAGTAGAAGCTATTTCATTATCCTTTCCTCACTGCGCTGGTGTTCCTGGCCAGAAGGAAACAGAAGGTGGAGTGATGTCACCTGACCCACTTCATGGCACTGTAGATACTTTGTTCTGAGTCTCTTCTTTCTGCATCCTCAAATTAAAGCACCATGAAGGTAAATCCACCCTGGAAAATAAAGTTTGGGGAATTTAGAATGCTAAGCATTTCTAAGAGTTTTTCATGGAACAAGATGGTTGCTTTGCTGCAAACAAGTACAACTTTATTACATTCTCCCTTACTCCTGGGATGGTGTAATTGGACGGCACCTTAAAATGGGGTCGTTTATCTCTGAGACAGAATGATATCAGGACCCTGTTATGTAGCCTTAGGTCCGCCTAAAGTACCTGTTTAACATCAGGCAACTTATTTAACCCCTCTGGGTTTTGATTCTTTGAGTTTTACAATGAGAAGACTGTAGACTTCAGATCTTTCAGAATTTTCCCCTGTGATACTCTTTGCAGGTCTGTTGGAAATGAAATTTTACATGTATATTACATTATAGTTTTACAGAGTATCCTGTAAAATCAGTATATTACATAAATAACAGTGTACTTCTACTTCAGACTATGTTTGGTGTAAACCATTCAAATGGATAATTTCCACAGTTATTTAAGAATAATCTTTTTTAAAATTGCAGAAATGCAAGGTTAATTTATAGATGATGGGATTTGGGTGAGAATGTTCATTTCCTAAAGGATAACTTTACGCATTTGTCACCTTGAGAATGAAATTTTCAGAAAATGAGCTGATTCTAACCTAAAGTTGATAACCCTTTGTCCCAGAAAATAGGCTATAGAACAATGGATCAAAGACTCATGATTTTAGAGCTGGAAGAGAAATTAAGGATTGCCTAGTCCCTCATTTTACAGATTAAAAGAATTATGGACCAGAAAAAGTGAGTGACTCCCGCAAAGTCTACAGCTGTAGAGCGAGGTACTTTGGTTCAAAATGTTACGTTCTTTTTCTTATATAGCTTAATCTGGCAGCTCTTTCTCTGAAAGGAAATAAGATAATCAGGGCTCTGGGATCAAAGCAATGAGGCTTGTCTGTTGGGGGTGAAAGTGGTGGTGATTTAATATAGTTGGGCATCCAAGCTTAGGAAATTCAAATACTTTCCAATATTTGTGGATCAGAAACTAGATTCTATTTGGTAAGGTCCAACCCTATGTTGTTGGCACTTCTTCTTGACTGAAAATGGTGGAATGAGCTGCAGCCAGGATTTCTACAAATTGTCGAAAAGCATTTCTTGAAGCATTGCTGAAATAATGTGAAATTGACCATCAAATACCAAAGCAAGACGATCATGTCCAATACAAAGTATGCTGAATAGAAGAATCCTGGTTGGGTTGATGCCAGTGCAAATCTGCAAGCAATTGGAGTGGTTTATTGTTTAGGATGCTATAGGCATGTTGAAAGATTCTTACATTTCTTTCATCTTTACCAGCTGAAGTTTTCCCTTGCCTATCACTATGTGAGACACTCTAAAAGCTTTGTCTTTAGCAGCAGAAAAATTCATGGAGGTGCATTGTCTGGTTGTATGCAAACGATTATGAGAATAATCTTACATGGAATGAAACCACATACCAGGATTTTGACCTTTCTTGCCTGTCTTGAAAACCTAAGCCTGAGCTAGACTCTTTATTATGGAAACTAACTGGCTTGACCTCACTTATTTGGAAATTTTCTGAAGAGTTACTCAATAATGTGAAAACAATTAATTACTACAGTGAGGAATTCTTGGAATGCAAGGTGTTAGATATGGGATCCATAGGTTTTATTATACTCTTTGAGGCACGATAATAGAAAGGTAATTGTGTGCCCATTTGCCTTATGGAAAGAAAGATTTTCGTTCAGATTTTTGCCACGCCCTCTTATTAGTTATTTGACCTTAGTTAGTTACATAAGCTCTCTGCACTTACCATGTGAGCTAAGTTAACTTCTCATCTATCAAATGAGGATAATAATACTTACCCTGTAGGAATGTTGTAAGAATTAAATGAGATAACTTATAAAAGACCTAACGTAGGGTTTAATACATAGTAATGACTCGATATGTGATAGCTGTTTGTTGTTATGCTTGTTGAAAATAATATTATATCTAATAATAATTCAGCAGCATTATGTAATATATCCCTAAGGAATTCCATACAGAGAATGTTATCTTTTATGTCTAAAATGACCCTGACACCTAAGAGATTGTGATTCCCAGAAATCAAAAGGAAGAATTACATTTAAAATCTACTCGTCCTCAAAAAATTATTCTTGACACATGCTTGCATTTCAAGGTTAAGATCTGGGGCTTTGCTGAGATAACATTCCAGGCTACAGCTTTGTCAATCAAAGGGTTTGTTCTGAGTTTTGATATAAGCCTAAAACTCTATAAATGCAGTAATCTTCTGAGAAAGAAAATTAATTTTCTTTGAGCCAAATTGAAATGAGAATTGGACTAGAAATAATCTCATTCACTTACTCTTAGGAACTATAATAATACAGAAGAATTGGATTATGACTTATCCAAGCCCTTGAAATGACTTGAAATACCCTTGAAAGGAGCCAAGTATTGTTAGAACGCATTGGCCGGGCAGCATGAGTAGGCAGATGTCATGATGTTTTGGATGTCAGGGTGATAAAATTCAAGTGGCGGTGATGGTGGTGAGCTGGATAGATTTATGGGCTTTATTCCATGGAACTGAGTTGTAGGCTATCTCTTCTTGGAGGTAATTTATTTTAGTAAAACTCCCTATGATGATAGAAGATTACTTTTTATCCTGAGTGCAAGGTCATAGAAATTCTGAAAGACGCTCATTTCACTTTATCTCATTGTGGGGGTAGAGACAAGGGATGTGAGGTTGCGGGAAGAATATACAAGTTGGCAGGGAGAAGAGTAGGTTTCTAGAAAGGGGAAGGAACTGAGGAGTTGCTTAGTGACATCGTTCCTCCTGGACTGCCTGGCTTCTTTCTGCAGTAGTGCTGGTTGGGCCAGGCCAAAAGAGGAAAGAGAGAATAACCAAGGCTGGTGTTAAGAGGTATACAACATGTATGGTATGCATGTGCATCAAGCTACCCTATGGTTAATTCAATCTTAGATGGTGCTTTTAGGAAATTCTCAAGATCCTAATCATTTTGTCATTTATTAAGCACCATCTTAGCCGTGTTAAATGTGTTTACTTCATACAAGATCTTTTTATTACCACCCTTTACCTCTGAACCTCTGGTTTACAGATGAGGAAACTGAGAGTCAGCTATTAAGTATCTTCCTCAAGTCCATACAACTCAAATTACTGAGATTCAAACTTAGATATGTCCAAATCTGAAGCCTGTTATAAAACCAGCAGTTCTCAAATTTGGTGTTTTTTTTTTTTGAGGAAGATTAGCCCTGAGCTAACATCTGCTGCCGATCCTCCTCTTTTTGCTGAGGAAGACTGGCCCTGAGCTAACATCCATGCCCATCTTCCCCTACTTTATATGTGGGATGCCTACCACAGCATGGCTTGTCAAGCGGTGCCACGTCCACACCCAGGATCTGAACCGGCGAACCCCAGGCCACTGAAGTGGAATGTGCAAACTTAACCACTGCGCCACCAGGCCAGCCCCTCAAATTTTTTTATTTTACGACTCCTTTATTCTCTTATTTTGAACCCCCATAAGCATTTATTTATGTGGGTTTTATCTATTAATGTTGACTATACTGGAAATTTAAACTGACGAATTTTAAATATGCTTATTTAATAAGATTTAATGTTTAATAAATGTAAATATGTAAATACAGAATAACATATAGCACAAATAACACTTTTCGTAAAAAATAACTTTCCTAAAGTCAAGAAAAATTGGTGACAAATGTGGCGTTGGTTTACATGTTCACTAATCTCTTTAATGTCTTGTTCCTGAAAGGCAGCTGAATTCTCATTTCTTTGTCTGCATTCAGTCAGTTGTCATATGCTGTTTTGGTTGACGTATATGAAGAAAACTTGGCCTTACACTGATACGCACTTGGCAAAAGGAGTATTTTAAATAACTTTTGCAGATAATCGTGGATATTCTTCTTTGATACTACACCAAGGTTCAAGAAAATGTAATTTCTTAAAGTTAGTTGGGAAGCGGAATCTGAAACCATATCAATGAGCTTTTGTGCTCTGTTATACTAAAATCTCTTGTGCTGTCTTACACTTTGAATGGATCCTTTTACCCGTGTGTAATTTTGTAACATCGTGAATTGATCGTTTGGAAAATACTGTTTCCCTCAGTTATTCTGATCTTTCAAGCATCGACACATTTTATTCTACCGTATAAAAACATTCACATTTGTTAATAATCACCAGGCTCATCAGAATATACTTTAAGTATTGGGAAGCTGTCAAGCTCATGGTGGTGAATTCATGTGTTCCAAAATTAAGGTTTTTTTGTTTGAAAGCTCAAATTTTATCACTTACAACAAATACTGTCAGTCGTTTTCCTCAAAACAACAGGCTGACTTCATTCACTTTTGAGAAAATATCTGCTAAATGCCCAAGACAGAATAACCACAGTTTGTCAGTCATTTTACATTCTATGTAAAAAAAAGTGTCTAGTTGAGTTTGCAACTCAAACAGCTGCACAAGTGCTTCTCCTCCAGGCAACCGTGGCACCTAGGTGTGCAGCAGAAGCGCTTGTGGAGGGCGTGCCATTTTGTCACACACAAAATTAGAGGTATACTCAAGGAGCAAGCTTTAATAAAATCAGTAATTTTTATTGTTTCACTAAGGGCGGTTTTAAGGGAAGCTGACTTTTTTTTTTTTTTTTTTTTTACCTCCCGAGTGAGTGGCGTGAAGAATACAGTAAATAGATGTGTTCTTGAGTGGCGGCAGTTTTTTCCAGATTTCTTTTTTATGTCAGTGCAAGTGTCAGCACAGTAACAAAAGCAACTACTGTCTTAATATTTTTATGAAAATAGTTTTAACGTCAGAAACCCCTGAAAGGGTCTCAGGGACCCCTGGTGGTGTGTGGGCTACATTCTGAGAACCAATTTGTGACACTGTCTCCTGGAAGAGATTTGGTGGCCAGTGGTGAATCTGGGTGATGCTTACGTTTTTTCTCTTCTTATGATTTTTAGCAACTGCACTTCCATCGTATGTCTGTAGCAACTTGCTAAAGGAGACTGGCAGAGGGAATTCACCATTTGACCCTTTATTTTGTGTATCTTGGATCTGCTATGTTTGACTTTAGAAATTTAAAGCCAGAAATGTCCCTTGAGTCATTTTCTAGATGAGAACAATGAGGTTCTAAGATCTGGGGGCAGGGAGAAAACAACAGCAACTCTGAAACAAAGCTGTGACATGTCTACAAGAAAACAGTAACTGTTGACATCTGCAGTGAGATCCGTTCTTTGAATAAGATATTTTCCAGAGCTATTTTTCATTATCACTGTCTCTTCCAGCTCCTAAGCAGCTGATTTGAAATTTGCCTAAATTCAAATTTCAATGTATGGTAATTACATTGAATCGGTGAGGGTCTCAGTAAGTGATGCATGCTGTCAGAGGCAGAAATAATTCTACTTTTCAAAACCTATAATCACCCAATTTGAAACTGTTTGCATATTGGCAATATATAAAAAAGTGCGCGTAGCATGCACAGAGGTGAAAATGGAAATTTACTGTGGGAACACTAAATTTATGATATGTCATTGCATGATCATATACATAAATCTGCACAATGGGGCATTCATATTTTTTTATGCCTTTAGATTCAAGATACTGCTTTGAAAGTTGTCTTTTTTTCATCTTTCCCTGTTTTCTTTTCCTGTTCGTTCATTTCCACAGAAGTTCCCTCTCACTTCTGTTCTCTCCCATACAAAATATCCCAAGGGGGGAAAGGACAGGGATGAGAGGACAGGAGAAAGCGCGAAGCCTGTTTTTTTCTTATAATCCATAGCCTTTTTGCTGAGATGACTTTACTAACCTGATATCATTTGACAAAGGGGGTAAGGTAGTCAACCATGATGGATTTATGTCTTATTCTTTCCTGAGTCACCTAAGGATCTGGGCCAGATCAAAGACCCAGGGAGGATCTTGTAGCTTAGAAAAGAGGTTAACTGCATGAAATTAAACCTCTCAGAGGCAGGACATTTTATGCTCTAGCCCACTTGTTAGGAACTGAGCAGCTGGTTCCTGCCTTTGACTTTGAAAATTGTCTTTTAAGGCACTTTCGCTCCAAGTCAGCAAGTGGGGGCAGAGGCATTAAGGGTGTTAAATTAAAGTAAGAGCAGCCAATTCATGGCCTTTGTCCTTGTATCACAATCTATACATGTTTGCCTTTTGAGTTGAGAATTGTAGCTCTGGCTGTGCTTGGCAATTTCCTACCATTTCTTCCTTCTTTCCTCTTTATTTTTTCATTTTCTTATCAGTGAGTTACTTGCCTCCTATCCAGTGTGTGGCTCAACTCTGTCAGGTGCTGGTGGTTGAGACAATGACAAGTCCTCAGGGTGATCTGGACCATCTCTGCTCTTTAGAGGCAGTGTGTGGAAAATCAGCCAGAAGGAGCTACAGTGGCTGTTTTTCCTCAGTTCCTAAATTAGAGTGTTCTTATGGGCCACTGAGATAGAATATTTGAAACTGAGGCTGCCCTGAAAAATCTGGGCCCTGTGGTGACATTGCGTATTAAAGAGACCCCCGATGCCCAGCTCTGGGGATTCCTGCTGCTCACCCACCACCAAGGGCCAGATTGAATCGTGCAGCAGAGCCCCGAGGCCAGGCCAATGCAAAGGCCCTCAGAGAGGCCAAGGGGCTTCAATTTTAAGAGCAGCTGGTCATCTGATTTTCATAGTGAGTTCTAGCCTCTCTTTAGTCTCCTACCAGTTAAAAAAGGAAAAAAAAATTTCTTTCACTATTTCTAAGCTTCCAGTTACCAGCACTTAAAAATGTCCACTGTCTCCTGAGACCTAGCCACATAGGGAGTAATTAAAATAAATCAAATGAAAATAAGTATCTAGAAGCAGATGCCATGAGATTGCGTATGTGGTGGTTTTGAAATGAAACTTCAGTCTTGACCAGTAGCCAGCCGTGTTAGTTCTGCTTAGCTCTCGTAACAAAGCCACTTTGTGAGGCCTAACAGGTAGTATTTTCTTTGCCAATGTTGCCACCCTAGGTCTCTTTTAGATGAAATGTTACATGCTTCCATGTGGCTGTGTTAAGTGTTTATGTTTGTGATAGCCTGCCTGAGGCCTATGGGGGAAATACAAGGCAAGCTGCCTACTTTTCCTACCTTGCTGCCTCCTGGAACTACCTGCAGACCTGAGTTTATATCCTAGAGATTACGAAGAAAGAATGAGCTTGAGGATAAAACAGAAAACAAAGGAGAAACTCTCAAAAACAATTAAAAACAGTCATCCTGATATTTTTCAGATTTTTTCCCTCTTTTAAGATGAAGACCTCATGGGGGCTGTGCATCCTTAAGGACAGACACAGGACTGATTGTTCCACTGTTGTTCTTATAGCTCTCAAAAGTGGCTTCCACAGTAGTTCTCATGTCCATAGCTAGTGGACCTCGTTGGCTTGGTGTTCATGGAAGAAGGCAACCATTTTGGAATGCATTTGGCAGATGGATCTCAAAATAGACTACCGTGATAGTAGCAGACCTTTTTACTTATTATTTGTTGGAGTTTCAAACCTAGTGAAGGCTTAATCAGGTGTCACACATTCTTTGAAAATGAGTGCCCTGGAGGAAATCTGTAATGTGGGGTAATAGGTGTTTATGCTCAGTACCTGAAGGTTCTGTTGGATTACTCTTCTTCATCACCAGGAGTTATTATGAAGGGCAAATAAAAATGTGAAAAAATTCTCAGTGAACTGCATTCAGACCCACCGTTCAAATGTAAGATGGTATTATTTTTAAATGAATTTCAAAAAATTTGATATTTGTTACATCTTGGCTTTGATGATGACAGGCAGTGCCTGCAACTTTTTAAAAGGTTTTTAACATTCATGGAAAAAATTGAGCAAATCATTATGCCTATTGAGTTTCCAGAAGCCTGTAAACACGGGTCTCTCATTGGCTAGTTTAGTGTTTTCTGCAGCTTAGTGTGCCAAGAAGGAGCCGAACGTGGATTTGGAATCATGCCTGGATTTCAGTGGTGATGTTGTCATGTCCCCAGCCTGCCTCGTTCCTTGTGCAGCCTTGGCTCTTTTAACAAGTGGGCTGTGGATCAATTGTGGTGGAAAAAGTACATTTAGCAAGTTCCTTTTTTAGAAGGTTTCATATAGATTCTCTGAAGTCTCCTAAGTAGTAAAACGCAAGGAAGGCACACGTGTACCTTTTGTCCCTTATTCTTGCGCGTTGAAATGTTGTCGTTTTCTCAGTTGCCGTATCACTTCATGTGATAGCGTCTAGGCCTTATTCCGTATTTCCCTTCAGGCAGTGAATGTTGCTGGTAGAGAAACGAAAGTTTTCCCTGTGTCCCTTCATGGCACAGCATGTGATGAACCTCTGCAATAATTTTTTTATTTTTCAACAGATGGGTCAGAGAGTTTCTGAATGAAGAAAACAAAGGTCTTGATGTTCTAGTGGAATATCTGTCGTTTGCTCAGTATGCAGTCACGTAAGTAAAACTCGGCTTGTTTGCTTTTGAATTTTATGTGGTCACAGAAGATGCAACTTGTGGTAAAATTATACACTGCACTGAGGGGAGAAACGCAGAAGCAGATGTGGTAAGGTTCAAGGAGGTTTGTTTTTATTTGAGTAACTAAAAGCCAATCACATAATTGGTATTAGAAATGCTTTGAAGGCAGAAATGAAACAGGGGAGTAAAAATCACCCTTAGAAGAGTCCTTATTTTAAAAAGAAGTACTTTCTTTAGTGCTCAAGTTACATATATCCATATGGTAGAATAATCTAGCAGTTATTGAGGGATGTATATGATGTGTTGTTGAGTGAAGAAAGCAAGATACAGAAAATGGCTTCCTTTTTATTTTAAAAAATTATATATATATTTGTATGTGCTAGTAAATACAGAGGAAATGATTGTGGAAATCGATACCAGGCATAGTGGGACTGGAGGGTGGGGCAAACGGGGGCCTTTCCCTTTTTATTTTGTATGTACTTCTATTATTTTGATTTCCCCTTTGTAAGATGAATGGGAAAAAACCAGGACAGAGCAGGAAAAAGATCAACTTATTTAACCTTGTTTTTGTTAATTCATAAAATTTCCCATTTGCGAGGCTCCTAGAAAGATTTACAACAGGAATGAAAAGCATACATTTGAATGAGACATTCTCTTCACATTTCCTCTTTAATCAAAAAATATTTCACTATCCACAGATATACTCTCACACACACAGATTGAGGAAATAATATTGTATTTTTAATTTTACTGGAAGACATTTCGGCCCAGGTGGTGTTTTTTTCCCCTCAACTCTTTTTTTTAAAAGCAATAATTTGTTTTTTTTATATTGCCTCACTCCAAAACAGTCTTAAGACCCAACCAGATGTTATCTCATAATCCTCATCGCTTCCTTGAGAATGTGTGAGGAGAAAGCTATAATTATTTCTGCCTTGTAGATGCAGAAACTCAAGTATTAACTGAAACTGGCTTGATGGGTTTCAGTTTTGATAACTCTTGTATATCATATGGAATAGAATGAGAAAACCCAACAGACAAGTTCTTATCTTCCTGAGAAATTATCGTGTGAACTATAATCCTGGTTTTTATAGCATACTCTTCCAAAGGTGGTTTCTTATCTATCTCCATTACGTCAAAAACTGCTAATCTCTCTCACACTTCATATTATGTGACAAAACAGAATAATGTTACTCTCCTGATGCTTTTAAAATCTGGAGGAATATTTATGAAATTAAGGAAGGGCTAAGTAACTTCAGGAATAATGGAAATGAATGGCATGCTATGTATTATATAACTCTTTACCCTTTTTTACCATTTATCCTAACCCTTTACCTGCATCACAGGGCTTGAGAACTAGCTTTCCCAAATGTACCCTCACATAAGACCTACAGGAAAAGGTGGCTATTATAAGGGAATTCGTCAAGTCTATGGTGTAAGATCAAACCCAACAAAAGAACAGAACTCAGTGCTTTATTTCCTAATTTTCTCCTTTTTATTTTTGGCATTCGCTTTACATTCTTTGTTTATTAGTTTTGGTTTTGTTTTGTTTTAATTCGATGAAAATTATATATAAATACATAATTTATGTTCTTTCTTGAAACTAATGGGCTGAAAAATTTCTTAGTATTCCTTGGCCTGTGACAATTCCTAGCCTGTGTAATGTGAAACCACAGGTTCATGCTCCATCCCTTGTAAGGGGCTTTCACTAAGGAGTTCCCTTTTTCTGCTGTGTGAGACTAGGGGACGAGAGGAGAGGAACATAAGAGTGCTGAATAGCTGGACGATTTGAGGGCTGCAGACTGACTTGGTGCAAGTGGTCCTGACATGAGTGATCTCGGGATGCCCCCTCAGCTTACCTTCTCAGACATCAGTTGTAGGCTTCTATTTTTAGTACTTAAGGATCTATTTGATTACTCAGTTCTACCTCTTTTCTGCTCAGCACTGCTTCCTGCATCCTGAGGTATGACCCATAAATTGTCAGCCCCACTCCATGACTTTATACCTGGATCAGTCTCTGCCACCTGGATTAGTATCTACGAGGTGGAGAGCATCACCTAGTTTACAGATGACTGTTCTAACCAAATATTTTATTTTGGCGATCATCCTTTTATGAAAAGTCACACTTGTTATTTCCAATATGTATTGTTGCTGTTTCTTCTGTGATGGCCTCCGAAATCTTCCAGATGATATCAATTAGAGCTGCCTACTGTTTATTCTCTGTCCGATCAGGTGTTGCTCGGTGGAACTATGGGTAGAAACAATTGATAAAATATTTTTTTGAGAAAGCAGAGCTACTGTCTTTGGGAGGGGAAAAAGTGTCTAGAACACAAAGGCCTGTCTGTTTAAAAACTTTGATCCTAAAATTATACAAGAATGAGCAACTTGCCATTTATTCTAACATGGTTAACATGAGTAATAACCTCAAAAAATGTCAGAGAAACAACAGTCCTACTTTAAAGAGCACCACATAGGGAAGAGATTCCAAAATCAAAGCAAATCCATAACTTTGCGAGTAATGTATCACATATGGTTGGAAAAGTACACTTGCCAACACGCTAGGAGAAAATGCTCAGTGAAAATTGATGGGTAGGAATAAATTAGTATAAGCCTAACATATTGACTTGTTAAAGCAAAATGAAGACAGCTGTAAGATCTTTTTTTCCCCTTCCATCATAGCAATGTTAGCAATTGGTAAGTTAGCAAGCCTTACGGTAAAATACAAATAATACATCACGATTTAGTTTTCGCTGTTACTCAACTATTCTTTTGCCTGGCCCAGTAATTCTCATTCTGTGTTTTCAAAGCTAACACTGGGTCTGTGGAAATTCTTTTGTGTTTCCTTTTTAGTTTTCTTTGTTTGCAAAGACTACCCATATTAAGGTGCAGAGGTATAATAGGAAGGAGGAGGTTATGCACATCCATGTATTTGTGTGAATGTGAATTTTTAAGTCTTCAGTGGCGTTTCTCTTTTGTTTTAGTTTTGACTTTGAGAGTGTGGAAAGCACTGTGGAGAGCTCGGTGGACAAATCTAAGCCCTGGAGTAGGTCCATTGAGGACCTGCACAGAGGGAGCAACCTGCCCTCCCCCGTGGGCAACAGTGTATCCCGCTCGGGAAGACATTCTGCACTGCGGTGAGTTCCTTTGATAAGGAGGGAGCAAAGTTGGTAGGATACATGAGACAACAGGGTCTCTCGCTTCTGTTGATGACCCTGGGCCCTGTATTGCTGGATCTTGCCACACAGCACTTGCATCTCCAGTGATTCCAAGTGAAAGGGTCATCACTTGGGCAATACTCTATAGCTTTTATTAACTTTTGGGAACACCACACCTTCATTCAGCAGAGAAAGAGAAAATTCTGCTGCCAAATGATACAAAAGAGTAGTCCCCATAGGCAGATAAGTTTCTGAAACCAGGGAGATGCTGGCATCGTGATTTAGGCTCTGTTTCCTGGGTAGAGGGAGCGCGTTGAGGTGTGAGCATCTCAAGAACTCCTTGTTGCTTTTCAGACCTTGCTCCTCCCCTCCCTCCCTCCAGTGATAGTGTGCTGTGGGATATGTTCTTAGTCTCAGGCGTGGGATGCTAGAGTGATCATTGTTATTAATGAAATGCCTTTAATCAGTGTTTCTTTGGTTAGATGTGCTCAGTTGCCAACCTTCTATTTCCTTCTAAGGATTCTTTCTCTAGACTTTCCTGGCTGAAATACCACCGTGCTAAGGGAGGATGGGTGCTAACCACCTGTACCACTAATGGGTATAATATCACTGAGACTGTACATTTACTCATGCCTGCAATCATTCATGCACTGTAAAATATTTTTGAGTTTCTATAATTTTTCAGGTACTGTACTTAGAATTAATATACATGGGAGGGTAAATCAAAACTCCTGTCTCTCAAGGTAGAGGGATCGTCTCCAGCAAATTAATGAAGGTTTCTATGTTCCAGGAGCTTAATAAAAAATTTACTAATAAGCCCCTCATTCTCAAATGTTGCTCATTCTTTGTAGCTTGAAAAATTTATCTGACTTATTTCGGGCTTGATTTGGCAAGTGGACGTTTTTCCTGTCAGTATTTACAATCACCATCGGCATTGAGTCATTGTAGTAGAATCCATGTGTCAGGTTGTAGTCAGTGAATGCGTGGCTTTCAGACCTTTCATATTTATTTGATGGCTTTTAGTTACCTCTTGTCCCTTTGGCACGGGTTTTGGTCATGGAAAGTTAAAGTCTCTCTAATGAAGTTCAGTTCTGCTGAAGAATTCGACGTTTGAATGTGATGGTTCCAATCAACTATTCAGATTTCCCTTGTTTGGAAATGCCGGCAATATTAGTGGGTTTAGAATGATTCAATAATGATGACGAGCAGTGTTTCAGTTCATCTCATGGTATTTCCAATAGGCCAAGGTCTATATATTCTGCTAGTCTGCATCAGCTTTACATGTGGACAGGAAACTATGTGGGCTGATTTGGAAGTTGAAGAAAGGCCACTGTGCCTGAAGAGTTCCCTAATCTCCTTGGTACTCGTGGAAATTCTTACCATTAGTATAACTATAATTGTATGTAAGGGATTTAATTGACAAAGTTCATTTTAATTTGCTTTGCCATCATTTCATACCTGGAAAGGATCATATTGGCCAGCTACCACCTTAACAAGGATTCATTTTTCTGATTAATAGTTAATTATGCCTATTTTTGAATTATTGAACACTTCTTTAGGAGCACATTGTTTCTGATTAGAGTGGAAGAGTTTGGAAAATATGGGAAACATCCTGGGTCCAAGGAGAGTTGTAATCCTGGACCCTGGAAGGCATGGTACGGGGATGTCAATGTCCAGCCTGATTTGCTTCACCACTGGCTCAAGGTAGATCCTGCCAGAATTCATTTTAGATTGGAAAAGTAGATCAAAAGTATAGAGAGAGATAGGATGGAAATACTATTCTGAGGAACTCAAGACCATATGACATTTCTGGTTGGCAAGTGTGCTTGAAGATGACCAACTAAGAAACCAACATCATGTTCTTCTATTTTGTGTTTGAACAGTTTCAAGCTCAGGAATGGAACATTTGAGTTTCCTTTGACTCTCCCTCATGGGTTCTAGTAACTCAAGAAAATCAATATGGCAGTAACTTTCATGCTGCTTGTTGACCTGAATCTTAAGTTTTTGTTTTTGTTTTTAAACAATGTATATCAATAATATTCCAGCCTTTGTGGTTCATGGATTTGTGCCTGGATTCTTATTCTGTATTTGGTCATTTGATAGCATCTGTGACTTATAAAAACAGCAGTCAGAAGTACAGGCATATGGTACATGTTGCTTTTCATATACCCAACGATTGTTTACATTTTTTTTCTCTTCCTCCTCCTTCCTCTCTCCCCTTTCTCTGCTTCCCACACTTCTTTCACTTTTTGGCTTTGTTTTTGTTGCCCTTCTTTTTGATTCTGTCATCTCATTTCTGATTGTCTTCTCTACCTCCACTTTGTGCTTTCTTGTCCTACTGTCTCCTCTTCCTTTGGTTCCATTCATCTCTTACACCACCACCAGATTGGTTTCTCTGCCTGAGTATCTTCAGTTCAAATGCCAACAGAGCTGCTTCTCTCCCTGTTGCCTCTGGAGCAGCTTCATTTTACACACTGATGATGAGGCTTCAAACCGGAAAATCTCGTAAGTCACGGGTGAAAATGACACCCAAGAGAGCTCCTAGCGCATGGTGGCAGGGAATCACAACTGCTCTCCATGTTATAATATGATAACCTCATGGCTTAGTGCCATCAGCCTGTACTGGGATAAAGCCCACTGCCTTTTAAACTGATACACTCTGTTATCATATTATGATCCCTCATTTTAAGAATCCAAACCTTCGAGGTGTATTGCGTTTTTACGAATAGTACATTTCTTTTTTAAAAGAAAGGATATTAATTCGTGTTCTATAGAAATGATTTATTCTGATAGCTTTATGTGATTAGACTATGTCTTCTATATCCAAATTCAGATTTTAGTTCCCTCATCTTAATCTCCAGATAATAAGGTAGATTCCGTAATCTTGTCTTATATCGCTTGGCAAAAAGGGTTGGTTAAACTTGGAAGAAGAAATGAGAGTTAAAGAAATTTAGAACACTTTATAAATGGGGCTTGATTAAAGAAAACAAGGAAAAATGCTCTGTTTTTAAACAAAATTCTAATGTTGATGCACACTCTCCTCTTTGTATTCAGACTTTATTTTTTTAACTATTTAAAATAGATTATTAAGCATTTTATGACGTCACATTCACCTTGAGTTATATTAACCATTAGATTCTGTATTATCATAAATTTGTCGGCTTGGCCAGCGGTTCAAATGTTGATATTGATGTAGTAGGAACCTGGATTATACTGTCTTGTAAGCTGAGAGCCTTGTATGCCTTCAGTTAAGAGAGCTTTCTGTTAAAGTTGCTGCAGATCTGAACAAAGTTGTCCCATTCACAACAACATGGATAGACCTTGAGAGTATTATGTTGAGTGAAATAAGCCAGCCAGAGAAATATGAACTTGGTATGACTCCACTTATAGGTGGTAGTTAACGTATGGACAAAGAGAACTGATCGGTGGTTGCCAGGGGAAAGGGGGGTGGGGGGAGGGCACTAGGGGTGAAGTGGTGTACCTACAACATGACTAATAATGATGTACAACTGTAATTTCACAAGGATGTTAACTTTTATAACCTTAATAAAAAAATAAATAAAAAGTTGCTGCAGATCTAGCTAAATTAAATGATCTATATATGCATATATGTGCACACTAGATTTTTGAAGACAAAAGTTACATTAATTCAGGTGCAAGAGGAAGCAATTTTTGATTTTTAAGAACGTCATGGTTAATGCCATTAGATTTAAATAAGCAGTGACATAGACTGTAAATAAATATTCTGAGTTTTTAAAGAAAGGGATGGCGTGCTCAGAGCCTGGAGGAAGAGGTCAGATTTAGACTGGGAATTTGGGTGATGGCCAAGTTGATCCTCAGGGTGAGGAAAGGCTGCTCCAGGTGGAGGTGAAGTGAAAGAGCTTAAGATGGGCAAAATCTTGCCTCAAAGATCAGGCATGTTGGGGAAAGAGGGAAGAACCTGTCCTTTCCAGGACAGAAGCTTTGTGTTGGGGGTGGAGGGCTGTCTGATGGAGAGCTTGGTCATAGGCATACAAAGCTGGAAAGGCCTTGGAGGTCACCCCCATTGACCCTTCCCGCTGTGGTAAAGAACCAAGACCTACATTTTCTTAAGGTATTAATGCCTATTCGTATTTTTTCCTAAGATGCCCTAGAACGAATTTCCTGTTTTTCCTGAGATTATTATCTTAATGGAATGGCACTTCATTAGTAGTCATCATCTGACTATTTACCTCCTATATACTTAGTGGATTTACATGAAGAGATGAAAGTTTCAAATTGAGATCTTTGTTTATACATTTCAACACAGTAATCCCATTCCTGGCAATGTTTTTCTTGGGAGGAATTTTGTAAAGTATTTAAAAATGGGGACAAAGATATAGATAGCATTGGCATAATTTTTATTGGGGAAAGAAACTTTTATTGAGTGTGCACTGTGTGCCAGGTACTGTTCTAAGGGCCTTCTGTGACTTCCTGCTCACGATGGCTCTATGAGGTAGCTGTTATTACCATCCCTATGAGGAAACTGAAGCTTCTAGTGGTTAAGCAACTTGTCTGGAACCAAACACAGTATGGAGGTAGGATTTGAAGTCAGGTTACCCGACCTCACCTTCTGCACTGTGTTATCCTGCTTGTTTATTCTCAGGATGATTTTTTTCCCCCAGTAAATGTACTGTTTTAACATCAGGGTGTCCACATGTCGTTATGTAAGTTGTATCCTGAAGGACAGGCTTTTGCTAATTCTTCCCAGAAGATATGCCTTTTTATGCTTCACAGCAAGGTCCCAAATGCACTAGTGGAGACCCTGATTGATATGCTGGAATATTTTGTAGCCATTAGAAAATAAGGTTATAGAGAAATATGAAGAACTATTTTCTAAACAAATGACAAGAGTAAGACAAAAAGTTCTGTATTTATGCAATTTTATTTTCACCTATTTGTAAATGGGAAGCCATTGAAGGGAAAGTTTATTGAATGAAAATAGTGGCTATTTTTGCCAAAGGAGAGATTGACTGTTTTCTTCTTAAATTTTTCATTTTTTTGATGTTTTATAATTGACATAAAATGCATATAATATATACCCATGAATCAAGTAGAGTGAGGCCACATAATAAAGAACCTTGAGATTTTGGAGTCTGGCTTTTATCTGTTAGGCAGTGGAAAGAAACCACTTTATGAGGCAGTCCATCTTTTCAGGTGTGTAGGGTCTGTGAATGCACTGGATGTTGATTAGAGGAAAAGATGGCCGAGGCAACTGATGCTTGAACTTATGTATGAGGTACCTGAAATTTAGAACATAGAGCAAAGGCCAGATACGGGGACATCCCAAAATTGACATGGTGGTCAAAGTGGTAAAAAAAAAAAAAAAAAAAAAAAAAAAAAAAGAAAGTTTTGTGTATGATTGATTAAGAAATAGAACCATTAGTAGAAAAAGAAAAGTTGGAATCTGGAAGGGATCGCCAATGTCCTTTAGTTCAACTCTGTTTTTTTGATGAGGCACCTGAGACCCAGCTCTAAACCTTCTCCAAGGAGTTACCGAGTTCCTGCAAACCTATTTCCCTGTGTGGGCTAGTGACTCACATGGGTTATTGGCCTTTATTGCAATAAATACTTCTGTTTATAGCACGTTTCCTGATCTCTGTGTAACAGTGATCCTGTTTAAAGATGCAGGAACACCAACTCTACCAATTTGCGTATAAAGTAACAGATTTCTAGAAGAGTTGAGCTCTTTCAACCTTGTAGAAGTTCTTTTATTTCAACAGTAGCATTTTACCTTCAGTTTAGTTGTTGGGGGGAAAACATCACCTAACCTCTTAACTTAAACTGTTATATCACATTAAAAAGCTCTTGAATTCTGTAGGTAGAAGCTAAAGTGTTTCTTATCTTGATTTACGACAATGAGGTTGAACTCAGTTTTGTTCAGAATGCAATTTCTGAAATTATGATTATTCTCTTTTTTATTTGCTCTTCTCCACCCAAATTAGACAAAATCAACTCTGACCTTTTGTAGTCTTCATTATTGAGAGCTGTCATCTGTATTTTATTCTACAAATATTCCTTCTCCTTAACTCCATTTATTCTAACTTATCCCTATGAAGGACCTTGGACACTGATCTAGTTCCATAGATGCCAGCTTAAAGGGGGAACAAACTACAAAGAAAAATATGTAAAAACTTATTCTCAAGGCTTGAGTTCTCTCTGTTCACCTGATGAGATGGCAGAGGCTGATTAAAATTTTCATAACACTTAATTTAGGAGAGAAAATACTGTAAAGGAGTGAAAGACAAAGGAATAATGAGGAGATAATCATTATAGGAAACACCTGAGTTTTATTTCGAGGCAGGATTAATGTTGAAGACACTCCTTAACCTGCAGATCTGAGGTTGCACAAAAGGCACTGTCTGTAAAATAGAGACTTTCTAAATTTTCAGACTTTACGAAAATAATCTCTAACTACAGACTTTTAGTTTTACTTTTCAGCGCATTTGTAAGCAAAAACAACTGTAAGTGTTGGGTGGTTGTGTTTCAGGTTTTTGTATTTAAGTTGTAAAAAGAGAAAAATGTGCTTGGGTTAAGAATGTACATTCCAATTTTCAGCTTGGAGCTTATTTAATGGCGCTGCTAGTGAAAATGGAGACAACTTTGATGCTAGCTTGTGGGTCCCCCATTCTGGCAGATTTGTCAAGCTTTTCCCACTATGAGATTGACTTCACTTGTTCCACCTCTTTATTGTGTCTTTTCTCCAGTGGAAAACAGACTGAGAGAGACTATGTGGAAATGGGAAAACAAGTTTCCTGGCCAATGTGTTGTTGGGACTCTGTCTCCCAGATTCCCAGATTAGTGCAGATGATAGGGTCTAGGACCTGCCCGACATGTTGTGAGATGAAGTTTACAATTCCTGTAAAGCACCTGGCATCATAGTGTGTAGTCCAGAAATGCTACCTGTGTAGGATTGAGGAAGACACTGAAGATAGCTCAGCAGATTCCTACAGCTGTGGTCTAGTACCTTCATCAGCAAGATTTATTACATACTTAGTATGTGAAAGTGCTTTGCCAAGTGCCAAGGATACAGAAACATATGTTAAATAATACACTTGTATTTGATTCATGATTGATACAGGACTTTTTCATACTTGATGTCATGATACCTTCATGAAATCTTTGGGAGATATTCAAGGATTTTTAGCCCCATTTTACAGATGAGCAAGCTTGAGGCTCAGAGAAGTTATCTGTAGCTGGTAAGTGACAGCCAGGATTTATAATCAGTCTTCTGACTTCTTTCCACTAGGTCACAGTGTCTTTACGACTTGATTGAGAAAAAAATGTGTATACATTTGTGTGTGCTTTTGTACATGCACACTAAAATGTTAAGTGTCATATGAATATAGTCAAAACTAATGAGATGGTACTTTAGAGGCTGAAACCTCAGGAAGATTCATGAGGCTGGGTCTGGATCTGGAGCAACAATGAGTAAGGCTTGGAGGAGTGGCTGGGAAGGGGGAGAAGTTGGGAGAGTAGTCGGAGCAGCGGTCAGTGGTAAGGCTACATAGTTTGTTTAGGAAACAGTGAATAGATGAGTCTGACTGGAAGTAGTTTAGAGCCAGTTTATGCAATATTTTGAAGGCCAGGCTATGGAATTGTCATTTTAGCTCATTAACAATGGTTTGTGAAAAAAGCGGGTAGTTTTGGATGAACATAGAAATATTTCTATTTAAAGGTCACAGGAGTTAGATAGTTTCCTTGGACATTTTTCACATAGTGATATATCATGATTAATTAGCCACTCAAGAGCAAGTGCCTTTGACAAAGGGAATGTAATGAAAAATCAGAAAATTCAGACTAATGGCTCTCCATTCATGTGATTGATTGGCAGCCTGTTTATTCCCTTATTCCATTCAAAAAGCATGTACTGAGACCTTTTGATTTACAAGTTCTGTTCTAGCTGTCATCTGGTCCTATACTGGGAAATAATAGATCAACAGAAAATTTCAATAACTAATAAAAACTGTTCATTAGGAGTTTTGTGTCTCTCTCTTTCCCTCTCGCCCTTTACCCCTATTTTGAACTATCTGGATTCAACCATTTCAGCTCTGTTTCTTTTGGCTGTAGAGACAGAAAAGTGCTTGGCTCGTTTTTTTAGCATCGTATATTTTATGAGTTTAATTGATAGAAAAAATATGCCCAAGTGACGTCATGTCTGAAGGGTAAGAGAGAGGAAACCTAAAACCCCAAATCTTGGTAAAGTTCTGTTAGCCCAGACCTTGGAACCATAAAAGGCTAGTACAATTCAGCCAAATTCTGTAACATATCCAAGTTGGCATTGCATTCCAGTTGGGTTGAAGCCTTACATTAGCTTAGCTTCCAAGGCAATTCTAATTATGATTCTTTATTTATAGGTAGATATTAGTTTGATATCTGAATAGTTAGACTGTTAGAAAGTACTTTTTGTAAGAGAGAAAAATACACCATTACTTTTTCCTGTTGCTGTTAGGACCCAGATGTTGCAAATCTCACAAATAGTGGCATGGAAGCCCCACAGAAGATTTTCGAAAAACCTTTTTTCCCAGACTGTGGTAAAGCCTGGTTAGGTCAGTTCAGGAAACATTCCTTCAAGGTTCTGAAGTAATATATTGTCTGGGGATAATATAAGCTCAGAGGGAGAGGCAGACGTGTACATAACCCACATACAAGAACATGCCAATGTCTAGAAATAAATATATGTTGTTATGACAATAGATGGTTGATCAGACTTATTTCAAGGCATCGCTGGGTGAACAGTGGCTTCCATTTTGGTATTTCCTAAATGCTTGGTGCTTTGCAGATTTAGATCTTTGAGCGAATCCAGTATTTGACCGTATCTAGCTTCTGCTCAGGAGTGGTGCTCTTTCTCCTGTACTCCCCGAATTATAGACATACTGCTTATCATTCATTCTTATGTTTATCACCTATTGTTATTTTTTTTTAACGTACTGCTTTTACTTATTTATTTTCTTTGGTAAGAAGACAGCATGAGATCTCCTCTCTGAAACAAAGGTTTAAGTGTACGTTACAGTGTTGTTATCTGCAGGCGTGATGGTGTGCAGCAGATTGACTGATGAGCGGTTCCTCATTTTGCCCTTCCCACGGCCCCAGCAACCACCATTCTGTTCTCTGCTTCTATGAGTTTGACTGTTTTTTAGTTACCTCATAGAAATGGGCTCATACAGCATTTGTTCTTCTGTGACTAGCTTATTTCACTAAGGATAACATCCTCAGGGTCATCCATGTTGTTGCATATTGCAGGATTTTCCTCCTTGTTTAATAAGGCTGAATAATATTCCATTGCGTGTGTTTACCACATTTTCTTTTTTGTAACTTTTTATTTTGATATCACTTAAAACTAAAAACATTGCAAGAATAGTACAGTGATCTCCCTTATGCACTTTACACAGTTAAGTGATTGTTAACAGTTTGCTCCCTTTACTCCACCTTTTGCACACTTGTTCTGTAAAGACTTTTTTTTTCCCCGTAAGCACTTTTTTAACCATTTGAGAGTAGGTTACAGAATCATGCCCCTTCACACCTAATTATTTTAGTGTAGATTTCCTAAGAACAAAGACATACTCTTACATAACCATGGTACAATTCTCAAAATCAGAATATTTTAATATTGACACAGTTTTTTAGGTTAGCATATTTAGTTTCATCAATTATTGTTTGTCTTTCATAACATGTTTTCAAACTCTGTCCAGGATCCAATGCAATGATGATTTATTTTGCTTTGTAGTTGTGTCTGTGGTGTCCTTTAACTTTGAACAGTTCTTCACCCTTTCTTTGTCTTTCATGACTTAATATTTTGTGTGCGCGTGAATATGTAGTATTTTGTTTTTTTCTTGAGGTGTAATTGTCATATAATATTGTGTAAGTTTAAATTGTACAACGTGTTTGTTTTTTATTATGTTTTTTAAAATGATTTTTTCCAGGTTTTTTTTCCCCCTTTGGAAGATTTGCCCTGAGCTAACATCTGTGGCTGATCTTCCTCTATTTTGTATGTAGCTTGCTGCCACAGCATAGCTAATGAGTGGTGTAGGTCCATGGCTGGGAACCGAACCTGTGAACCCAGCCACCCAAGTGAAGTGCACTGAACTCAACCACTAGGCCACCAGGCCAGCCCCACACAACGTGTTCATTTGATACATTTATATATTGCAGTATGATTAACACCAAAGCATTAGCTGACTCTCCTATCGTCACATAATTATTATTTCTTAACCGCATTTTCTTCATCCATCTGTTGATGGACATTTAGGTTGTCTTGGCTATTGTGAATAATGCTGCAGTGAACGTGGGAATGCAGATGACTCTTTGAGATCTTGATTTCAATTCTTTTGGATGAATACCCCAAAGCCAGTTTGCTGGTTCATATGGTAGTACTATTTTTAGTTTTTTGAGGAACTCCAGACTCTTTTCCAAAGTGGCTGTACGACTTATATTACCACCAACAGTGTAGAAGGGTTTCAGTTTTTCCACATCCTTGCTAACTGATCTCTTGTTTCTTCCATAATGGCCATCCCCACAGGTGTGAGGTGATAAATCATTGTGGATTTCGATTGGCATTTCCCTGATGATCAGTGACGTTGGCCATTGGTATGTCATCTTTGGAGAAATGTCTGTTGAAGTCCTTTGCCCATTCTTTAATCAGGTCATTTGTTTTTGTTGTTTTTTGTTTTGCTCTTGAGTAGGCGGAGTTCTTATCTATTTTGGATATTAACCTCTACTTTCTCCCAATCTGTAGATTACCTTTTTACTCTGTTTCCTTTCCATGCAGAAGCTTTTTACTTTGGTGTAGTCTAACTTGTCTATTATATTCCTAAACATGAGGAACTAGTTCAGAATTACTGTAGCTTCCTTTTCTAACTCTTTACAGTGAGTGGTGGGTTAAGGACAGCAAAATGTGACTAACTGGAACTGTGACGAGCATTGTATATAATTCAGATACTAACATGTACCTGGCCAGAGGAATTCCCGTGTATCCAGTCTGTCATGAAGCAGATCCAAGAGAGCTACCTCCCCACGTTTCCTTTGCCGACCTTGCCACTCTTTTGCCTTCTGGAGTCAGAAATGCAGGGTTCACTTGCCTTGTCATTTATTAGAAGAAGTCAACTGGTTGGAGCTCACTAATCAATTAGCCATTCTGAGCGGCTTTGAAAACAGAAATTCCTTCCCTCCCCACAGCACCTGCTGCCTGTGTTGTGCAGGTGGAGCTGCTTGCTTGTTGGCAGATTCATTGCCACACGTGACGTAGGTGATGCAGTTGTTGCCATAGTACTAAACAGGAAATGTGTTGTATAGGTTTCTGGAAAGATATATGAAAAAGTTAGTTTTTTATGCCTATTACTCATACTAGTGTTGACTTATTACTTCTTCACTTATTATTTCATATACGTATAATGACTGTGCATAAAATTAACACCAGAGGTTAGAGTCATTTCTGTTTGGTTTTGATCTCAAGTCGGTTTTGTAATTTCTTTCTTTCCATGTTCACAGAACTTTGTGAATTCTAATTGGCCGCTCTTCCAGGATAGTCTCTCATCTTTGAACCCTAGGGTAACAGTTTTATTTCAGTGCTTGACAAGATAGCAGGCAGTTCTCGCACTTGACAGAGAAGAGGGCCTGAGGAATTTGGTGGTGTTAGTTTCCCTGCAAAGTTTTTGTCAGAATTGTCTCTTAAAAAACAGGATTTCCAGAAAACTCGTGAGACCTCAAAATATAGCCCTAAATATCCCTTCCCCATTATTTTTTCTACAAACGGCAGGAGTGCCCCAAATTAGACTCAGGGCTGTTTTTGACCTCTGGGAACCCCCCTTTTGTGTCCAGGCATCCAGAGCCCCAAAGCTCTGCTTGCCCATTTGAAGAAAGAAGGGTTCTCGGGAGGCGGGTAGGTAGTCCTCCCCAGTGGCCCAGGCATTGGGTCACCTCTCCCTCTTAAATATTTCATTCCCTTGGTTTTCCCTTTTGGAATCTGAGGGAGTTCCGTCTGATCCTCACATCTCAGGCAAAATGTGCAGAGTTACAAGAGACCTACTTGTTTCAGGACCTCATTAGACCTGTTCCTGTCACCTTGAAGGAATCCTTACACTTATTCAGAATGAATATGTTAGGCAGACAGTAATCGGCAAATATCTGTTATAGGATGTGAGTGAAAATATTGGAGTCTGGAGCTCTGTAAATGCTCTCATCCATCAAGGCAATGAGGAGACTGGCAAAATACGCCAGAATCGGCTTTTTCAGAACTGTAGAAATTAAAGTCGTGCAGTAACCTGGGAACATCTATTCAGGACAAACAACTGAATCTCAGTAAGAACAGCTTTGCTTTGTGGCATTTTAGCTTGCACTATTCCCCTCCCTCCCTCTCCAGTTCCACAGAAGCCTTGAAAACCATGCACCGGGCACACCATTAGCCTGGCAGCCACTGGAGGAGGCAGAATGGAATTGGTCTTTGCAAGCCCCTCCCCCTCCTCTTGCTTCTCCCCCTCCTAGATTAAGCTATGATGGAGCATGAGATTTGAGAACTACTAGTGAAGAAACCAGTTTTAAGACTCAGTTAAGAGAATCTGCACCATCAGCTGTTGGCAATATCTGCAGTCACTCAAGACGTATTCCATGGATAGGACAAAGCTCGTCTGCCTTAATGTCCAGAGGAGACCCTGGAGTAAGTGGCGCTGCCTCTCATGGGGGCCTTTTCAATATACCACAGTGAACTGGAGGGATAGTCTCCAATCTGGCTCTGCTCCAATGGTCTCTATTTTATATGAAGTTTCGTAGTAGCCTCAGGAAGAAAATATTATAGTACTTGGTTTCACTTTATGTAATTCTGTAACAGAACACATGCTCAGTTTACCACAGAAGCACTCGTACCTCCTACTGAGTCACCGGCTTAATGCCTGTAAAGCTCAGGTCTTTGTGGAAGGTGTATTCAAATAAGTAGACTGGGATGATCAATGCTTGTGAAAGGTGGAGATAGCTTAGCCTCAGGGGCTGTGGCATAGAGCCGGGTATGGGGGGCCTTATCTACTCTTGCAAAGATAGTGTATCGAATCGTATTTATTTGTGTTAACGTGAGGATGCAGCAGCACCTTGTAATGCAATATTTGGCTGTTATGACTAGTTGCATTTGAGCTGTTTGAATTTTTAATTGGCGACTGATTATTGCTGTGACTTTCCACCCCTGCCTGAGTCAGTGTGACTTGTACACTTTATAGAGTTTGGTGACACTCATCAGTTACCCTCATCCTTTTTCTGTGGGAACTGTTAATCATTGTATTCAGGCTTATCGACATCCAGGTGGACATTTGCAGCACCAGGGAATAAGATTTCAAAGCTTAGTTTTCTTGATGATACTTAGTTCTTTGGTTACATGTGTTATGGTAGAGTTTGGCCTCATCACAGAAACTTGAAACTGCTTTATAAGGGAGATTAGGACCAGCTTTCTTCCTAAGAGCCTTCTAGAAAGCCTTCGTTAGGGTAAGTGGGAAAAGCATTATGATCATATTATCTAGTTAGCCTTCTGTCTTCAGGTGGATAGAAACCTAGACCATCTACAAGAGTTCATTTTTTCATGCAACTTTTTTCCCTTATTTGGAAAGTAATACACTTCCATTGTAGAAAATTTAGAATATAGACAAAAATAATGAAGGGAAGTATCTTGTAATTCCACCATTCAAAGAACCTTAAGATGAGTATGTTTTAAATCTGCATTGGTATTTCACGTTTATGTTCATTGTCACGTCACATTTATGATACTCTTGTCACAATTTGTCCATTCTTTTTATGTTTACTTCTTGAGTTACAGCCCTATTTGAAAACAACTTTCATATGCCTAAAGACAGTTACAAGAGTAGGTCCATTTTAACTCAGTCAAATCTGGCTTGATTGAGGAAAAAGGTTGGCTATACCTATATGGGGATTTTAAGTATGATGCTTTGCAAAAACAAGTGTTCTCCTTTGAGAAAGTGTGACTGTTATCACTCCACCATATTGTGCTTTGCAGGTGTGTGTACTGATATTGAGTTCATTTTATACGTTATAACACGCATGTGACAGAAGGGCTGGGGCTGGAGTGGACAGAGAACATCTTAATTCAGGGACTACAGTATGTACTTATCTATTGCTTCCTAAACTAGATGGTAAGCCCTCAAGGGCAGAAGCAGCATCTTTATCTTTCATTTTCTCTTAGCACTTAGTAGAGTTTAGCATAAACAGTAGGTGCTTAATAAAACTAATGTTGGGGCTTCATCATTTGGTTTGATTTCCTCTGGCTGGTGGAAAGCACCAGAGGTCACTTCTTCTAGATTGCTCACCTTGTCCAGGTGTCCTTGTTCTGGTAAAGCAGATCCAGTCAATGTTAGTCCTAATTCTCTTGATATTTTAGAGTCGACTTGGGGGATCTATTAAAACCAGCTCCTCTGGTGTTTTTTTGTATAGTATCAACACTGGTGCATGAGAGCTTAACTTATCCAAAAAGTAAAAAGGTAGTAAGTTACTCAGGTAATAATTAAAGCAAATAAAGCAAATATCTAATTAGGTAAATTGTCAAATTCCACAAAATGTGCATGCTGAAGAGTAGATTAATGTACATGCTAACTCATGGTACAGTCCCTAAAATCTAGCCTTGGAGATTTAAGGTGATCCTAAATTAAGTCTTTAGCAAATACCTTGTAAGTGTGATATTTATCAGGGTACATTTACTTAATGGGAGAAAATTCTTTTAGAGTGAGAATTCTGAAATACAGAGCAAAATTTCCTATTAAAAAAAATACTCACTTTCCTGGGAAGTGATATAGGATAAAGATTTCAAAAGAAATCTTTGCCAAGTGGATTCGTTGCTGTGTTCTGCAGAAGATGCCCAGATGCTGCTGCTCAGCCTTAATCCTTCATGGTGAAATAATTTTGGGGGGAGTGGGAGAAATGACACCTATATAGGACTGAAGCAGAAAATGCTGTCAGGATGACAGCGTATAAACGTTTGACAGGGAACTCACCAGCACATATGGCTGTAGGCGGTAGCTTTTTCACATGATAACCTGACAGATTGTCGATGAGTCAGATGGAGAAACAACTTGTAGAAAGTGACTTTCCTGAATCCCAGTGGGGAGACTTGGGGTCTTGACTGGTCTCATCTCTTACTTCTGCTTGCTCTGTAGATGTAACTTCTTTGGGCTTCTGTTTTCTCATCTGTATCAGAAAGGTTGGCATAATTGATATCACAGATCTCCTTCAGCTGTCAATGCTCTGTTTTTTTGTTATCGGTTGTGGTGGTGTTTTTTTATTTATTGTAATGCCATGATTTTTAAACACAAGTTCAAATGTTGCCTTCAATTCCCACTCTATTTTTGTAGAAACCAAAAATTGGAGAAAAATAAATTTTGAATACCGTATACTTTAGAGAACAGATTATTAGCTCTATTGTTTTTTGTGCATAGAATATCATTATTAAATAAAATACATTGTTTTTATTTATTGACATATAGTGTATTTTCTAAACTCTGTTAAGTATTGATCAATATGCTCGTGCTGTTTCATATTAAATACATTTTAAATGTTGATCCAGAATATGTATTTGAGATTGACCACCGACTACAACAAATAGTGCCTTTTGTGTTAATATTTAGTAAGTAGGGTATTATTTTAATTAATTTTTGCTGGTTTCTGGAAATAATGCAAGTAATGACAAAGACATTTTGGCTTCTTAGAAAGAGTCTTATTTTAATATAGCTGAAAAACTGGATTAAAAAATAAAAGAACCTACTATGTTACTTTACACCTCTTTGGTAACACCCTTAAATGTTGTGAGTTTCGTCTACTTGCTGGAATCATTAAAATTTGTTTGGAAGTGATGCAGAGACATGCGACTGTGGAGAATGATTTATCGCATCTTCCTTATAGTTTGCTGTAGTCAGTGTATCTCCTGCACATAAATCTAGTTCAGCAAAGGGCAATTGATGCCCTTGAAATCACCTTTTCTTTTTTCTTTAACTTAATCTTAGATGACTTTGTTTTACACTAGTAGCCGTTGCTTTAGATTCAATATGACACTCTCTCTCATTGACTATTATATACCTAACAAATGATTCCACTAAGGAAATGTAAAACTGAGGTTAAAATGAATTAAGAAATGTAGAGGAAGGGAAAGAACTTCAGATGTAGACTAAGAAGGTCACGTATCCTTGGGTCCAACTTGGGTCTGTGTGGTGGTTGTTTAAAGATGCGCCAATCTCTGTGAGACATCCATCAAGTGAGTTAGCAGTCGTTCTCAGGCTGAGGTAATGGCAATGACACAGATTGTAATTTGGAGTTTAGATGTTGAATTGGGCTTACTAACACCAGAATCTGAGTTTGTATCTTTAACTTTGTTTTTGCATTCCAAATTGAATTGGGCCAACTTCCATTGTTGAAATTTTATTTCCTCATGAGAACAAAGCCAGAAGTCCTCAAATAAAGCATCCTTTATAACTAGCATGAGCAAACCGAATTTTACACACTCAGGTGTATTGGGGCAAGTGACCTATTGAAGTGCTTTTCAGAAATTTATTTGACTCATTAGTAGGCTTATGTGAAAGACTCATCTTCTATTTGATAGTTTTTGAATAGAAAAAGAAATTTAAAAGTACTGCTCAGGCGCTGGCCCCATGGCTGAGTGGTTGAATTCTTGAACTCCACTTCACTGGCCAAGGGTTTCACCGGTTCGGATCCTGGGCGCGGACATGGCACTGCTCATCAGGCCACCTTGAGGCAGCGTCCCGCATGCCACAACTAGAAGGACCCACAATTAGAAAATATACAACTGTGTACTGGGGAGCTTTGGGGAGAAGAAGTGGGGGGAAAAAAAAGATTGGCAATTGTTGTTAGCTCAGGTGCCAATCTTAAAAAAAAAATAAAAGTACTGCTCAGCTGAACAGTTTCAGACAAACCTGTGAATTCAGTTTTCAACTCTTAGCCTGCACCTGTGGGACTTTTGAAAGCACTTAATATTAATCATACCTTTCTTTAAATTTTTTTAATTACTTCAATTCAAGAAGGAAGGCCAGCCTAGAGGTTATTTTGTGCTGTATTTGTCATTGGCTCTCTCTGTAGAAAAGTAGTTGACATCTTTTGAAATTTGCTTTTATTTTAGGCTTAGAGTTGCAGGGCGAGCTTACCTGTGTTTCCATTCTGAGGCAATAATTTAAAGTTCATATTGAAGCCCTCAGTGTCATCGTCTTTTCCACTTGCACTGTGTTACATTGTCACTTCTTTACTACTTGCAGGCTCTGATAAATCTCTAGCCAGGAGAACTAAGGCTTAGCAATGTAGGGCCTCTAGAATGAATCCTAACATTGAAACATCTTAACCCTGTGAAATAGCAGCACGTTTCCCGCTAAGTTGCAGCTACCCTACCAGGCTTTAGGTGAGGGATCAGGCTGTGGGGACATTTGCTTAGCTAAGGTTTTGCATACCATTAAGTTCCACCATCACAGGCTGATATCAAAGTTGTTAATATATGGCCTTGCCTGGACTTAAATTCTGAAGCAAGGACTCTGGAGAGCAGTAATGAGAAGGTGCAGTTAAAATAAAATTGGGTCAGATGGTTGGAGGTCTACATACAAGCTAAGTGTCACCTCTTCGCTTGTTTGCAAATACAGTCTGCATGCGTATTGCCTCAGATCTGTGCACACTCAGCATGGCCTACTGATTAGGAGCCTGGGGTTATTGATGAGTCTCATGTACAGTCCGATTTGTTACATGCTGTGAGTGGGGTTGAGTTTCAGTGTCCATGGCTATCTGGCCTGACAAGATGATGGCCAGTACAGAGAATCATGTGGCCCTCTCAGTCTGTGGAAATAACTTTGTGGTGATGGGTTTGTTGATGGTGTATTTGACCTGCAGTCCTCATTTAGGTGCAGCTAAAGGTAGAGAACAATGTCCATTTTTTAATTGTGTGTGCCTGTGCTAAGAAAATCTGTATTTTTATAGAAGTTTCCCTTTTTATTTGTAGATATAATACTTTGCCAAGCAGAAGAACTCTGAAAAATTCAAGATTAGTGAGTAAGAAAGATGACGTACATGTCTGTATCATGTGTTTACGCGCCATCATGAATTATCAGGTATGTGGTTTCTGATCGTTTAAAAAATCTGAATTCTTGGGCCAGCCCAGTGGCACAGCGGTTAAGTGCGCATGTTCTGCTTTAGCGGCCCCAGGGTTCGCCAGTTCGGATCCTGGGTGCGGACATGGCACCGCTTGGCAAGCCATGCTGTGGTAGGCGTCCCGCATATAAAGTAGAGGAAGATGGGCACAGATTTTAGCTCAGCGCCAGTCTTCCTTAGCAAAAAGAGGAGGATTGGCAGTGGATGTTAGCTCAGAACTAATCTTCCTCAAAAAAAAAAAAGAAAAAATCTGAATTCGTCAGACTTACATCTCGTTCTCTTTGGTTTCTTTGTATTATTATTGTATTATTTCTATTTGAATTAAATATCAGGATTTAATGAGGTTCTATTGAAAAAAGATCTGATTCATTCTAATACTCAAGATTTAGTCCATTGCCCTCATATTTTAATTAGCATTTATAATTTATAATGTATTTAAAAGAAAGGCATTCTCCTCCTACATGGATAAACCTGTCTAGCTTACTTGGTAGGTATTTGTGACCATTAAACACAAGAGTAAGCTGCTGGTTGTGGGCAGTAATGGAACAACTTTAGAACTCTAGGAATGAATAGACTCACACACTGGGTAGGTCAGTGGTTCTCAAAGGTTTATACGATGAATAGGAAGAAATTATAATTACTGTCTGTTGGACCCAGTGGTTCCTGATCTGTAAAAGAAGCACCTGGAGGATGCTTGTTAAACATACAGAGTCCTCCTTCAGGTGATTGTGCTGCAGGTTCTCCTCACTCTGAGAAACGCTGGGGGAGACAGTGCAGTGTTGGGGTTGAATTAATCCTAACCACAAGTGGAAGTTAGAGCCTGGAGTGTCTAGGGTGAACGGACAGGGTCAAAAGAATAGTTAGAAAAGCAAACCAGGGGTTAGAATTAGAAAAACATAATTCAAATATAAAAATAGGATTTGATTTCCATTGATATGGAAGTGACAGATGAATACAAGTAGAAATGGACAATAAATACATAGGTAGACAGTTGGTATTAGAGTTCAAACCCAACATAAGGGTGCTGAATTGAATTTCAGAAGGGAAACATGCATTTATTCTTTCAGTTGATTAATATTTTTTGAACATTGCCGGACAGACCCTGTTCTAGACACAAAGACATTAAATAAATAAGTGCCCCATGGAAGTTACTGTCTAATGAGGGGAGACAGATGATAAATAAATTGGTAAACAAGATAGCATTCCAGATAATGATGATGATATAATGAAATGAAAGCTAACACTTACCTAATGCTAGCTAATGCATAGTACTTCCTATAGGTCTAGTGCTTTTAAACATATTAATTAATTTAAGCCTCACAACAGTCCTGTGAGATTGGCAATATTACCCTCTGCATTTTACTGATGAGGGAACTGAGACACGGAGAAGTTAAGTAATTTGTCCAGGATCATATGGCTTGTAAGTGGTGGAGTCACATTTGAACCCAGAAAGACTGGCTCCAGAGAACTATGACTAAGTACTGTAGAAAAAATGACCAGGAAATAGGAGTAGGAAGTACTGAAAATATGGGTTCAGTTTTAAATAGGCCAGCCAGGAAAGTGTCACTGCGGAGATAACATCTAGTAACAACTTCAATGTGAGAGAACAAGGTAAGGGATATTAGGGAAAGAAGATTCTAGGCAGAGAGCAGGGTAAGTGCAAAGACCCTGAGGCAGGAATAAGTCTGGTGTGCTCAAGGGCAGGTTGGTTGGATCAGAATGAGAAAGAAGGAGAAGAGTAGAAGATGAAATCTGAAGTTGACTAGGGGTCCAGATTGTGTAGAGCTTTATAAGCCCATGAAAGGACATTGGCTTTACTATGAGTAGAAAGTTATTTAAGGATTCTGAGGAAAAATGTGACATGATCACTCTGGCTTCTGTGTTTAGGATTGACTTTGGGGAACAAAGACAATAGGTGGTAGAACATTTAGGAGGCTGTTGCGTTAATTTTAGGTGAGTGTTAGTAGTGTCTTAGACCAGGATTATAGAGTAGAGATGATGAGAGGGGGCCAGATTCTGGTTTTATTTTGATGGTATAGGCAATAGCATTAGATATGTGATGAGGAGTAGAGGGTGGCTCCAAGGTGTCTTGGGCACCTGTAAGATGGAGTTGCCATCTACTGAAATGGGGAAGGCTGCAGGATCAGCAGATTGGGGAACTATGTTGAAAGGTTCTGTTTGGGGATGTTAACTTTGAGATGCCCATAGACAGCCACATAGAGATCTTAAGTAGGTGGTTGGACATGCTAGTCTGGAGGTCAAGGCAGAGAGGTCTGGGCTGGAGACACAAATTAGGGAGTTAATAGATGGTATATTAAGCTATGGGAGTGAAGGAGATCAACAGGGGTAGACAGAAAAGCAAAGAGGTGACAAATAACCCTGGGGCACTCTGTCTAAATGTCAGAGAGATGAGGAAAACCTAGCTAGAGAGACTAAGAAATAGCCAGGAAGTTAGGAGCCAAGAACAGGAAATGTTTTGGCAAGGTAGTTCTCAGCTCAGTGACCAGTGCTTACGTGACTAGTGTCATATAAGTTGAGGGGTGAGAGTTGGCCATTGGCTCTAGCAGAGTGCGGGTTGTTGGTGAGCTTGGCGCAAACAGTTTCGTTGGAGTGGTGGCATGAAATGCCTGGTTGGAGTGGTTTCAAGAGACATTAGAAGAAGAATCGGGAGACCATGAGTGCTTTAGAGAAAAACCATGAGTGTTTCTCTAAAGGATAGCAGAGAGATGAGGCAGTAGCTGGACACAGGTTGTAGGATCGAGAGAGATTTCATTGTTGTTGTGTAAGTTAAGAGAATTTTCGTCATGTTTTTATGCTAATGGTAATGAATCAGAGAGGGAGAAATAATGATGGGGGATGGGAGACTTGCTGGAGCATCTGATGTTCTTGAGTAGGTGAGAGGGAATGGGCTCAGGGACCCAAGTGGAAGGCTAGGCCTTGCATTGGAGTGTGAGAGAGTTCATCTTTAGGAAGAGGTGAGGAGCTAAGCCACAGATCTGTGTGGGTGGACTGATGTGATGGGAGCTTTTAGAAGTTTTTTTCTGATTACTTATATTTGCTCAGTGTAGTTGAAAAAGTTATGAACTGAGAGTGAGTTTGGAAGAGAATTAATAATTCCTCAACTCAGTAGAATCAAGAATGATTCTTGAGCCTGTTGTTGAACTTTGAACTTCGTTTTATAGAAGGATGAGCAACATGCCTCAGAACAAGGCAGGTTTTCCTAGGCTCTTGGTCCTGATAGCCATTGCCCAGAGACAGGACTAGACACAGTGATCGTCAACCCTTGGCTGCACAGTGAAGTCAGCTTAAAAAAAATTCAGATCCCAGGGCCCCGTCTTTTGAGGTTCAGAATAAATTGACCAAGGGCGGGTCCTGGAGAGTCAGTGTTTTGTGTTTTACTCTTCCAGGTGATTTTAATGAGCAGCCAGGATTGAGAACCACTGGGCTGGAGGCTTTTTACCATTTTAATAAAGAGAAGCATGTTGTTCATTCATAAAGAATGTGAATATGGTCCCTTGATAATCATGATTCCTAAAATTTTTCATAGAAAAATATGTTCAGACACTCATGTGCTAGAGACATAAATGCATTTATGATGGTATAAATTACATGAGGTAGAAACTTCAGGTTTTTGTTTTTTAGTCAACAATGGCAAGCCCCGGGTTGATTGCTAATACTTTGTTTTTTCCACCTTCATTTCAGTATGGCTTCAACATGGTCATGTCTCATCCTCATGCTGTCAATGAGATTGCACTAAGCTTGAACAACAAGAATCCCAGGTAAGCTTGCTCTGTAATGTGCAAGTCTAAATCTGACTAGGGAAAGCAGAGAGCTAGTCAACTCTTAACCAAGTTAGAGTGGAAACTGTCAAGTGTGGCTCTTCGAATTAAGATTGCCAGTAGACTCCTTGGCTGTGTAGACCAGCTAAGTTTCGTTCTTACATGTGGCACAGCTGAGCAATGGGTGACAACTCTAGCCCTTCGCTGTTCTCTTCCAGCTTTCATTCTTTTCGAGGCCCTGTTCTCAGCATCCTTGCAAAATTACCAAAATTTGTTGGAGAGCCTGAGGTTGCCAGGTTGTCAGAACTGGGGCTAGGAGAGTCTTGATACAGACTTAGCTACACCGCTTATTGCTGAAAGCTAACTAAAGCCGCTCTCCCTTGTCCGCACTTCACTTGCAACCGTTATGTATGTAGCTTTTATTACCAAAGAAACGAACAAACAAAAAAATAACTGTGCATGCAGATTTCTTTCTATATTCACTTTCTCTAAAGGCCAGTGCCATGTATTATTCACATCACAGGTTACCTCTGGCAGCCTGTCTTCCTCAGTTTATTTTAGTCACTGTAATGTGTTTTCCATTCTGGTGAGGCATTCTGCATTTCCCACATGTTATTCTCTTTCATCAGATACCTTTGTGTAGACTGTGTATCTGCAAACTGTTAATTCAACTAAAAAATCTGATTATAAATTAGATCCTTTCTGATTTGGAATGCAATGCAAACCTTAAAGTCCTGTTTAACTGTTGAATATTATTATTTCAAATTTTTCCTGATTGAAGCTTTTGTGACTTTTTGATTGCTTCTTTTTCCCTGCTTTCTGCTCTGGGGAAGTCCTTATTCATTTTTCTTAAGATAATCGACATTGTGGATTGTCAAAACAGTCTTTATTTAGAGGTTGGCAATAGCTTTTATTCCAGAAAAGAGATGAAATACTGAAGTGATCTTATTCTGAAGAAACAATGCTGTCTTTGACACTGTTTTTGAAAACTTAGCGTGTATCTCCAAGATTCTTCTTCTAAGAATATTTCAGACGGAGTTTTATTTTCTTTTCTTGAGTCAGAGAAAATATTCTCATATTAGCACAGCTGGAGTCCAGCTCCTTTCAGGTCTCCTACATAGGAAGAAGAAATGATGGAGACTTACATTATCATGGGAGATTTTCATGGCACTACCTGCAAATTCCTACATTCGAAATGTAGGACATTAATTTCAGTTGATTTTGAGCTTTTTTGGCAAATATTTTATCTCTGACTCTCAAACCAAAGAAAACATTTAACCAATGGGTTGTTTTCCTGAATATTGCCAAGTTTCCTATTTTCCTTAGCTCATCAATAAAACTTTTTCAACCATATTGTACTGTGTCACCTGATGATAGGACTAAAAGACTAATCTTCCCAGAATTTTCATTAGTGAGTAATTTGGAATTTGGGGAGTGGGAAACATGCCTTCCAAATTTGCTATCCTAGATAAAGCACATATCTAGAAGTTACTAAAGGTTTAAAAATGTGCTTTACTGTAACTATGTCTCAGTACAAGTTTAAAGGACATACACGGACAAATATTTTGTTGTTATCATATCCATCTTAGAAGGAAAGAACAGCTGATTCGTTGTGTCACTTTCGTTGATCTGTGTTTTTCTTTTTTCTTCTTGTTTTGACAGAACAAAAGCTCTTGTTTTAGAACTGTTGGCAGCCGTTTGTCTTGTCAGAGGCGGGCATGAAATCATTTTATCAGCATTTGACAACTTTAAGGAGGTAGGATACTCCATAGTTTTAAAAGAATGCTCATAGAAACATCTTTATTTGGACATCTTTAAATAGAAAGATTCACCTTTTGTGTGTGTGCGTGTTTTTTATTATTGAGATATAACTGACATATAACATAATAGTTTCAGGTGTACAACATAATGATTCGATACTTGTATATATTGCAAAATGATCACCACAATAAGTCTAGTTAACATCTGTCACCATGATTTACCTTTTTATTTATTCTAGGGCCTAAGGGGTATAATAGTTAATTTTCTAAGACATCAGTAAGGGAGAAATAATGAACTTTGTCTAAATATCTTAAATGGGTGCGTTAAGCTTTCTTTGGTGTCTCATTTCCAAGGAAAGTTAAAGACTATTTGCAGTGCTCATTTTCCTTTGGAGAATATGGACTAGCCAATTTGAAAACAGGTTTTGTTAAATGTATGTGGTTTTCATTGTGGTTGCTTTTTGAGCATCCACCATGTAAATTTTACAAACTCTTTCATCATTTTTATTTTCCTCAAATCATATGTATTATCATTGCTTTGGTGGATGCTATGAAACACTTATCAAATAAATATATACACTGATTTCAGCAGTTTGTGGTCTTAATCAGGTGACCTGTCCCAGGCAAACAGTACACCAGTAGACATGCATGGTTGAAAGTGGAAACTAAATCACTACCACAGAAGAAGCAATTACACATAGATCATATTAACCCGAGGACTCCCGCCCAAGGTATCGAGACGTCACCACTGCTCTACCAGCCAGTTTCCCTTGGTGGAGTGCTCATTACATGGCCGGGGAGAGTGCCTGTTTGTTCCCTAGTATGTGCCTGACATCTGAGGCTACTTTGAGGTGGGAAATTACAAAGATAATTGAAGGCACTTGGAGCCCCAGGTTACAGAAGGACCCTCAGCCCGATTGTGCCTTATCCTGGCAATCCCCTTGGATTCCAGATGCTGTTGGATTAAAATCCATATCTCAGAGGGACTTCCAGGCTCTCTCGTACCTTTCCTGGGACCCTCTGGAGTAGAACCTAGCTAGTATTTGTTGAGGACCTACTATGTCAGGGGCTGTACTAGGTACACACATGAAATCACTTGTTTCTCTAAGAACATCTGTGAGACGAGTATTAGTATCTCCATGTATAGAAGAATAAACTAAAATTCAAATACATTATTTGCCTGTGGTCACCTGGCTAGATAAGCGGCAGAGCCAGGATCAGGATTTGGTGCTTCTGATCCTGAACTTCCCTTTCAGGTGCCATTTGGGCTCAGTTGTGTGTGAATCTCCTGGAGGAAATCCTGAATTAGACAGGACCTTGGAGCCATTCCTCACACCCTAGCCCCTTAATTGGACTCGGTACCCCCACTGCCAAATGTACTAGAGAGCGACCCGGTAATTCTGTATATGGGCTGGGAAGCTTCAAAAATGTCACCAGGGAAAACAGTCCTCCTGCCTCTTTATTTGAATTGCCTCTCTCCCAGTTCCTGCTTTAAGGTTTTGATGTTATCCATTTTGTTAATGCCAACGATGGACACCACCAAATACTGTCTTTTTATCTATTCAGCCTCAGTGATAGTGAAAAAATATTCAGGTTCCAGGAAAATGTTGACGAATAATAGTGAATCTTTAATTCATATTCTGACCTCCAAAACAAATAGAGACTTTAGGGATAAGAGTATATGAATGTTTGTCTATGAATGTTTTTATATAGCGTATATCAATACGTAAAACTTTACATTTATAAATAAGGAAGTATATGTTTGGGTGGAAGAGTCTAATCTGAAAAATGAAACAGCATGTGCCAATAATATAACTCCCAAATCTTTACCATTAGATCATATTTGAACACATCACACACCAAATCCTTCCCACGCTGGAAGCACTTACACTACAGTTATTGGTGACCTGATTATACTGCAGGTCAAATTATGTCCTAAAGTTATAATTGCATAGAATCAGTGTTAATTAAAGCCAGTAAATCATGAGATGAATGTTAAGTTTGTTTTCTCTTAGGTAAGCTATAATGTCTTTCTTATGCATAACAGGAACATAAATACTTGCAGAATTGAGTTTTAATTATCTCATGTCAGAATTGTATATGGTTTAGCCATTTGGGGCACAGTGTGTGCTTAGTTGGGGAAAAAAAAGTAATCCTACTAAATATAATTAATAGCTGGCTCTACTACATGAGACCTGAATTAATTTTGACGTTGAATTTTTAGAGCTTTAACCAAAATCTGCCTTGTTTCTGTAATTACTTATGAATGATGGTGGGTGTTTAGTTCTGATTCTCCTTGGACAAGCATTTACATCTTAGAGGAACCAATCCAAGTGGGAGAAGGGACAAGGACAGAGCTGGTTCTCTGTGTGCTCTTGGCCTGCATTAACCTCAAGCTCTGGTGTCTGTGTAGACAGACCAAGCAAAGGGATTAATCCTCATTGCCTTGTGAATGAGGACAGAGCAGGAGCATACCCCTGAGAAGCTTTATTCTTATGGATAGGTCAAAAGAGCATCAACCTGTTTATCTGTTTAATCTTAGGGTGAAAAAGGTGTTACTTGGTATTGATCTTGCTTTTTAAAAAAGTCAGTGCCACTCACAGCCCAAAATCTTTTAAATCCCTTCCTTTTCTCTTTTTCTCCCATGTTTATGTGAGTGGATTCTTTTTTTCTTATACAACATAGTGAAGAGTGTACTCTTTAATCTTTTTAGCAAAAATGTCAGTGGAATCTTCTTGGTTTAGGGTGGTTTGGGAGCCAGCTGCTCCTGATTAGAAAGAGTCGTCCTTTTGATCTCAGATGCCTGTGCAGATAGGGTTTTGGTGAGTGAGTAATACCCTTTGAGCTGTCCATGGCAGACAGAGTACCATACTAGGTACCAGGATACCAGGAAGGAGGGCCAGAGAAGAGTCATTGCCCTCAAGATTGTTTGTAAAGCTTTTTATCCCATTTAGTAAGTTGGGATTCCCCCCAGCTCCTTAAGAGGGATGAAGGGATTATCCCTGTTTTCACTGGGAGGACTGGCGAAGGGTGGTTCAGCATCAGACATCAGTATCTATTCTTGCAAGTAAAGTAATATGCATTGGAGTAGCCAGACCCTTGAGGCTTTGATCATTGTTAGAACAGAGCTGAGACACCAGATGCTAAAAGGAAATTTAAAGACCACACATCTTAAGTATGTAGCAGGACTCTTCCCCCTTCTGCTTCTAGAGCCAACAAATCCATTCCTATTTGACCACTACTCATTAATTCAAATGTGAATTGAAGGAAGGTATCTTTTAGCTTTTGATAGATTTTTATGTATGATTACATCAATTTCTCATATTTCAATTAATATTCACAGCCCCAGCAAGTTTGGTTTCTATTTTTTTGGCAAAGAAATCTTGCTACGTCTTAGAATATCTGAAGTACATGTTTTAGAAAAATAGGAAGCACTTCCAATTTAATGGATCTGTTGGTGGGAAGAATATAAACCAAAGACCTTGCTTTTGGTGAGTGTGGAGGTTGGGGCCTAAGCCTGATGTCACTGAGCAAGCACATACATCACCTCAGTGTATATGACAATAAATGAATTTTAATGACATAAGTTCAGATGGTAAACTTGTACCAGACATGTTTTGTGACATGCCTACTCATGTAGTGAGTAGATGAAGATTAAACTGTTGTCAACCATTATGCTCCTTGAATTCTTTTGTCTTAAAAATTTTTTTTTAACGGAATTAATATTGGTTTTGGTGTTGAAACATCTCCTCATAGAAATTTATGGTCCTGAATTGAGGACCACGGTGAGAACAAGGAAGTCATCTGGTTTTCCTTATTGGCTAGTTTAGCCATGTGGAAAGACATATTACCATCTTCCCTCAATTGATACTTTCTTAGTTACAAGGCAATATGTTTTTGAGCATTTGGCCTGCCGACAGAAAAAAATACATTTGGAAGTAAAGTTTACTCAGTATTTCTATTAGTTCAGGGTCTTGTTTGCAAGAAGCAGAAACTGACTCTAACGTACAGACGAAAGAGTTGATTGGAAGAATGCTGAGAAATGCATAGAGTTGACAAGGAGCCTGGAGAAACAGGCCTGGAAAATGGGCAGGCATTCCTAAAATGTGGCTAGACTCTCAGGCTGTGCCCTTGAAGCTGAGCCACCATAAACACTATTTGGGGTTCTGGTCATGCTTTTTCTTTTCTCCCAAATGACATGAACCATAGCTAGCAATCCATTGGGTCATAAAACTACTCTTACTGGTTAAGGACATCAACTAGCGCCCACTTTAGAGTTATAAATACTATCTGTAATCCAATTTCCCTTAGCAACCTTGGGGTCTTCTACCTGGACCTTGCTCTCCTCAGCTTTTCCTAGTCTTCTTAATTTTTTCCATTACGTTCTTTAATATATCTGAGAAATTGCCTTTAAGAGTGTCTCCCCGAAAGTGTGGCAAATAAGTGCTCCCATTTCAAATCAAAGGGGAGAAGTATGGAGACCCCGTAGACTCTGCAATGGAATAGCCTCCTCTGACACTAGTAATAAAACCCTCTGAGGGCTTGGAGCTACTAGCTCCCCCAGGCTGCTGAGAGATGCACCTGGAATTCATCAGAATTCCAAATCGATTATAACTGTGTTTTCATCTGCTTCCAAAATGACAGCATCTGGCTTACCAAGTAAGCCTGAGGCCTGAGTTTGGTTATTAAAGTCCCAACTCCTTCCCACTTTTGACCTTCCGTGCGGAGAGATGGAGCCTTGTGAAATGAGTCACTCAAGGCCACCAGCTCTCTTGTACACAGCACTCTTGGCAGTAGCCGTTATTTTTTTCGCCTTTTGCTAGAAGGCTTCCTAAGAAAGCTGATGTGGTTTAGCTACTGGGCATCTGAAAGCACTCGTGCTACACATTATTAAGTTGATTTAAGAAAGCCTGTCAAGTTTTATTTACAGTGGACCAAATTGGGCAGGAAGGAGAGCAGACATTTTGGTGTGCTTCCAGCATCCCTTGGAGTTTAATCCTACCTAATCTAACCTCTGGAACATTTGAGGGTATAGGATTATAAATCCAGCACAGGACCATCCAGATAACTCCGTCCGTGGTAAAATTGTCAACATGGAGAGAAGGGGACTTTTTTCAGTTTCTCACTAAACTAGAAGGAATGTGTTCTCTCAAATCTCAAATTATGGCAGCTACAGTTTTAGAGCGTGTGTGTATTTCACCACATCACTATGGCCAGAATTAGATTAATCTAATTCACCGAGAGTCGTCTTTGGCCAGCTCATCTTCCTACGATCAAGAAGCAAAAGCAGAGTAATTTTTTTTTGGACTGTTTATTGACTCTTGCAGTTACTGCTTGTGCATAATAAATTATCCCAAACTTAGTTTTATTATGCTCATGGCTGTTGTGGGTCAGGAAGACAGGCTAGGCATGGCAGGGATGATTGTCCCTGCTCTGTCATGTCTAGGGCCTCATCAGGGAAGAGCTGATTAACTTAGGGGCAGAATTCATTTGGAGGCTTCTTCACCCATGTAGCTTGTTTCTGGGCTGTGATGACTCAGAGGTTGAGCTTAGTGGAGCCTGGCAACCAGAGTGCCTCCATGTAGAGCTTCATGTGGCTGGAGCCTCTCACAGTGTGACAGTTGGCTTCCAAGGGAGAGCATCCAGGCAGGAGCATTCCGAGAGCAGGCATTCAGAGAGACAGAAGTTGCAACAAGTCTTCTGAGCTAGTCTTGGAAGTCATCAGTGTCACTTCTGCTGCATTCTGATGGTTACAGGTGAGTCCCTAAGGACAACCCAGATGCAAAGGGGAAGGCAGTGACTTCACTTCTTGGTGATGGAGCGTGAGCGTCACAGTGCAGAAGAACACGTGGGGTGGGAGAGGCTGCTGTGGTCACCTTTGGAAAATACAATAACTTTTCAAGAATTACCAATATATCTTTAGTTCTTCTATTTTTCTCTCTCTCCTTCAGTCAATCCAATACTTGGTTTCTCCTCAGGACTGAAAACTTTATAAACATGTTCATTGATGATAGAAAGGTTAGTCACTGCTTATCTCAAGCCAGTGTTTTATGAGCAAACAATATTTTGAGAGCCTTTATAGAGGAGAAAGTAGCCATTTACATAGGATTTCAGAGCGCCTGGTGATGAACTAGTTATTTCTTTATCATCTGTGTCTTTATCATCCAGTAAGGAAGTGAAGGCTCGAATCCTGCTGATGATTAAGGGCTGAGTCCTGCTAACTTACTGGAAAAAATTTTCATGAATATTTGACTGCCACTGTGTGTCAGAAATATTAATAAACCCTGGAAATAAGAAAATGAGTAAGACATAGGCCTTACTCTTAAAACGGAGCGTCCCAGTCTAGTTAAGGAAAGAGATAAATATTTCAACAGTTACACTCTTAGGCTCTATAAAGGGATGTGCCGGCTGCTTTGCAAAGAGGTGGAACAGCCAACCAAGAGGAGCTGGAGGAAGGCGGGCAGATGGGGTCAGAGCTCTCTGGGGGAGGCTTCCTGAGGAAAAGGGTGCCTGGGCTGAGTTTAGGATGAATAAGAGTTAACCAGGTGTATTCGTTTATCACTGCTGTGACAAATTGCCACCCCCTTAGTGGCTTAAAACAACACAAGTTTATTGTTGTACAGTTCTGTTGGTCAGACGTATAAAATGTCTACAGGATGGTGTTCTTCTGGAGAATCCATTTCCTTGCCCTTTCAGTTTCTAGAAGCTGCTTACGTTCCCTGACTCATGGCTGCTTCTCTGACTCTGATCCTTTGCCCTCGTTCCTTTAATGATCCTTATGATTAGTTTGAACCCACCCAGATAATTCAGGACAATCTCCCCATCTCAGGATCCTTAACTTAATCATATCTGCAAAGTCCCTTTTACATGTAAGGGAAATATGCACAAGTAGCAGGGATTAGGGCATGAACATCTTTATGGGGGACCTTATTCAGCCTATCACACCAGGTAAAGAGGTCATTTTATACAGAAAGATGGCATCTTAATAAAGCTTCAAGGACTTTAGTTTACCTTGATTCTCCAGTCTTACAGGGGGCAGGGTGTGGGAAGAGAAAAGGTGGGATACGAAGTTAGGAGCAGATCAGGAAAGACCTCATTGCTTTATTCCAGAGTCTTGATTTTGCCGTGTAGCCTAAAGGTGGCAGCAGTATGCGGTATGGTCCCCAGTCTTCTCCAAGTGTTGGCTGTTTAGATCGATTCTCTCAGTTTCTAAAGAAATGGCTGTTCCATTTTGCTTCAGAAATCAGTTGGCCCTGGGCTCAGCATGAGGTCACTTTGACAGAGCAGGGTGCGGTTGCGGTCTGAGATTTGTTTCAGAAATGTTGCCGTTCACATTTCTCATTCCTTGGGCCTCTTCCTCCACCGGCAGACAGTTGTCTGCTCCCTCAGCTGCTGTATTCATTCACTTCTAACGTCTTCAGGACTTGCCTTTGATGTGGGCCTGAGGGAGCTAAAAAAATAATAATAATAAACAATAAAAGAAGAAGTACAAGAGGTAGTGGTACCTGGGGACAGACGAGATGATTGCAGTATCTGACGAGCGGTTGTAGAGATGCTTGCTTTTCAGCCTGGCTTTAATGTGCCCCTCCCCTCTCTCCACACGCCTGAGTGCAATTTTATGCATCAGGGAGCCTCATTTTCTATTTCATTCGTAGCAGACACTTCATTTTTTAAACAGGGTGTTGCTTCCTTGTTATTTTTATTCTTGTAAAAATGCCATTTCTAAAACCTGTGCCCTTTGCCAACTGTAAAACAGTTGGCATATGTGCCCTTATTTCATATTCTGGCAAGATAACAATGAAAGGCCTCAAGAAAAAGCAGTGAGGGCTGTGTGTTACTTTAAGACCCCGTAGAATCTGAAACAGAGGCTGGTACAGGTCCCTGCGCATGGAGCTTTCGCTTGGGAAGTGTCTCTTTGACATTTCGATGTTGTTATGGTTGGAAGGTACATAGGATGGTATGAAGCACTCTGCTGTGAGTTGATCAGAGAACTCAAGTCAAAACTCTTACAGCTTTGGCAATATCGTCACCAAGGCCCAAAACCACTGGAATGGGAGTTTCTAGTTCCCGCTCAGGACTTAGTTGCCATTCTGGCATTTATTTCTGCAGAGTCATGTTAGAGGTGTCTTTTAGGATCACCTCGTTTCTTCCTCCTGTGCAAACGAGTCGACTCCCTGTTCTTTGTCCCCCTCACTCCATCCTGACTTGTGTAGTGAAGATCTTTCTTAAAAAGTCTGTATCTTGGGACTTACATATACTTTAGTATTCTATATTCCAGCTGCTTTTAAAGTAGTTTTATATTAAGTGAAAATGGAAATAATTGTTTTTAAGTGTCAAATAATTTTAGATTATAGGTTATTTTAGTGGTCATTAAGTCCAGTGCAAAGCAGTGGCTAAGCCTCAGAACCAGGGCTACATGAGTAAGCATGTAAGTGTGTATGTATGGTATGTGTGTGTGTGTGTTATGAGTAACAGCATAAAGGTGTATTTATGCAGAGTAACAAGCCCTAAAGGGAAACAGATGAGATAGTCTGGAGTGGCAGTGTTGCTTCTGTTTTGTGTGTGTGTTTATTTCTGTTGCTTGTCATGTTTGGGAAGTAACATTTATGCCTCATGTGGCTAAATTGTGCAGGGTTAGATTTTTCCTTCTAGTAGCATTTCATATGAGTAGCTTTCTCTTGTCTTTTCTAAAGATGCTCAGTTATCTTTTGTGTCACGTCTCTCCAAAAATAAAGGCATTAATCGTTACCACCTTTTCTTCAGAACTAGTAAACAAAATCAGAATTCTTCGGAACTTCTAGGGAGTTGGTAAGAAATATATTTGCTCAACGTGGAAAAAACACTATTATAAGATCAGGAGAGTTTGACAGAAAATAGAAGGCATGAGTTTTTCCCACAAGAATTTCTATTGCCTTGAGAAAGACTGGACTGACTTTAATAGGTATTTGGTTAAGGACCAAATGTATGCTAAGAGTAGCAATAATTCAAAACTTTAAGAATTGTGCTTATATTTATATTTTTATTCCCTATATTAAGTTAAACTAAAGTTTTAGGTGTTATTGCCAATGAATATGCTTATTGACTTGACTCACACAGGGAGTCAAGTTTAGATTTCATTTGAAATTTAAATACTTGTAAAGCATAAGCACATTTTTTTATTTGTTTGGTCATGAGCAGAGTTCATGAATCTATTTCATTTTATTCCATGTTGTAAACACTAGCCAGTATATTTGTTATGTCATGTGTACAAAAGCATATACATATATAGAAATAGTAAGGCTACCATTTATTGTTTGCTGAATGCCGATAGGCTAGTGTATATGACTTTATACAGGTTACCCTGTGAAGTAGGAGTAAGGAAAGAGAGGTTCAGAGTAAAGAGGCCTGGTGACATACTTTAGTAAATGGCAACCTTGGAATTTTTACTGAGATCCGTTTAACACCAAGGCTCACAGGCAACCTTATATAACATGGTGTCACATACCAAACACTTGCTGCACATGATCCTACTCACCCTCAATTTTCCACCAAAAAGCAGACCTAATGGGAACAGTTATAGTTTGGGTAGATTATGGGAGTGTTTGAAGTTATTAGTAAAATTCAGGACAAACTGGGCTGTTGGTATGGGGCCCAAGGAGAGAGGAAAGGTCTTGAGTAGGATTATAAAGGAAGGAAGAGACTTGATTTGGTTGGTGGAGGGTTTTTGGGAACAGGAGTGGGGATTGGCATGAACTGGGTCTTGAAGCAGTAGAAGTCAAAATAAATGTATCGGTTGGCAAGGAAAAAATATCAGACTGGGGTCCATATTACAGAATAGAGCATGACAGGAGGCAAGCATGATTAAACTTCTGAGGAAGTAATAGTGGAGAGATTTGAGACCTGTGATAAAAAGTGTCAGTTGGAAGATAGATAAAAGTGGGAGGGGAAAGGGAAGCAACAAATAGTTATATAATACTTTACAGTTTGTAAAGTGCTCTTATATCTGTTCCATTTGATTCTCTGGAAATCTGAGAAGGGCATTTTATGTAATTCCAAGTCTTAGAGAGTATCCATGCTCTGCATAGAATACATTGGAGAGGAAAAATACTGTAGTTTGAAGGACAGGTGGTTCAGGGGTTAAATAACTGGATGCTGGACCAAGTTTGTGGCCATGACGATGGATATGAAGCCACAAAATTGAAGACGTCAGCATGGTCCACTGAAATATGGGGACGGACATAAGAGGAGAATGAGAATCTATTCAAATAGTATACATTTAATTAAGAAAGCACAACCACGACAAACAAATATGATCTGGGAACATTTTTCAGGCAAACAAAATTAAAGGTTTTTAGTAAATTCATTTATTAGTGATGGTAAAATGCCCAATGTCAGATTCTTGGTTCTGAGCTGAAGATGACGCATGAGAGAACAGGTTTAAACAGAGGTGAGTGGGGATTGTGTGTGTGATCCAAATCAAGAAGGGATTCTGACTAAGGAGGTGAACTTCCAAGGCTGAAAGAAGAGTAAGGAGGCCAGGCTAGCAGGGGCTAGCGAGAAGCTCAGAAGACACCAGCACAGAACACAGTGGATAGTCAAAGAGGATGCCTGGTGGGTCTGGTGTCTTGTGGTGCAAGTTCCTGCTAATGGTCTCTGTATCCCTTCCAATTCTACAGTTCTATGTCTCTATATAAAATTTTGTCTACATATGCCTGTGTGTGTCATATGTGTTATGCATATATATTCCAGTAGTCCCATCTGAGAGAGGTAAGTGCTTCTTTGACTGCAGATATAAAAACAAGATGCCTAGAAAATGAAATGATAGCTCCAAAAATTTACAAACAGAAAAAGAAGTAACGAAAGTCCAGGGCCAGTTGGTAGGAGAGTGACAAGCTTGAAGTAAAAATAGATCACTGTGGTTTTAGATTACAATGTGACTTGAGTCCCTAGTTCCCTTTAGTAACCCCCTGGAAATGGCTGCATCAGTCTCTAAACCTAAGTCTCATTTGAAACATCTGCAGTGTGTCACAGGAGCCTGCTGCTTCCCTAACTGGAGGGTGAGCTGGAGGCGCTGGCCACGCTGTTGGTACCTGCCACTAGGAAAGGCCTGTCTGTGAAAGCATGCCCGGCTTGGGCAGTGTTTGAAAGATGGAGCTTTCAAGTCATTATTTAGGCTGTTTCTTTCCCAGCTCCTCCATCATACCCCAGACTCGATTCTGCTCACTATAGTTTATTTTATTCCTTCTACCACAGTGGTGCATGTGGCTCCTGCCCAAATCTTTCATTCTATATATCAAGCTGCCAACGATATATAGTCAGAGTTCATTTTCATTCACAACAATTGACTGAAACACACTCAGTAGAAGAAAATGGCTCAGCGGTTCCTGATTATGGGCCAACAATCACTGTCAGTCACCCTTCATCATGAGGTTGAGATCTCGGACAGAATTTTTCCCCTCAGCTCTGCGTCACTGGAGGGTGGAAATGGCCAATCACAGTAACATGAGCCAAGCCTCTGTTTTGTTTCAGCAGTTTGGTTTTGGCCATGGAAAATGAGGGCTCCTTCCCCACCATTAAATGTACAAGCAACACATGTGGTATTCCCGATTCACTGGTACACCACTAAGAATAACACTGAATTTTCCATTTTGAAGTATTTTCCAGGAATAGGTGTAAAACCCGGAAATACTATATTCTATGTGGTAGGTATCAGGGACATGTATAGTGCACAGGTAAAAGAGAATCATCTTTTTGTTCCTTGCGTCTTTGTTCTTGATTGATATTGTAGCATCAGGCGTTCCAGACAAATCTGTTTACTTGGGGAGATTCATTGAGTCTGATTCTCCCTACACTTTGGGGAATGCATGTCCTATAGAAAATGTGGGCGAGAACTGTCTGTATTTCTCTCATGTTCTTGCTTGGAATGTAACATTCACTTGGCTTTGGGAAAAGAACATCTAGCTTTGTAGTGAGCCTGTGTGTGCCAGAGGTGGGCACATCCCAGAGACAACCAGAGAACAGTTAGGGACTGCTGCTGTCCAACCTGGTAAATGCCAAGGAGTGTCCCTGGCCTTGTTAAAACATGAGAATTGAGGGGAAGTCTTTCTTTTTTCTGCCTTGTGAACTGGTGGAGGGCTCCTTTCTATATAGAGAAACGTGTCTGGTCTCTGCATGGTGTGACTTCATCTTTGTGGAGAGATGGCAGATGAGTTGTTCTTTATAAGGGATGGTTGACTCCCCAACGATCTTGCAAGAAATTTTATTATTAGGGATTCATTTATTTGCTTCTTCAAGTTTTGGGTTTGAAGAATTTGTCATCTTTGTAGAAATAGAGAAGCTATTCTGTAATCCAGAAGTTCTCAAACTTTTGGCCCCAGGACCCGTTTTTTACATTCTTAAAAATTACTGAGGACCCCAAAAAGTTTTTTGAAGGTGGGTTACGTATTGATATTTACCATATTAGAAATTAAAATTTTGATAAAATTATTTCATCAAAAATAACATAATCAACTCATTACATGTTAATGTTAACTTTTTCTATTAAAAAATCTCTTTTCCAAAGCAAAAGAAAAAAAAAGAACAGTGGCTGTCTTAGTCATCTTGGACCGCCATAACAAAATGCCGTACACTGGATGGCTTAAATGACAGAAACTTATTTTCTTGCCATGCTGGAGGCTGAAAATCCCCGTGCCAGCATGGCTGGGTTCTGGCGAAGGCCATCTTCCTGGCTTGCACATGGCCACCTTCTTGCTGTGTGTTCAGATGTCCTTTCCTAGGTGTGTGTGTGTGTGGCGAGAGACAGCTCTCTTCTTCTGCTTATAAGGCCACCAATCCCATTATTAAAGCCCCATCCTTATGACCTCATTTAACCTTACTTACCTCCTAAAAGCCCTATTTCCAAATACAATTGAATTGAGGGTTAGGGCTTTAACATATGAATTTTGTGGAGACATAATTCAGTCCATATAGTGGCGTTATTTTATGTTTATATACATCTTTTCAAGTCCAGCTTAATAGAAGAGAGCTGCATGCTCATATCTGCTCCTGCATTCAGTCGTTTGTGCTGTTTTGATCAAAGTAGTTGAAGAAAATCCAGCCCCACTCAAATATACAGATGGAAAAGGAAGTATTTTAACAGCATTTTCAGATAATAGTGGATATTCTTTTTTGATACTATATTCTACGAACACCGGACAAGTAGTAGTTTCTTCAAGGTTAGTTGCAAAGTAGAATCTGAAATTATCTTAATGAACTTCTTGTACTCTGTTACCTTAAAATTTGCCTATCTTGCACCTTGAATGAATGCATAATTTTGTAACAACATGCAGTGGTCACTTGGAAAATATTGATTCACCAGATTCTCCAGATCTTCTAAATACTGATTCATTTCATAACACAATATTTTTTAAAAATCACATTCATTATTATCACCACCAATCTCATCAGAAAAGTGTTGAAATATTGGGAAGTTGTCAAGCTCACGGTGGATACAAGTTTTCCAAAATCCTTATTTTTGCTTGAAAGCTCAATTTTTACATTTGGGAACAAATATTGTCAGTTGTTTTCCTTAAAGTGAAAGGCTCACTTTATTCATTTTCAAGAAAATAACTGCCAAGTATATCAGTGTAACTGTAGTTTGTCAGTCATTCCTTCAAATAAGAATGAAAATGTGGCTTGTCCATCTTGCGACTAGAATAATCACAGAAGTGCTTTTCCTCGAGAATCGTATTTTAATATGTAGCAGAAGTACTTTATGCAGACTTCCCATTTCATCATGTAGAATGTTAAAAAAGTGTGTATTCAAGGGTTGAGATTTAATAAAATTTTTGCTTTTTATTGTATCATCAAGAGTATTTTTAAGTGCAACTGCCTTTTTTCTTAAAATTGAGAATGCACGGCTGCGATGACTTCAGTGATCACTGGTGTAATGCCTTGATTCATGCTAAGGCACCGACAGTTTTATTTACCCACCATTGCTTTTGCACCAGCAGTGCAAATGTTAACTCTGTGAAAAAGGCAAGGAACATCTTAGTATTATTATAGAAATAGTTTTGACCTTACAGACTCTGTAGAAGGGCCTCAGGGACCCTCCCTGTTCAAAGACCACACTTTAAGAACTGCTGCCCAAATCCATTGTCTGCTGTCGTCTTGGGCTGGGTGGAAGTAGTTTCAGGTAGCTAAGAGCCAAGCCCTCCTGATTAAGACCCAGAATTGGGGCAGAGAACAGAAGAAAAGAGAAGAGATGTGAATGAGAGTTAGGAGGGAGCAGTGGACAAACTTGAGGCATTTGCCTGTTGTGGACTGAGGTCTTTGATCTAGCAAACAAAGAGTCCTTGTCTTCAAGGGCTCTGAATTCAGAGCACATCTTTGTCCGATTTAATTGATTTGTTGTGATTCAGGCATGAGGAGAGCATGGTTGACATCTCAGGTCCCAAGGTCTGTGGTGAAAATGCCACAGCATTTAAACGGCTACCACCATCTGCTGTTGCTGTGGTTTAGTGAACATGTGATGACCACCAAAAATGTGTCATTGTGTCCCCTCCTCTGCCTTGCTTGACCAAATCGGGTAATGCTGAGGGGATGGAACTATGAGAATAAATGAATGAAATAAGGATGGTGTTAGACCTTTTTCTACTTTTGAGGGGTCTGACTGGTAAGTCATCCCAGAGATGACTGAAGGCCTTGGTCCTTTAGTTCTCAGGTAGCAATTTTAAATATCAGTCTCTCTTGAAGAACTAGAAGGTATTTTGGTCTTCCTGTAGGAGTGGAAGCCTTGAAAGAATCTATATGTGTCCTTACGGATGACCAAGAAATGTGAATCTTGTATTGAAGCCAGAGGGATTTAAGTTGGACGTTAGGCATATTTCTGAAAGATGTCACTTATGAGGAATTGTATGGTGGATCTTTACTCTCTAGAATTTAATGAAGGTCATCTTTTTTTAGGGGAGTGATAAAAATACATTTCTCGTTTAAGGTGTGGTATGTCAACGAGTTATCCTTTGGGGGTTTTACCACCCTTTGCTTCTACGTCAGGATTCTCTGTTCAGGTCAACAAAATATATGCACGGAAAGTAAAAAAAAATCATCTGGATGCTTTGTCTGCCTGATGCCAAACATCTGGCTATTTGGAAACATCTGGAAAAGTGAAGTTTTCATAAGGGTGTTTAGCATTATGTTGATGAAACCTCGGGCTCATAATCAGATGTCTGCCAGTCTGAGATAGATATAAATACTTTATTCATTTGTGAGGAAGGAGAGCTGACTAGATGGTAGAGTACGTTCGGTTATTTAGCTGCTATTAGTTTTTATTCCTGTGGAATGAGAGAAGGTGGTTTCATTTCAGAGTGCTTCGATTTGATGAACATTTTCACCTTTAAATCTCAAGGAGACGTGAGAGCCAGCAACAGGTCAGGGTGATCTGCTTCTGTCACAGCAACCGTTTGGTGTTAGGGTATGAAATGTGTGGTCACCTCAGGGGAAAAAGATCATAGACCCCAACAACCACAGAGCATCCAAGAAAAGTGGTTTCATTAGGCCATCCTGGCATCAGCTAACCCAGAGACTGCGGGTCCTCTCAATAGAAGGTGGAAGATGCTTCTCACCTAGGCCTAACTCTGAAATAACTATTTACTTCATGCAGCCCTGAAAAGAAAATGAAACTTTTGTTCCCCAGCAGACCGGAGAAGGGTGGTATAATTAGTCATCACAGACTGTGCCTCTAAGACGGTGCCTTCCTGCAGGGAGCCCTGCGGATCACAAGGGCCAATTGTGAGAAGAACAAAAGAAAGGATTGAGGCAGGCGCCAGGCGACAGAGCAAGAAGGAAACACTTAAGCAAGGGGCCTTTAATTTTTATATAACTAACCCAGAAGCACATTTTATAGCCACCTCATAAGATCGGGCCTCGATCTGACTGCAGACTTTGTCTGGTGCCCTGGGAGTTGTTGCTGGGGGAAGCCAAAGACAGTCACTGACCTTGAAGGGGGAGGGAGCAGTGGCTGAAGGCCAGCAATCTGTTGTTCATTTCAACATCTGGCTAGCAAGATAATACTCTTCATTGCAAGGCTTTTGTGAAACCATCTTTTCTCCGCTATTGGCCTTTAGGGAAATCATCCCCTAACCTCTGCCCACCCTTTGAGATGCTTTAAACCCCCGCCTCTTTAACATGCAGGGCCCTAGATTTATCCACATGGTTTGGGACATCTTCGGAAATGTCTTTTGCAGATGTTGGAGAACAGAGTTGAGCTGGGTTTTGGCTCAGTTGTGCTCTCACTTCAGCTCTCCTTGAAGTGAAAATGTGTCTTGCTATCCTGAGTGTGGCCCCTTTTCTCTGGGCAGGGCGAGATCGGTCTGCTTCCCAGCACCAGTGAGCCGATGCCCAGACATAGTGTTGGTCCTTATGATGGGTACTTGGGGCCTGTGTAGCCGAGGACATCTCTACATTTGGTTTGTTTGGAACTTCCAGGCTGGTCAGCGTGGGAATATCATGTTATATTGCCATGCCTGGATTAGAATTTTACAGTTTCAAGATATTGATTGAGAGATTTTTTTCCAACTTTTATTAGTAATGAAAACCTTCAATGAAACTCTTTTTTTCCAAAGGAAGTCTTACCAGACAAGTCAGTATAATAAAGCAGAGTTGGATAAATGAGAATAGAAGTCCCAAGAACCTTACTTGTTTTTGCTTTTCCTTTCTCTGCCAAACCCCCCATCTTTGGAGCCCCCAGTGTTCCTCTGTAACCCTTATGGCTTCTTAGAGCAGGGCTTGAACCAATGGTGTAATATAAGGCACTCAAATTGAGAGATGTGAAAACCAAAGTCAGAGAGGTTCCTTGAGTTCTCCAAGCTCACAGTGGGGTGGTAGCAGAGCCATGTCGTATGACCTAGGTTCTCTGGTCCCCTGTTTAATACTCCACATAGTCCAATTTTTGCCCTCATATCCCTTCACCTCCGTCAGTGTTAGAGCTTGAAGGTGCCAAGAGGGGGCTGGATGTGTTAGGCAGGACCCCACAGGGAAGGGTAGATGGGTGGCTGTGCTAGCAGACTCAAGTCTGCTGTCCAGGATCCCAGCCTGCGTGTTTTCAGGGTTGGTGAATTTATTCACTTGAGACTGATTTATAAATGATTTATACGTGAAGATGCCTTTCAGGTTTACAGTAGAGTGCATGCTTTTCCAGAGCATATACTTTTATTTTTCTGCCAATTCACTTAATTTCTGGTAGCCTTGGCTGCTAAGCAGTGGAAGTCTAATTCCTGATGGAGTGATTTAAGGCACAGAAGGGCTTCTCTCCAGTCTCTGTTCAGCATTTGTATGGCTGTGTCTCTTCAATTCGCTCCCTACTCCACCTACTTGTGGCTACTTGTTACTGTTATAGGAAATTGGTGTTAAAGCTAGTGGGGGAATGAGAAATACCAGTGAATGCTAAAGTCAAGAAATGACAGATTTCAGTTGCAATAGTACAGTTTTTTTACTTGAAAGTTTTCAAATCATATATTATCTGGCCTTTGTTGGTACATGGAAGTTATGTGCAGCAGTATATAAAATGCAATATGTATGCATGCAAATACGCTGCTGACTTTTATATATGTGTTGATGAAGCCCTTGAGAGCATCCTCATGAAGGCCAATATGTGGATTTTGAAATTGACTGAGAGTCAACGTCTCGTTCCTTTCATCCTCACCACTTTTCTAAAACGAGGCCAATTTCCATGGAGAGAAGAGTCGTGTTCAGCCATGATGGTCCCATTGGAACCAAGTGTGTGGGGGTGGTCCAGATGTGAGCTGTATGAGCTAAGACGACTTTGCTTTGATGTGAGACATGACTTTTACCAACCTTCCGCAAACATGTCTTCCCATTTCCTGTGGGATTGTAGTATACACTTGTTTAGTGATTGCTAAAGTAGTGTAGAAACAAATGTGAATCTGGTTTGCATGCTTCCTTTCCTTTAGCAGAAACGAAGGGGGCCTCTGGAATCCATGCTGTTCCTGTGGAACATGTCAGAAAATACCACCCTGAGCTCCTCAGTTGAGATTGGCTGCAGAGCATTCTAACTGAACTTTTCTGGAGGGGGTTTGGTGGAGCTGCTGGGAGGGGCTCTTGTTCTTGCAGTGGATGAGAAGAGTGGTCAGTCAGATCATTCTCTCATGGTTTCCCAAAGCTGGCATCTGTTTTGGCAGCATGTCCTCTTGTGCATTTGGATTCTTTTCCCCGAGTTTGTAGCAGCTATAAATTGGAAGATATTTAAGTCTGTTACTTTTGAAGATTAAAGGTATTTCTCTGTTTCATAACACATGTTCTCAGCATGAATTTGTCTGGTGACAGAATGAGGGATTTCTAAAGAAATGCGTATGTTCAAGGCTCTTCTTAATGTTTATTTCAGTCCTGTCTACCGGGCTAGTCCAGTGATTTTTGGGATCTTTACCCTGTATGAAATTAATCTAAAATTGATTGTTCTGGATTTGATGCCATCTATGTATATTAACAGGCTATGAATAGTTTGTTTTGTTGCTGCCCACATGTACTTTCCTCAGCCACATAAAATCAATTTTCTCTAACGACCTGGACGCTATCCCTTATTATTTGGGAGTTACCTTATTATTCATTGTACCTATGCAGGGGCAGTAGGCCAATCCTTGCAGCATTCCTATGATACCCAGTTATAATAACTGTTTCTTTATTTGTGTTATTAAATTGGAGGTTGAGTGAGTTGGAGAGTTAATAAGCCAACTGTCCAGTTTACAATTGGTAGTAAAGGCTGAGGGTTTAATCAGCTAGTCTAATATTGTATAAGCTACTGGTTCCCAAATGCTGGTCCAAGGACTGTGAGTACTTTTTAGAAACACATTCCTAGTTCTGTCTTGAGATTCTCCTTCCTTATGTCTTGATTTAGACTCCAGGTATCTGCCATATTTAGAAGTACCTTGGAAGATTCTGATGCGTGGACATCAAATGTATGCACAATGTAATGACTGTGCTTTTTATAATAACGTTTTTCATCTCTGTTGGTGTCTCAGATAATTTTGGAATGCTTTAACTATAGTCTTAAATGGTGTCTGTTTATCTGAACGTTCTGGACTGTGTGGGAGAAAGAACATCAGGCCGGCAGTTGGGGACCTGGTTGACCTTTCATCACGTTGGGGGCTTTTGATCTGTCTAGGTATCAGTCTCATAAGTTGAGGTGGATTACCCAAGGTGCTTTCCAGATTTCTGACATTCTTTGATTCCAAGGGCTTTGCCCTCCTAGGAATTATATTCATCATCGCTGTTCATTGTTAGCTGTTGCCTCTTCTAGTTGGGTGATTGCCTAGTCGCACAACAGAACATTGATCATGGCCTGCTGCTCAGGACAGCTGGTAGCCATCCCTAGATCCAAGACTGCCTCTCTTCCTTCCTCCTGCCACTACCAACCTCCCAGAACAGATTGAAGTAAACCATTCCCCTGGGGAACAAGCTCTTACACTGAGGTTTCTCTTAAGGAAAATTCAGGTTGTAATTCTGACCTTGTGTATACCAAGCCTTGGCAGTTTTCACCCACTGGGCCCTTTTTGCAGGCTAGGGACACTTGTGCCTTTGGGCACGAGATGTGACTGATGTAGTCTAAGGAGCTCATCTTGCACTGCCTCATCCTCCTTCCACAGATCTTTTGTTTCCAGGAACTTCCTGCATATTCTCTAGGGGGGCTCGTTGGAGCAGGGGCAGAACATGATACCCCTCGAAATCCCTGGTTCTCACCCTTTGCAGAGCATCAAAATGGTCTATAGTGCTTTTACAATTGTACATGCCCACATCACCCCAGCCCTGCCGGGGCCTGCTGATCACGTTCTTCAGGATGGGATTGGACACATGTGCTTTGTAAACTCTCCCTTCTCCTGGAGCCTCCTCCTCGTCCTGCAGACTGGGCCCATGCACTGTTCCTCTGTCTTTTGTAATTATTTTTTATTAAGGCAGATATAAGTAAATGGAGATTGGTTATCAGAATACAGTCAACCGTGGTTTGAATCTATTGAGAAAATTAAGTTGCTTTAAGACTAGAAGGGCTCAGGGGTCGAAGTCAGTTCACCTTCACGTTCTCAGCACACGGGTTAAGCACAGGAACCAGCACTAAAGATTTACTCCTGACCACAGTGGTCTGACGGTTCTTGTTTCACCAATGTGATGGAGAGTAGTAAGTCACTGACTCTTTCCTTAAGTGTGTTTTAATATAATTACTTGTTTATCCTCTGTTCAGTGCAATTCAGCAAATATTATTGAGAACCTACGCTGTGCTAGGCATTGTTCTAGATGGTAGGGATAGAGGAGTGAACAAAACATGAAATTGCTGCCTTCATGGGACTTTCTGTTCACCAAAATATATAGAGAGAGTCACATAGAATTTAGTATGATGGAATTAAATGGCTGCGTTATAGCATTATGAAATACCACTTTAGGAGAATTCTTTAGAATTGGCCTGAGTATCCCTAAGATCAGAAATGGAAGCAGATCATTTAGTTAAGAATGTGAAACCTGGATTAAATTTGCAGAATGTTAAGAGACTGTGTTTTTACTAATACAATGTGTAGCGCGTAGGTGTCCAGGTAAATATATTCTGAAGGCAGAATGAATAAACCAGGGGGCTCCAAAAAAGGTAGCTAGGGACACTGTCAGAATTAAAGTTTATCCTTTGATTTTGGGAATAAGTCTTCAGAGTTATTATTTTGTGCAAATCTTTCTTTGACTCTATGCTTTTTAACTCCGTGTATTTAATTCCATGTGTCTGCAGCTGCCTTAGGCCCTGGAGTTCATGGTATTTTATCTACTTCTTTCACCAGTCCAACTAAAGCATTCGTTTGAGCTGAATGCATATTATTTCAGACCTCTGGGGAGCAACTTCAGAAATTACTGCTTATTTCTATACTCACCTTGAATGGGTTAATATAGCTTCCCAGATCGTCTACTTCTGTGTTGTAGTTTATGCACTAAAATTATTTGATTCAGTTAGACATAATAGGAACATTTTCAATCTGCTTTTCAAGGAATTTAAATACTAAATTATTCAAATCTTTTAGCATCTCTGTTTTAAAAGTGCTTTTGTAAAAAGGAAAACGGGTCTCTCTCTTTTATTTTGAATCATAAACAACATTCTAGGCTTCTGAATGCAGGCTAAAAAATTGACAGAACTGCAAAGATAACCAATGAAAGAAAAACACATTTGATAAGATTTCAAAATTTCAAGAGAACATGCGAAAACAAACCCAAGGATCAGGTTTTGGTCCTGGCTCATGTTGCTATTTGTTACTAAACTAACTTAGAGAAGAAGTGCATAGTGTGTGAGAGAAGGAAAAAAGGATATTCTGGAAATCATTATTAATGCTAAAATTTCTGCATCTAATTTTAGACTGCTTATGTTTGGAATTTCATGTGCGTGGTGAAAATGTGTGTTTCAGGTCTGTGGAGAAAAACAGCGCTTTGAGAAGTTGATGGAACATTTCAGGAATGAAGACAATAACATAGATTTTATGGTGAGTTATTTCAGTACTACATTCAATAAAGCAAACTCAGTTTCAGCCCTTTTTCCTAAATCCATTCATATTTATATATGTATGTGTATGTATGTATATGCATGTAAATGTTACAAAGGACAGGAAATTGAGTATGATATGGTATAGATCCAATCTAGAGTGTCCTTTTTTTTAATTATTCTTTTTTAAATTTTATTTATTTTTTGGTGAGGAAGATTGGCCCTGAGCTAACGTCTGTTGCCAATGTTCCTCTTTTTGCTTGAAGAAGATTGTTGCTGAGCTAACATCTGTGCCAGTCTTCCTCTGTTTTGTATGTGGGATTCCACCTCAGAATGGCTTGATGAGTGGTGCATAGGTCTGCGCCCAGGATCCTAACCCACAAACCTTGGGCTGCCGAAGCAGAGCACGTGAACTTAACCACTATGCCACCAGGCCAGGCAGGCCCCTAGAGTGTCCTTAATCTGTATTTTCCCTTTATGGTGCTTATTTACAGTTTTGTTCCTTGCATACACACTATAATAAAGGCCAGAAGCACTAATTATTTACAGCAAAATAGAGTAAAGCCATGCATTTGAGACAAAGAAGTTAACTCCTGGTGCGAATGCCTGCACTTGCCAGCTTTACCTGTCGATAGTGCTGCAGAAGAATCCTGTAGATAGAAACCAAGAATCTTGACCAATTTGTCTTTTGCACATCTCAGCTGGGGGCCTTCTCCAGACTTCTCAAAGACTAAAGTGCTTTGGTTCTTAAAATTGACTCTACGTGTCCCCCACGATTAGCATAGAGCCGTGATCCTCCCCCTGTGATCTCTTTCCTGCTCTGGTAATTCTGTGGGGTGGACTCCTACTGCAGATCGCCTTAGCAGGGTGGATCACATTCAGGAACCTGGGGCCAAGCGGCAGGACTGTCCTCTTCAGGCACGAACAGCAAAAGGAGTTTGAGCACTTCTGAATTCATATACCTAAATCTTAATCCTGGCCTGAAGATGGAATCTACTAGAGAGAATTTCCTGAGACAGATTACCCCGGAGTGCACCCCAGTCTGCAGTCTTTCTTTGACCTAATCCAGTCAAGCCAGGGAACTGGGGAACCCGGGAGATCTTACCAGATCACTTCTAGCCTGGAGTGGATCCCCAGTCATTGTGGACTCTTCTAAAACGTGTGCTTGGATGCCAGGAAAAGTTTTCATTTGAATTGCTTTAGTGATTGTAAAACATGGAACACAGCTTTGCAGATTTCTAACCCTTTTATGTGAACGTTTTTCCCCAGTCTTCAAATTTTGCATGCATCCTAGCCCTCAGCCCCTTCCAAAATCAGTCAGAAAGATGAAGACCTTTATAGAGCAGCTTTTCTGTTCCATAAAGCATGTTGTTTGCCTTTTAAAAAGGTAAAAAATAAATGTGAAACAAGAATACTTTTACATTAACTTTTTAGTTCTTGTTATTAGAATTTCTTTGGCATGTTTGAGGCTAACGTTAGCGCCGGTGATACATGCATAACAAAGTCATGCCCTGGCTAACCTACAGTTTCTTTCCTCTGCCCTGATAGGGGGAACTTATTTGTTCCTTAAAGCTGAGTTTGCAAACTGCAGGCTTTCAGGCTGAAGCCAGCCTACAGGCTTGTGAGTTTAGTCTGACAGTGATGTCCCCCCCACCCAAATTTGGAAATTACTCATAAAAATACAGATTTCTGCTTTTCTTAAACATTTCTGGTAACACTAGGCCTCTGTTCTTGCAGAGTATCAGCTGCAGGAGTCAAGTAGCCCTTTATTCTTTTGTCTGAAGATATCCTTTCTAGTTCATCACAGTCCACACCATTCCCTATTGTATTATACATGGCCCACCTCACTCATTTACCATACCTAGCGTATCTCTCTGCCATTTGAGTTTCTGCTGAAATTATATTAAGTCCTTTCAAATGTCTGCACTGTTTACAGATGAGAGTGTATTTCTTGTGAGTTCATTTGTTTATATGTACATACATTGAGGAACCATTTTTAGAGGCTGCTAGTGTCCAGGTACTATGTGCTCGATTCATGTGTCACCTAGCAAATAGTTTCCTCTTAGGCATATCATAAAACTCAACAGATCATTTAGACATGCTTTCAGAAGAGAAATGGAAAGATGCCAGAATCCAACCATATTTTTCCTCCAGAAAATGAGGCTTTTCATAAACTGTCTTAGGAATGCAGTTAAGTCGTACAACCTCCCAAACAACATATTCCTCATAAAAATATAATATAAATTTTTCTAATGTAGCATAAGACCTTTTTCTCTAATTTTTGTGGACAAAAGAAAAAACTGAGAAAATCTTCTTTAGTTCATTTAACTAAAGAATTTGAAGTAATTTTTTAGTCAATTTCAATAGCGTCCTCTTATAACCTAGAGAGTTTACACATCTTCCAAGATATCCAATGTATAACATATACTCAAAGAGGAATCTAACTGGATTAAAACAATTTACAAAAAGATAAAGGAAATGGGTTTGGCGGAGAGAGGAAGAGTAAGGCAATTTTCAGAGTAAATGTGAATCTGGGTCCGTCAATCATTTGCCTTCTTGCAGGAGACTCTGTTTAACCATAGAGGAAGAGCATTAGTAAGATATTTTCACCATAAATAAACTGACTGTCACTATTAAAAGCAAAATAGATCTGTTGAACTCTGTTCTGTGACTTACCAGTGTGGGGACTGGCTTTCTCTGGGGCAGGTCTCAGGGCCACTGATGCAGTTGTGGGAAGAAAACAGTAAATCCAAGGCTTTTATGGAATGGAAACTGGTTGATTGTTTAAAATGGAAAAATGGGTCAAAGGTTCCGTTAAGATCCTGTTAGAATGGTGGGGCCCACAGTGAAATGTTAGAAGTTATCTTGTGGGGCCACTATAGGTGATTTAAATGTTCTTTGTAATAGTTTTTACATTTTTCTGCAATATACCTGTAATAACTAACACAGTTTGTTTGATATACCTATAAGACTTTTTAAAAATAGCTTTACTGAGATATAATTAACATACCATCCAACTTACCTATTTAAAGTGTACAGTTCATGGGGCTAGCCTGGTGGCATAGTGGGTAAGTTCACACATTCTAGTTCAGTGGCCTGGGGTTTGCAGGTTTGGATCCCGGGCGTGGACATAGCACCACTCATCAAGTCATGCTGTGGTGGCATTCCACATACAATAGAGGAAGACTGGCACAGATGTTAGCTCAGGGCCAATCTTCCTCACAAATAAAAACAATAAGAAACCAAAAAAATGAAGTGTACAGTTCAACATATTTTTAGTATTTTTGCAGGGTTGTAATTCAGTTCCCTGAATTACACCTGCAGTGTAATATTTTGTTGCCTCTGCACGGATCCCTCTACCCATTAGCAGTCACGCCCCATTTTCCCCATGCCCAGTCCTAAGCAACTACTAACCTGCTTTCTGTCTCTCTAGATTTGCCATTCTGGATATTTTATATGAATGGAGTCATAATATATGTGGTCTTTTGTGACTGACTTTTCTCACTTAGCATAACATTTTCAAGTTCGTCCATGTTGTAGCACATATCAGTACTTCATTCCTTTCTATTGTCATGTAATATTGTGTTGTATGGATATATCATGTTTTTTTAATCTATCAGTTAATGCTCATTGTTTTTTTGCCCCCTGCTTTTTTGTTATTATGAACATTTGTGTACAAGTTTTTATATGGACATATATTTTCATTTCTCTTGGTTATATACCTAGAAGTGTGATTGCTGAGGCGTGTAGTAACTGTAGTTAACAATTCTGAGGAACTGTCAGACTTTTTGAAGTGGCTGCACTATTTGACGTCCCAACCAACAATGGATGAGGGTTCCAATTTTTCCACATCCTTGCCAACACTTGTTATGGTCTTTTGTTTTGATTGTAGCCATCCTAGTGGATGTGAAATGGTATCTTATTGTGGTACCTTTATGACTTTTAAATTTAAAAAAATATATAAAATATTTTTAAAGACCTAATGAAATGAAGGAAAAGGAAATTGGTAAGTGAGCTTAGATTTATGCAGTTAAAAGCATGTGCTTATGATTAAACTGAGAAAACAAGTTTGGAGCTGTCTCACCCATTGGCAATTTCATTTCAGGTGGCCTCTATGCAGTTTATTAATATTGTAGTCCATTCAGTAGAAGACATGAATTTCAGAGTTCACCTCCAGTATGAATTTACCAAGTTAGGCCTGGACGAATACTTGGATGTAAGTATAGCTGTAACCTTTGTCTCCAACATAAGACTTGATTTATCACTTACCCTCAAAGATACACTTCCGTAGTGACTAAAGAACGCTTAAAGCCTATGTAGTTAACTTCTCTAGTGCTAGTTAAAAGGGACCAATCTGAGTGATGCAGTCTGCCAGAGAAACTGGATTCCTGCTGGCCCCCTGGGACCCTAGGCTGTCTTCTGCCAGCAGCTGTTTGGCCCTGGAGTCAGATCACCTCGTGTAGCCTTGCTGCAGTTTTCGTCTGCTGCCGAGCTCTGTCTGGGTCCAGTCTCGTTGTCCCCTTCATCTGTGCTGTTGAGCAATTTGCATTCTTCCTTACTCTGGGGACCCCATCTGGGCAGAGGAAGTCAAACCAAGACTGCTGTGGAGGGTTGAATAAATGCTTAGTGCATCAAAAAAATGAGGAAATCGACACTAGGAGACTTCTTCATGTAGCTGTTAAATTCTGCTTAGAGTGCTTGTAGCTTCAGAAGTTCCACGTTTAGTTCTTCGGAGAAGGGGATCTAAAGTTTCTCTTTCTCCCGCTCCCTTACCAATGCTCAGCCAGTTCCCTCAGGTTCTTCAGCTTAGAAACAAAGTTGATGTGAAAATCGTAAATGGACTTGAGTAGCTCTGTGTGCGCAGGATGTACCCTTGTCCTTGGACTCTTGGGGGGTTTTGTTTTCCCCTCTATATAGGAGTGGTTGGCTTGAATTTGGAAGACTATTAGTGATAGGGCAAGGATGGTTGACCTCAATTTCAAGGCTGTTTCTAGCTATGAAGAAGATAGACAGAAGTACTTTTCTTGGACATCTCCAGAGTTCAGCTGCCCCTCTTCATTAGAGGGTGAAGCCAGGGAATTACACAGAATGTACCCTCAGTTCTTTGCAAGGTGGAATTGCAGAATTGGTTACTTTGGAGCTCAGGGCCTCATCAGACCAACTGCGGGGTCCTGGGCTAGACTGGCCTTATTGTTGTCTGAAGAGTCTACACAGGGAGAAACATGATGGATTTCCATTAGAGAGTTGTTTGAGTTGTTTTCCCATTTAAAGACCCACTGATATCTTTGACAAAATATTGTATTGGAATCCAGTTTTTTTCCTGCTTTGAGATCAAAGTTTGTCGGTTTTCTTTCCCCACATGCTCTGAGAATGGCAGTATGGGACCAAAAATTGGGTGTGTAGATTCCTAAGGTGTTCTGGGTTCAGTCTTGTGATGGCCGCACAGAGCTCACTGCGGGCTCCAGGGTACAGTGGGAGGTAGTAACTCATCGGTCAGTGCCTGTTATTCATTGTGAAGCTTGTGGAAAATCCCACAAAGCTTAATCTCTGTTTTCCTTTCCAGCCTTTGCCGCTATTCAGAAATCTTTTCCAGTTCTGACTCCTAAACTAAGATGGAGCATACTTTCTTCAGAACAAGCTCAGTTGTAGGATTTCAAATTAGACCTAGGAGAAAAATCTATTTTCCTGAGAATTTATGTAGAATGGAATTCCTCTTAAAAATTTAAGCTTTTTCAGAACTCTGTATTTCTGTAACTTCTTGATCCTTTGATACTGGACTCATAGATAGAGGCGATTAGAAGAACATTATAGCCATATATAAGTACTTCCTTTGTTTACAAAAACTCAGCCTTGTAAGTAGCTGTTGATTTGTTCAGTAAATGTTTATTGGCATCATCCATGTGCCAGATATTGTTCTGGCCACTCATGTGTTCTCCATGTTACTTGTAAGGAAGATTCGCTTGACTTCTCATTACACCTTAGAGCTAGTTGAGTTCCGTTAGGATGCCTCCCCCCGGGATGCAGTGAATGGGGGAAAGCTTCCTGATCTGTGCTTTGGGGAGCCCTGCGCTCCTCTTGCTGGGAAAGCGTCTTGGGGAAGTAATCATGGAGGGTGGTTTCTAGCAATTTGTGCTAAAATAAGCCCAGAGCTAATATACTTTATTAGTGTCTACCTCACCTCCCACTTAACTCTCTCTCCCAACTGGGGGACTATCATCACTACCCGGGCAAGATACCACCCACTTCAACCTCTTCTGCTACACAGATACCCCTCAGGTTTTATGTTACCTGTGACTGTTGTTCCCTTTTGAAGCTGCTTTTAATTTTTCTATTGTCCTGATTTCGCCTGTATTGGAATGTTTTAGGTTGGAATATATCTACATGGGGAATAGATGTATAGGAAGGCTTAGGGAGGAAATGTCTGTACATTTGGGAGACGGTATTCACCAGAAAGTAATCTGATGGTACCCTCTTAGATGGTCACTCCATAGTTCTCTTAAGGAGGAGGATATATCAAACCCTCTCTTGGGAAAGACTGGACTATTTGGAACAAACAAAAACATGTGTAGGCTGTTGGGTAAATATGTTCTATTTCCACAGATATGCTAACACCGCCTTCTCTTGCATTTTGATTTTTAGAAGCTGAAACACACTGAGAGTGACAAGCTGCAGGTACAGATTCAGGCTTACCTGGACAATGTGTTTGATGTCGGAGCTCTCCTGGAAGATGCTGAAACCAAGAATGCAGCCTTGGAGAGGGTGGAAGAACTGGAAGAAAACATCTCTCATGTAACTACATCTCAGAAGAGGGAAAATTGCTTATGTTTCAACTGGGTGCAGAGCAGAATAAATGTTAGCTTTTATGGCAGTGAATGAAAGGATTTGGAGTATGGGAATGAGCTTCAGCTTGAGATAGAGAGCTATCAGAAGCTATTCTGAGGTCTTTCAGAGAAGGCAGGTGTGTTAATGCTAAGTGGAATCCATTGCCTTGCCTTAGCTCACCTGCTCAGTTTCTGCTGAGTCCAGGTTGCTGGCCATCTTAGTTATAGGCACAGGAGAGTTAGATGATTGGCGTCACGTAGAGGGAAATACAACTGAAATATGTGAGTGTGGCCGCAGGTGAAGAAGTATCTTCTTCTGAATATGTCATCTTCTACCAAATGTGTCCACACAGGCCAGTGGGCAGGACGATCTAGTGTCTTCATGATGCATGTCTGCACATTCCTGCCTTAGGGTTACTCAACTTCTAAATAGAGTCGTTTCAACAGTAGGCATTTTCAAGGACGTCAGCAAGCATTCCTGTATGTCCTCTTCTTTGAAGAAGAGTGTCCTCGCAGTATAATGTCAACTCTGGATCGCGGCAGGGACTCATTTTTCTTTGAGGGATTTTTCTTGCCACAGACCAAGTTGAATATGAGTCTAAAGGCCTTCAGGGGTTGTTCATTTGTTCATCCATTAAACAAATATTTAAGTACTGCAAGAATGAACAGAAAAACGGTGCTTTTTAAAAACCCAAGCATGGTGAGGGCCAGATTCTTTTGATGAACTCTGATTGACAGTGTCCTTGATTGTGAAATGAATTGTCTTTTTTTGGAGGGATAGTATTTCCCCCTTTGAACAGTCCGTTCATTTTCCTCTGCATTTTCTTAGTTAAGGGTATTGCATGTGCTTAATGGTCTTGCATCTTTTCCCATCGCTCTGAAGATGGGCATCTTCACGGCTTGTGGGTAAGCCGCGGTGGTGAGCCAAAAGCTCTCCCTTTGTAAGTGCTACAGTGACCTGGTTGGCACCTGCCGAGGAAGAGCATTTACGGGCCCGATGTTTCTTCCCTTGACATATGTGTATTATATTCTGAACCTGATCAGCATTAATCTCCACTCTTACCCCTCACCTTGCCTCCCTGATTTTCTTTACTTGTGATCATTTTCAGTGAGATGTGAGAAATTAGAAGTTGCTCGATTTTAGAGCCTTATGGGAAGAATAACTGATAACATGCTTACTCTTTCTTTTGAAGCCTCAGCTGGCATTGCACAGCCATGCTTCTGTCACTTACTGTTGTAGTAGTTCACCTGCTTATTTGAACTGCTCCTCCAAAATGACTTTTATTGTTTGGGTAGTTTGGGTGAAAACAAGCAGTAGTATTTTTTCAACTGGTTACCTGTAATAACTGAACCAGGTTTTCTGGGTCAACAATTGTCAAAAACTTTTGCCTAATAGCACCTTCTTAGGGAGAGAGAGGTGGCCCTCCCCTCCTCTCTAACTACCATTCTCTACCCTTGCTAGGCCCTGCAGAAATGGAGAGAGAAACACTGTGTTGAAACACTAAGGGAGTGACGTATGGGTTTTATTAAGGCTCACGTATAAATTTATTCCTGTTGGAAATGAATATGTATTCAGAACCATATTATAAATATTAACATTTCCAGAAAACAACTTGTGGGACACATGCAGGTTTCTGACGGGTCTTTGAGCTACACTTTCTGAGAACCAAGGACCTGATCAGAATGATCCTATGTTGTGACACAGCTTCCCTTTCAAAACTTTACAGTTGTCTGAAAAACTGCAAGACACAGAGAATGAAGCCATGTCCAAGATCGTGGAACTGGAAAAGCAGCTCATGCAGAGGAACAAGGAGCTGGATGTTGTTCGAGTAAGTGTGATGATGACAACCGCCCCAGATGGGCATTGCAGAGAATATGCTCCAGCTGTAGTCTAGTAGAACACGGAATACATTCATGTCAGAGGAATGCATTGATGCAGCATATTTATTGGAACCATTTCAGAGGTGATACTCAAATGAAAAGTACACATAGTTAGGGTCTGTACACACATGTGTGTGCAATCAGATGCTGGGGGTTCAGGACTGCCTTATCTATTACAGGTTTTGGGAGCAACAATATTCTCCCATCTGGACAAGTCTGAGTTTGATTTCGTAGATCACCCATTTGGTTGGAAATAAAAACACAGCATGGATTTAATTCATGCCACTTATTTATTTTTATTAGGATTTGGACTTCTTTCTACTTCTTTGCTTCTACTTGAAACCAGATTTGGTGGTTCCCATGGAAACAGTGAAATCACAATACAGGCGAGACCTAATGGCGTTCACCAAAAAGACAAAAGGCAAAGCACAACCTAACTGTTTTATTATCAGATAATCCCAGCTATTTTATTTGGCCTCAGCATTATTTTACCTTCCGTGTCAGATACTTATGGAGTGCCATCCGTGTACTTGGAATGGTCCAGAACATAAAAACACCAAAATGCCTGGAGGGCTTTCAGGCAAATGGCTTGCCTTTACACCACTGTTAATGAAATGGCACATTTTATGTGAAGGTTATCATGTCTGTGTGTGTTACTTGATATTCTGACATGTCCTACAGTTAACTCTAGGAAATTTATTTTCTGGCACACCATCGAGACAAAGTTGTAGCATATGGACTCAATTCAAGTTCAGACTCTCAGATTATTAGTAATAGACAGGGTGTGAAGAATGTTTCCCTGCCTGCTAGAGGTTTGTGGGGAGAGATCACGTGTACAAGACCCAACAAGTAAGTTTCATAAAATCCTTTCACTGGAACTTCTGGGGGCCCTTCTGAAAGGAACTGGGACAGCCTTTCAATTGTAACTTCTTTGTTTTCTACTAAAGACCTAGACAGAAATAAGTAATTAGTGGAGGGGAGCATTGGCTTATTTTGTTTAACTGCATTACCAAAGGGAAAATGTCACAACTATTGCTGTCCTGAGCTTGGTCAGGGGAGCATTGTGAAGGCCAGAGAAATCCATTCAAAAACAGTCAGTCCCGTGTTAGTCATGAGGAGATTATTCCATGCTTTGCAGATTTTTTTTTTTGTTGGTGAGGAAGATTAGCCCTGAGCTAAGATCCACTGCCAATCCTCCTCTTTTTGCTGAGGAAGATTGGCCCTGAGCTAACATCCGTGCCCATCTTCCTCCACTTTATACGTGGGACGCCTACGACAGCACGGCTTGATAAGCGGTGTGTAGGTCCACACCTGGGATCTGAACCAGCAAACCCTGGGCTGCCAAAGCAGAGCACGTGAATTTAACCATTATACCACTGGGTTGCCCCCATGCTTTGCAGATTTTTGATCCCAGTCTGACTTCTATCCAAGTCTGATTTAGGGCCCTTTCCTGATATGTGTCTAGGAGTTACAAATGAATTTTAAAATAATTGAAAGGAAAACATGCACCACCAGAACATGCTCAGGATATTCCAAAGTCAGCTATCAAATTATTCTTGGGTTATCTCTGCCCTATTCCGCTCCACCCACAAGGAAAATTGAGTTAGCTGCATTTACTGATGGAAAGCCACATTAGTAATAACAATTGTTAGAATATATAGCACACATTACGAGTGAACAGTTGAATATCAATGGGACTTGTTGGCTGAGTCTGTAGAACTCCTATATATATATATATATATATATATATATGAGTAACCTTTTCTGTTTTATTTGGTTGTTTTTTTTATCCTCAGTTTGCCGATCTGATGGTAATAGGTACGAATGTCATGTGAAGACAAACTCTTGACCATGGACTCTTTTGCAGGAGATCTACAAAGATGCAAATACCCAGGTTCACACATTAAGGAAGATGGTCAAAGAAAAAGAAGAAGCCATTCAAAGACAGTCTACCCTGGAAAAAAAGATTCATGAACTGGAGAAACAAGGGACCATTAAAATTCAGAAGAAGGGGGATGGGGACATCGCTATACTGCCGGTTGTGGCTTCTGGTACATTGTCCATGGCGTCAGACATGGCAGTGGGACAAATAACGGGGGCCGCCTCCACAGGACCCTTGCCCCCTCCTCCTCCAGCGCTACCTCCGTCGTCAGACACTCCTGAAGCAGGTAAGAAGCCTTGGTGGGAGAACTGAGGTGTACTATTGGGACGTTTGTGTTTCTTTTTTTATCCACTTTTCATTTATGTCCTTTGTCTTCTGTTGTTGGCATGTTCTTTTAATTACTGATTTTAAGTACTCTTTACATTTTGAGATTAAGGTTATGAATCTTCATTTCACGTATGTTGCCGTATATTCCCCATTTGTCAATGAGGACATTTTAGCCTTTGAAAAAAATCCTTTGTTTTTTTTCAGTGTTTTGCTTTTGGATACTTTAGGTGCATATGACATATTGCAGGAAAAACCGTTCCCCTATTTCCAAAGTCACTTTGTTTCTTTTCTTTTGCTAGTGCAAAATGGTCCAGCAACCCCACCTATGCCACCACCACCCCCTCCTCCTCCCCCACCCCCGCCTCCCCCACCTCCTCCCCCACCCCCACCTCTCCCTGGTCCTGCAGCTGACACTGTGCCAGCTCCTCCTTTACCACCTCCCCCTCCTCCCTCTGCACCCCCGCTGCCTGGGACGTCTTCACCCACAGTGGTTTTCAACTCAGGATTAGCAGGTAAGAGCACAGAATTAAGACCTAGGTACTTGTGTAAGAAATACTCATTTATCTTCCCTCCAGAGGCTCAAAGCCATTCTTTCAAAGTCCAGGTCTTTTGCAGTCACATGCATCTCCTCTTAATATGAGAACATTCCTGCTGATACAGCCAGTAAAGGGGAAGTTGTCAGCACAGGAGGCATTTTCCTCTAAGCAGCCTTTGTCACTCTCTCCCTAGCAGGAAGTTCTGATCTCACACCATCTTCCCACCTTCGCTTCTCCCCCCTAGAGAAGGGAAGCGAGACAAGTTACCTTCTTAGGGATCAGTGCGTTACATTGGGTCCAGCAAACACTTCTGGACCTCTGTAGTAGTCAGAGCTCTGACACACAGTGCTGCTGGTGCTTCTGGCTCTTTTTTTGAAGATGTTTGTGCAAGATGCCATCTATAAAAGGGAAAATGCCTTTCTATGTAATTGCCTGCTGTAGCCTTCCAGGCATTTCTTCTGAGCATTTGAGGATATCAGAATTCACTGTAGTGGAATCACGCTTCAAGGGGAATGTTGCCAACAGCAGTGTCTGCATGCCTTGAAATGCCTCTACATAAGCATGTTGTCCTCCTGTTAACCAGGATAGAATGCACCATCCTTACCTCACCCAGGAACAAAAAGGGGTGGATGTGGGGCCAGAGGAAGAGAGGTGCTCGAATGCCTTGAAATATAAGTTGTTATTTTCGATTCATGGGAATGAATTTTTACTCTTTTCTAAAATATTGCAAGCCATTTTCCCAGTCACGGCGTGCTCCTCTGGCGTTTGGAATTGCTCCGAGCTTTGCCGTACCATCCCTGTGACATGGATGATTCTGCTTCCTCATCCACTTCAGTCCCTTCACGAGGTCTCTTATTTCCCACGAAGAACTACCCCTCTAATAGTCTCCATTTCCAAGGCTGCGATAGTTCTCAGAGCCTTTTACCCAGAGCCTAAAAGCCAGTCTCAGCTGTCAAAGATTTCCCACTCTCTGTCCCTTGGAGTGTCCCGTCAGCAGCTTTACCCGACAATCATTAAGGCTGGTTCATCCTAATGATGGAAGCCCTTTTGGACCCCCGAAAGCCACCCATAGCAGACTTGGTCCACATCAAGTCCACGGTGAGTGCTTCCACCCCACCTTCTATAAAACTGTGGAAGAGTGGCTGGCCCGGTGGTGCAGCAGTTAAGTTCGCACGTTCCACTTCGGCGGCACGGGGTTTGCCAGTTTGGATCTCGGGTTTGGACATGCCACCACTTGGCATGCCATGCTGTGGTAGGCGTCCCACATATAAAGTAGAGGAAGATGGGCACGGATGTTAGCTCAGGGCCAGGCTTCCTCAGCAAAAGAGGAGGATTGGCAGCAGATGTTAGCCCAGGGCTAATCTTCCACAAAAAAAAAAAAAAGACACAAACTGTGGAAGAAACACACAAGATGCCTGTTCAAAGTAATGTTTGCAGTAAACCCGTGACTTATTTCTACCTTTCAAGGTCTCCCCCATCTACTGCTTTTTTCTAGAACTTTTATTGCTTCTGAAGGACAAAAGTTGGAGGAGTATCATTTTGGAACTGTTGGATTTCGCAATGTAAACAAACAAAAAACCTCTTAACAAGCCTCAGGAATCTGTTCTGTCAACAGGCTGTTGTGACTGTGTGTGAACACTTTGAATTGTCGTGTGCACCTGGGCTCACTTGTAGGCTTTCCTTGTAGCCCCCGAAGGGCATGCAGTGAGAGACACTGTGGTGTCTCTCCTTTGGTACTGCCTCCCTTCTCTCTGGCAAAGCCTAACGTGTGATACGGCTTCCATTTCCATTCACCTGAGCTCTAACGGAACTAGGAACTCAGAACTGCCTTGGCAAAAGAGCAAAAGAACCAAGAGGCTGAGATGCGCAGGTCCAAGGCTCCCTTCTGAATGGCTCTTGTCCCCTCTGGTTAATTTTTTTGCCTGGGTTCTTCCTACTACTTAAAATGTGTTGGCTCTGTTGATTGCCTCAATCTTAGGAAGTGGAACTCTGTGTTCAGCTGCTTGCCCACTGTTACCTTCAGGGTTGTTGCAGTTCAATTGGGAGTTGTCCTCTTTGTGTCTCATACGATTTAGAGGGCGGTATGTGGGATTGAGGAAACTCCTCGTTAGTGCTGTAAGTGTCCATTAAACAATTACAAGATGTTCTGTTTTACAAGATGTAAGGGTTGTAACATACTTATGAGTCTTTGATAGCTTGAGATCAGGCAATTTCTACAAGACCTTTAATCTCTTTTCACTACTTATCCTTAATTTGGCTGTGAATACTTAGTGGTTGTAGCCCATTTTGTGAGATGTTTTGCCAGTGTGTTCAGTAACTGTCTCTCTCTTCTGGAACTGAGGCCAGAGAGAATCCGGATGTTCCAGTAGAGCCAAGAAGTAGAGGTGAGATGATAGGCCACAGACTCATGGGCAGCCATAAACCTGTGACATCCCTGGGTCTCTGGATCCACAGGCAATAGGGTGTCTTATGTCTTCACTAGGCAGTGAACAGGTGTGTTTCTGGTGGCCAAGACAGGAGACCAGGAGGTGGTCCCCTAGGTGTATGTAGTTGAGTTTTCTTTCCATTTTTTAGAGAAAATACTAGTAATGTGAAATATGCATTTGCAGTATAGGGCTTACTTCCTCAAATCTGTGATCGAGTTATCTGTCTCCCATTTCCTGGTTAGGTCGTCTGTGACAGACCACTCGCTGGGCAGGCTGTAACCTTTGCTGTCTCTTTGAGAGAATGTGCTTTGGAACTTCACAATGAGAATTTGGACTTCGGCTGATTATTTTTCATTTAGAAATTGTTCATATCTTATGGAATACCTAGTGCAATTCAATATGGCTGTTTGGGACCATTATAACGAAATCATTTTTTTCCCCTCTTCTAAAAAGGAATTTTTTTATAAGCAAAATAATAAGTGAGTCTTCAAGGCAGGCCTGAATGGAAATGAATTTTTGGCTCTGTGCTGCCTTGTGAAATGTGTCCAAGAAGCATGAAATTCTATGCTAAGAGTGCGTGAACTGCTGAGCCGCTTGACTCTAACCATATCTAATATATTTTTTTGTATTTTCTTTGTTCTTTCTGCTTCCACAAAAGATGGGCCAATCAAGCTTTTCTGTAGGTTGCTCCTCACTGAGTGTGTTCAGTATTTGCCATGTTTTCCTGTTGGTCACACTGTGCCTTGACATCTTTCCACTCCATCTCACATTGATCCATTACATCTTGACTTTGTGTCTGCGGGAAGTCTTGGTGTTGGCTGACTGTTACCCCAGGTTTGCCCACACATTTTAGTTGAACCTGTAGAAGAGATTATGGTCCTTTAAGCAGACATCCTGGATTTCATATGCCACATTCCTTTCCCCCTGAGAAAAGGAGTGTTTTTTCTTTTAATTTTTGTAGTTGGATCTAAGGCCTCAAGTGTAGAAGGAATTTAGACTTATTCTGAGAGAAAAAGGAAAGCTCCTCCACAGAATAAGGAAAAGCTGCTGGATGCTGCTCTTTTAGTCCCCTTGGTCTCCAGCTCTCCCTGTGAAACACCCACCTACCCATGCAGAGCCACTTCCTTTAATCTGAACACCAAGAACACGGTGTCTATTGGGGCCACTGATAGGCCCCTCCTGCCCTAACCTACCGCTGCATTCCCCAGTCAGAGTCAGGACAGCCTTTCCAAAGAGAACTTTTTTGCCTGTGTTCTGCTTTCAGGCTTATTCCTAATCTTGCTAAAGAGTTAAAAAGTAGGGTGGCTACAAATGGAGTGACTTTTAGTGAATGTCCTGAGGCCTAAAGCATCTGTGGCGGGATGGTGGAACCATATGGCACTGACCTGTCACCTCAGACTATGAAAAGATCCCCTCCCCCGCTCCCCCTTCTTCTCAGTCAACATTGCTGAAGTGCCCGACTAGAGGAAGGTCTGTTCCTTGCTCCCTTGGAGGACAGGGTTTTGCTGGGTAGTATAGACCAAAATGAAGTGTGGCGAGGAATGGGGAGTGTGCGTATCCTCACTACCCAACAGGAGTGGGTCGTGGGGACTAAAGTGTCACATTTGGTGGTGGAAAGGCCTGGTTTGGCAAAAGCTGTGTTTCTGTGTTCCTGCATGCCTTTGTGTGGATTTATCAGATGACATTCCTGCTGTTTCTATGGCCTTCGTAACTCTGGAGGAATGAGAGGCACCGTCTGTCTCCCCTTTTCAGTTGCCTCCCACTGAGGCAGGCAGCCGGGGGAAAGAAAGCCTAGTCTTGTGTTGAGTTTGTTTTGTTCTGCACTGAACTTCCCTCCTGTGCTAATGATGGCAAATAGTGAAGCTCCCAAATAGTGTGGTGGGCATCCCAGGACAGACTTAAGAAGGCATATATATATATAGGTGTATAGATATGTAGCTAAATGGTTTGGGAAGACTTCTTTATGATGTGTAATTAAGTAATGGAATTTGTAACAGATTACTTATTTTTTTTTAGCTCATTTCCCCAAAGTAGTGGAGTTGGTGCTTTCCCCTGACCCCTCAAGCGTAGATCCCTTCCTCTCTACTAAGAGGGTCTCAGTATTTTTAGTGAGTTCATCAATGCCTTCTAGTCACACACAGCTGACTCCTGGGGAGAACTTGCTCTCCAAAAAGAGGAGGAAGGGACTGTGGCTGTTATCAAAAAGCAGTACAAATCTTGGTTTCTAAGTACCCTTCTGTCGTCTTAAACATTTTCTATTTTGGGCTGTTCATAGCCCTTAGTCTGTTTGAAATAACTCAGCAGCCGATATAATCCCCATCATTGAAATCCTCCACGGGAATGTATTGCTCTGGCTGGAAGTCAGCCCTTTTGATGTTACATTCCTGGTGGTTTAGACAGCCACTATCTGCAGTCTCTGATCATCTTTTAAGATTTGTTTGGAAATATGTGTTCTAGAACCAAGAATTTAGGATGTCACAATTCAACTCATGCTCACAGATGTCAAACTAAGTCATGGAGTATTTGCCCTCTCTGCTATCTAATAAATATGAATAATAATTTTTGCTCCCCAACACTTTATTTGTTCTACGTATTGTCCTAACATTGTGACTATAATGCAGCAATCTAGTTGCCTACATTGAAAAAAAAGCACCTCTGGCTCTTGGAGGACTTTAACACACTGTTGTATCCTTCGACCAAATGATGACCTCAGATTGCTCTGGCCAAAGCCGTGTGTGATGTCTTTCATATTTAAAAACACCTGGGCACCTCCTGCCAGCCTTCCTCCAGTGTTAAAGTGTCATCTGCAGGGACTGTTGTCTGATTGTTCTTGGGGTCTTGGTGGAATCTTAATTTCATTCTCTCTGACCTCTGTAGCTGTGAAAATTAAGAAGCCAATCAAGACGAAATTCCGAATGCCAGTTTTTAACTGGGTCGCCCTGAAGCCAAATCAGATCAATGGCACAGTCTTCAACGAAATTGACGACGAGCGAATTCTGGAGGTATCTTTCTTGTTGGGTAGAAAATGGGGGGCCCTCTCTGTGCAGCAAAGCTAAAATGGGTGCTCTGGAAGTCTGGAAGTTAACCTGGAGGTTTCAGCGGTGAAGTGCCAGTGTCTTAGGTGCCTTGATGTAAAGAAGAAAAGGATTTACAATATCAGACAATAAAGTTACGTGCTGTGGGGCCGGCCCAGTAGCGCAGTGGTTAAGTGCTCACGTTCTGCTTCTGCAGCCCCAGTGTTCGCCGGTTTGGATCCCAGGTGCGAACATGGCACAGCTTGGCAAGTCATGCTGTGGCAGGCGTCCCACATATAAAGTAGAGGAAGATGGGCACTGATGTTAGCTCATGGCCAGTCTTCCTCAGCAAAAAGAGGAGGATTGGCAGCAGATGTTAGCTCAGGGCTAATATTCCTCATAAGAAAAAAAAAATTACATGTTGTTTTGTAAGGTGGTTCTAAAACTGTGTTTAAAAAGTTATGTTAAAATGAATAGTTTTGAGCCTCTTCAGTGTATGCCATAAAATATATATCTGACACAGTCTCTGCCCTTAATTTGTAAAAAGGCATAAAAATGGTTTATTGAACTATAAGCGAATAAGGACTCAATAATCACACTCAGTAGCTGGTTTGATGGATAGTCTGTGGTGGCCATCCCTGCAAGGTAATTATTGAAAGGCGTTTGAATTGGCTGGTTGGAATCAGTTGTCTGTTCAGGTCCGTATATGTGGCGTAAGTCACACTCTAACGCAAATAGGAAAATAGAGCAAGCCACGATCACAGACAAGTATTGAGTAGAAAAACTGAGTTCTTTGACACTTAAGAAACCGTCTAAATGGTGGCTTCCTGACTTAATTTTTAAGTATAACCCAAGTTGCCTGTTTCATCTTTCTACCCCAGGATTTAAATGTGGATGAATTTGAGGAAATATTTAAGACAAAAGCCCAAGGTCCTGCCATTGATCTTTCTTCAAGCAAACAGAAAATAACACAGAAGGGATCAAACAAAGTGACGCTACTGGAAGCAAATAGGGCCAAAAATCTCGCCATCACTTTAAGGAAAGCTGGAAAGACCGCTGATGAAATATGTAAAGCTATTCACGTGTAAGTTCAGAGCATTCTGGAAAATTGTATCCTAGTAAATTTAGGATAAAGATGAAAAAAAGTTGTGAACTGATAAATATTTCCATAGTTGGGTAAGATTAAGAAAAAGCGATTCTTGGTATGCACACACCAGGTTGTTACATATGTGACTTCAGAGTTGAATACAATGCTAACCCTGAAGAAGGGAACCAGAAATTACCCTCAGGAGTGCTGTGTTAGAGTGAGTAATTAATTGTTTTAGGAGAATCACACTGGATTGTGACATCATTTATTATATTGGTCTGCTCTGTTACATGGGCCTACAGCAGTGCTTACCTAAAAGGAAATTTGAGAGGAGGGTTGCACATGCTAAGAAAGGGGAGAAAATGTCAGTTTTCTCTGGAATATGTGAATTTTATCCAGATTTGTTGAATCCAAATTTGATGGAATTCATGGAATGATACAGTTCGGTGCCAGATGCAAATATGATACAGATGCGTATTTTAATTTGTAACAATAGAAATGTGATTTCTGTTGTTCTTAGCACTTTTAGGACATCTTAAACAAAGTTCAGTTCTTTTTTTAATCCTGGAACTGCAGAGAAGGCATTGATTTTGTTTACTTTTCTATTAGAAAAATCTTCCTGTTGTTCTTGTGGTCATGGTAACTTTTAAATGTGATAAGGATGTTAGACGTTTCAGGAACTAATTCATCATAAATTGGTATTTCATAAATTTTGCTCAGAGACTCTTAGAGAAGTAAATGGCACTGAGAAATCGTTTGTTCCAATTTCATGTCTTTAGCCGGGATCGTAATCTAATAGTCGAGTGCCTCCTATAGTCTATTCTGATTTCTGATGTTGAAACCTTATATGCATTCTGGTTTTCAATCTTGAAATACCTTGTTTGTCATGATGATTAAATGTAATTCCATTATTTTGCTAAACAAAGATTGTCCAGAGAATAAAACGGAGGTTGTAGAAGATACTCTGTTCAAATTGAGCATTCATCCACAGGGACCCTGGTATTCCTTCAAGGGATATATGCGTTTAAGTCAAAACATCTGTAGGGTACAGGCATTTGGATGCATTTTCTTCTAAAGAAGGAAAAATAGCCCAAACTGTTGGTTTAATTGAAATATTCTACAGAGTTCACCAGATATTCTGTAATCATGTATATATAATATTAATTGCTTAATTAGCAGTACTCACATGTCTACAAAGTCGTGTTCTTGAGTCACTTAACTATCAGATACTTCAGCCTGCCTTTTGTCTCTTCCTGCTGCCATTTACTGCTTATTTCTAGAGGCTTAGAGCTATACTAATAGCCTAAAAACTGAACATGGTGATTGCGGTAAGGTCCAGGTTTTTAAGAAGGACCAGTGAAGGTACTTGATGCACAGTCAGGAGTCGGCACCAACAGGTGTCTTCGTAGTTCAGCTGTAGAGCTTGGTAACTCATGGGCTTGTTGGTGCGTGAGCTGGACCAGATGGAGGTGCGGTTGAAAGGCTAGGAGGTTTTCTCTCTAATACTGACCTGTCCACATCTGTCTTCAGATTTGACTTGAAGACACTGCCTGTAGATTTTGTAGAATGTTTGATGAGGTTCTTGCCAACTGAGAATGAAGTGAAAGTGCTTCGGCTTTATGAGCGGGAAAGGAAGCCCCTGGAGAACTTATCAGACGAAGACCGGTTCATGATGCAGTTCAGTAAGATCGAGAGGCTCATGCAGAAGATGACCATCATGGCCTTCATTGGGAACTTTGCTGAAAGCCTTCAGATGCTGACTCCTGTGAGTGGACCAGCGCTGATGGGGCACAGCTCAGGGGCAGGGCGGAGTGGTCCAAAGAGAGAGAGGATCTTTTTTTTCTTCTTCTAAGTCTCTCCTAGAATTATACTTAGTGTCACAGGCTCTGAGGACTTCTTCCCAGAACTTTCTAGATTGCATTTTTATTTTGGCCGTCTTTTTCACATTGTGTATGCCAAGTAAATTCGAAAATGACAAAATTCCATATTCCATATTGATATTCTCCCTAGAGAGTGCCATTTTCTTTGTTTAAAGATGTCATCTGAATTTCAAAGGACACTTCAATACAGAGTACAAGGAAAACCATTTTCTCAAACTTGGTCCTCTCTGAAACCAGTCCTCTGGCTGGGTTGGCCACACTGAAAATGTGCCTTTCATTTCTAAAAACAATCCCATATCTTTAGTAAACAGGCTTATTGGCTTTCATTGGAACCATTAAATTTACTACAGGAGTCTTCTTCCTTGGAAGTTTGTTACAGTGCACTGTGGTGATGTAGAAATAATTGCCAGCTATTTCCTCTGTGTTAATCTAGTTCCTTTGTGTTGACTTGTTAGAGACTTAGGAATATCATAAACATAAATGTCATAGTTCTTTCCCAGTTCTATTTATAAATAAACTTCCACTAATCACTGATTATAGTGGCACGTCTGCCCAAAACATGTTCTGAGAACTTCTGGAGGGTGATTACATTCCTTTGCTGTTTTGTTGTGTTTTCATTCTTGGACAACTCCATTGATTTTAAAATATAAATGGTATTACTTGATTAGAGGTGGCGGGCAGGGAATTGGGTTCTGCTAGAAGATGCTGTTGACTCCTAACCGCAGGTCTCATTAGTTACAGATTTTGTAGTAAGCAAGTTCTGACATTGCTTCTTATTTCAAATACTTTTAGAGAGGAGCTTCCATGTAATAATATGGTTACTGAACACCTAGTGGCCAACTTAAGTTTACGTTTAGGAAAAATAGAATCTCAGCATTAAGGCTTTAAGGTCTCAATGCAGGCCTGTTTTCTTCTGTGTTAATTTTTAGTTTCCGATTAGAGTTTCCCATTTTTAACATGTCTTTTTTCCCCCTCTCTTCCTTCCTTTGGCTGGAATCTAGCAACTGCACTCAATTATAGCAGCATCTGTTTCTATAAAGTCATCGCAGAAACTCAAGAAAATTCTGGAGGCAAGTGAAGTTTTCCTCGTATACACGTATGGAAGAGCTGACTTGTCAGCCGCATTCCTCTGCCTGGGAATGCCGGGGATTCTGTACTAATGGGCTTCTCCTTTCTTTTTTTGCAGATCATCTTGGCCCTTGGAAACTATATGAATAGCAGTAAACGAGGAGCCGTTTATGGATTTAAACTTCAGAGTTTAGATCTGGTAGGTGGCCTAACAGAAGTACAAGAGCTCTATGTGGGACAAAGCAGCTGGCAAAGATTAAGTCCTGGGGCGGAGAGAGTCTGTTCTTAGAAGTGGGAATGGCATGTTTTATGAAGATTCTCTGCTAGTGGGAGGATCAGTTGGTACAAATTTTCTGGAACCCCATCTGGCAGCAAGCAGTTAGAACCTTAAAAATACTCATACACTTTGACCCAGTGTTTCCATTTCTAGGAATCTTTCCTCAGGAGTCTGAATTATGGATGCTGTATTTCATTTATAATGGCAAATAATTAGCAACAGTATAGAGATCCAACATTTGGGGAAATGATTAAATATTCTATAACAATAGTTAATACGGTGAACTGTTCTTCAACTGTTAAATATTCATGAAGAGTTTTCAAAGAAATAGAGAATCTTGTGTTTAGAAAAGAAAGCAGGGTATCAATTGCATGTACAGTTTGATTTCAGCTAAGTAAAATATGTAGAAAAAAACTGAATGGACGTAGGTTAAGATATTACCAGAGAGGTTCGATGGAATTAGGGAATTTTTTTGAACTGCTTCTTTATACTTTTCTGTATTTTCTAAAAAAATTCTTTTTTTCCTGGATGGCAAGGGGTGCTCTGCTTGACAGAGTCACCTGACTTATATGACCAGGATTAGAGAAAATCCGCCATGGAACCCTCTCTCCCCGGCTGTGTGGGGCTGACGTGGCTTCCCCGTGAGAAGGTTGGGCAGTGGGTTGAGCCCCCAGCCTGGGGAGACACGTCCACTTAGTCACAGTTCGGGCCCCCAGAAGGTCATGGTCCGTTAAACACACCTGCTTCGGTCATCAGAGGCTGGGGAACGAGAGAGGAGCGAGCTGAATGTGAGGACTGCAGCAGAGAAGCCCCATACCTGGCGGCTCCACACTCACTCCTACTCTGCTCCTCCCCTTTCGAGAGCACTGAAACTGGAGTCTTTCTGCTTTTAAGCCAGCGGGGGCAGAATAGCAGATGTGGGGAGGAGGAGTTCACGTGGGTACGGATGTGTGAACAGTTCTGGGTGCTTAGAGTCTGCCCTAAAGTGCAGCACATCTCCTGGTCAGGAAGTCCTCTCGTCATTTAGAAATCAGCGGGCTGGTTCACTGAAGAACAAATCCAGTCTTGAATCTCCGGTGGGAATGTTCTTTGTCCACTTTGAGGCACCTGTATTCACTTATTCATTGTGAGTGGGAGAGCGTCATCGGGTGGGTAACTCTCCTATCATCTCTCCCTCTAAGCCACATCCCCCTTTTTTTTCAGCTCTTAGACACAAAGTCAACAGACCGAAAGCAGACGCTGTTGCACTATATATCGAATGTCGTCAAGGAGAAATATCACCAAGTGTCCCTCTTCTATAATGAGCTTCATTATGTGGAGAAGGCTGCTGCAGGTGCTTGATTTCAGCTACTAATGTGACTCTTGGGTATTGAAAGCATTAAATCGTGAGGGAACCGTTCTCTGCTTAAACACACACTCTTCAGAACCCCTTTAAAAAAGTCAGGAGCTCTGAGCTGGAACACGTCGGCCAGGTGTCGCCCCCTTCTGGGAGCGATATTGAACATGGACATGAAGGAGACCTCTCAGTGCCCTCTCTGCGAAGATCCAGGTCTCATGCACCGTCCCTCTTCCATTCATTGCCCTTTTTACTCTATTGCTGTCGTTTGAGATAGGAGGATCACCAGCCAACACACACTTCAGTTTGATTTTGTGCGGCTCTACTTGCTCAGAGGTGGCAGTTCTAAATATTTTGCCTTTCATCTAAGCACGAGTTAAATGATCAGTATGTCTCGGTTGTTACTTTGCTGTGATGGTTGCGCACTTTCTCATTTAAATCATCAGTGATTCCGAAATAGCTGGGCTGTACTAGGTAATAAATATCCTCATGTTTTAGATGAGAAAACTGACATTTTTAGAGGTTAAGTGTCTTTCCCAAGGTCACATGGGTAGAAAGTGATCAAAACTTGGCTAGATCCTGGGTCATCTTTTCATTTAGTGTACTGTCTAATGTACCATGTCCTCTCAAAGGAATAGTAGGCTGGGGGCCAGCCTTTTGGCTGAGTGGTTAAGTTCGCATGCTCTGCTTCAGTGGCCCAGGGTTTCACCAGTTCGGATCCCGAGTGCGGACATGGCACCGCTCATCAAGCCATGCAGAGGCGGCATCCACATAGCACAACCAGAAGGACCTACAACTAGAATATACAACTGTGTGTTGGGGGGCTTTGGAGAGAAGAAGAGGAAGAAAAAGAAGAGTGGCAAAAGATGTTAGCTCAGGTGCCAATCTTTAAGAAAAAAAAAAAAGAATAGTAGGCTATTCTTTTTTCTAAAGGAACAAGAGGCAGATTGACCTCAGAGTTGGTTACAGGCCATAATTCTCAAATTGTGATCTTGAACCAGGAGCAGCCAAGGTGTTTATTATAAATTCAGATTTCTGAGGCCTACCCCAGACTTAGCAAATTGAAGCTTTGGTGACAAGACCTTCTCTGACTCCCTCAGAGCACACGGCTGTTCCTCCTGTCTTACCAAAGAGCACGCTGTACTACCCTCTCATACAAGATTTATCAAATTTTATTCTAACCATTTCCATGTCCATTGCAACCTGTGCACTTAAGAGTATAATCAGGTTTCATTTATCTTTATAATTCCCTTAGCCCCCAGAAAATTGATGGTGGAAATAATGAATGAGCGAATGAACAAATGAATGAGTGAATGAAAAAAATGAATGAGCGAATGAACAAATGAATGAGTGAATGAACAAATGAATGAGTGAACAAATGAATGAGTGAATGAACAAATGAATGAGATGATGCACTCTTGCTGGGATAGATGCTTCTGAAGCCCTAGTGGAGACAGAGGCAGGTGGAAATGATAGCTTGTGGAGGACTGTGCGGTGTGGGCTGTGACAGACCCACTGAGGGCCCAGGGCTCTCTCAGGCAGTTACTAGGACTTCTACTCTGGCGGAGTGATTTTCCTCCTTTCATTTCCATTTGCCTAAATTAGGAGTTGTTTACTATCACAATTCTCGTTAAGAGAAAAAGTTAAAAAAAATTCGTATCTTACTAATTAGCACATTTTGAGTGGCCCAAATGAGATTGCCCAAAAGTGCCATTTGAAGACAATCGTTGGGAGAAGATTGAGGTCCTCTCTGGCTGAATAATTTTCTGTATTGCTCTCTGGTGCCCAAGTGAGCTGACCCGGATTCTTTATACCTTCACTCATTTATTCACTCATCTTTCGTTTATCCAGCAAACCTTTCTGAGTCCCTCCTATGTACTTGGCACTTTCCTAAGCATTGAAGAGTCAAAGGTGAAGAAGACAGTGTGAATCTAGTGAGGGGAGAACATACTGCATTGTTCTGTAATTCATCCACGTGCCGAGCTGGGGGACGTCGTAGGGAGCCAGAGGTGGGGCGCAGACCTCCAGCAGGAGGATGCAGGAGTGTTCCTGCTCTGGGAGGGTGGCCACACTGCAGGTGGACAGCTCCCTGCAAATAAATGCTTTTGATGCAGGGAAGGATTGTTTATCAAAAAGAAGCTGTCCAAGGTTGCTTTGGGTCCTAGCGGGCAATACAACGAAAGTTCCACAGGTAAAATGCTACCCCCTGCTGGACAGCCACAGAAATGCAAAAGAGTTAAAAGCGTTAAAAGCGTTAGGTAGAGGATAAGGTCTTGGGTCTGTCACAGTTAAGGAACCTCTGAGCCTGCAGGCCAACCAACAAGTTATCATCTTCTGTACAAGAAATGGAATAGTTGGGTCCAAGCACAAAATTTGGAGTCCACAGTTGTTATGTGAACTCCAACCCTGCCACCTCCTGTGTGACCTGGGACAGGCCATGTAACCTCATTATGCTGCTTTTTCCTTGTTAGCAAAATGGACTAAACATGCAAATGAATCGGTGCATATAAAGAATTTAGTGCTGTGCCTGGTAGTGAGTACTTAGTGACTTGTTCATATTAAAGGATCTCAGTTCTGAAAGCTGGAAACTAGATCTAAGCCCCTTGAGTATCCCTGGGAATCCACCAAGAACTTGGCTGACCAGCCAGACTCAGGGTGGTTTGGACCTTCACGGGGACATTGCTTTCTTTACTGTAGTCTCCCTTGAGAATGTTTTACTGGACGTCAAGGAGCTCCAGAGGGGCATGGACTTGACCAAGAGGGAGTACACCATGCATGACCACAACACGCTGCTGAAGGAGTTCATCTTCAACAATGAGGGGAAGCTGAAGAAGCTGCAGGATGACGCCAAGATTGCACAGGTAACTGTCTGTACAGCCCCTTGATACCCACAAAGAAGTGACTGGATCCCTTAAAGCCATCTGGGATACCGGCCCTGGCTTTTGGGGAAAATTGCCCTTTGTCTGCTGAGGGTAGGTTTCTTATGTAGCTGATGATTATCATGGAGGGGATCTTCCAAAATATTGCGCCTGAAAGTGCCCCTGTCTTGCTCATTGTCTTCTAATTTGGGGTCTTGACTCTCTTCTCTGGAGGCCATTCCTGCCCCTGCCCCTCACCTTCTCCTCCTAGGCTTCTTCTGTTTGAGTCCTGTATTCAGTTCAGCCAACATGCATCAGGCTTGTGCTCAGCAAAGCAGTGTTCCCACTGTTGGTTTCTGTAGGCCTTGGCCTCGAAATCTTACGCTACACTGGGGGGTCAAATTTATGCACTTGGAAAACAGCCAGACTGCACACCACCGTAGCAGGGAAGACAGAGTGTTGTGGGAACTCAGAAAGCAGACGTGGTGGAATGGCTCCCATTTGAGGCTGGCTATCTTGTGTCATGGAAGAGTTCAAGCAGAGACTTTAGTGTCCCTAATGTGGGGATGCTTTAAGGAGTGGTTGGGATTTGAAGTCTGAGTGCCTTCTATGGTCCCTTCTAACCTTGTGGGTTTTAAGGCCTTCTGCCGTGGCCTCAGGAAGCTCTTGAAGGGAATGGTTCCTCGTGTGTGTGTGTGTGTGTGTGTGTGAAGGTGTATAGAAGTGGCAGGAGGTCCCAGCGATGAACTCCCGTGCAGCACCGTTGCATTCTTCTCGTTGCCCTTCACCGGGCATTCCAGGGGCACACGGAGGCTGCGGAGAATCCTGGGGAGCGAGGGAGGGAAGAGACCAGGGAGCTGCGGGAGCCACTGGGTCGTCCCTGCTGCTCTGCTGCGGCTCTTCCCCCAGAGTGTCAAGTTCAAATGCTGTGACTGATGAGATTCAAGAGAAATTTGCTTCTTCACAGGACGCCTTTGATGATGTAGTGAAGTATTTTGGAGAAAACCCCAAGACAACACCACCCTCTGTCTTCTTTCCCGTCTTTGTCCGGTTCGTGAAAGCCTATAAGGTAAATGGGAGCATGGCGTCCTTTAATGCCTTCTGTGGCATTATTCGTCAAGCAGGTTTCCTCCTAGAGCTGTGTCTGCGTCTCTGCTGCTCTGCAGAGGCCTCACCTGTTCCTCTGGGCAGCAGATCTGGGTGGACAGTATGAGACAGCAGTCTCTGGCCCTCTGGAGGCTGAGAGCTCCTGGGACCCTCAGCTCGTCATGCTCCCTGTCTCTGCCCAGCCAGTCCTGGGGTTCAGCCCCAAAACAAAAGCTCTTGCCTGCTCCTCAGGGCAAGTGAGATGCTCCAAGACCATTGTTGTCCTGTTGACTCTTCACCTCGCAGGCAGGGTGAAGGACTTAGAAAATCCAGGCTCCCATGGAGTTGAGAAGGTAAAAAAAGTGAGCCCTGGCCTGTGGCAAAGATGCTGTCACTGAGCTCGGGGAGAGTCTGGTTGTGTTAGTCTTGCCCAGGCCTTCAGGCTGTCTAGACCAACATTGCTCTAGTGTGGACTGAAAGATGGCACTAGGAAGGATGGTTACTGTTTTTTTTTTTTTTTATCTGGACCAATAATGGCTCTTCCTTTAAATGGGAAGCCCTCTGACATAATCCGGGGCCGTGGTCTTGAAAGAGCACATGACCCAAAGAGGCATGTGTCAGAAGAATTGTCCTTGGAGAAAGAATGACAAAGAGGACATTAGGGTTTAGCGCACTGAGGAGACATTGCAATCTGTGTTGTCTGTATATAACAATGGTAATGTTGATGGAGGAAGGAGGAGTGTGATTATAGAGCGGAGGGGGGATGTGGCAGGGTTATCTACATTTTTCAGAAACAGGAATTGGAAGTAATGGGTTACTTCTCCAGTGCCATTTAATGGCTTTGGAGAACCATCCTCCGGCCTTTTACTGAAACTCAAAAGATTTCATCTTCAGTCATATCACAGGCTGTTTGCAGAAGGAAGGTGTCGTTGGCAGTGAGGATGAACACAAACACGGCAGACGTCCATGTGCAGGATGCTGGGAGCTCTGGGCCACGAGAAGGTCACTGCCACCAGCTGCTGCTGACTGTGGTGCTCTGGGCTTCACTGGCTAGCAATGCTTGTGTGCTGCAGAGAAGGCTCAAGGTGGCTTTTGTTATATGCTGTGACCACATTTCTTCACAAATTATGTCTAAGGTCTAAAGAGAAAATACATGCTATTTTTAAATTATATACTACAAGCTGGGAAGTGGCTCTGGTTGGTCTCAAAGCCCAGCACTGCAGCAGGGATGTGCATAAAGCAGAGAAAAAAGAGAAGCTGCCCTTGGTGGTCAGTGGGGTGTCACAGATCATAACCTGTCTAGCAGCGTGCCCCTTCCGTGTTACCATTTCTCCCTGTGGTCCTGTTCGCTAGCTCCATGAGGCGCTTGTCTGGCAGTGATGCTATGGGATGCTTTACTTGCCCTAGATATTACATGTTGAATAACCTCCCAGTCTGACGCTGATACTGACCTGGATGTTGGGGTTTTAGGATGTCATCCCTCCTTTCTCTTCCTGAGTTCAAACCAAATGAAACTTAAAAGCAAGAGAGATCAAAATAGAACTTTATTACTGATGAAAGCTGGACTGGAGGACATGGCGTGTATCTGTGAGCTTACACTCCAGCCTCTTATCCGTCAGTTCTCAGCTAGACTATTAGAAGTCTCTCTAGGGAGGCTGGGCTTTGAAAGAGAGAATGCCCAAGAGGGCTGAGCTGAGGTGAGCCTGTTTGATTTCTTTTTCCCATTCATCAGACTAGTCCCCCTGCCTCCCTTGGGAAGGAGTGAGCTATGGCGAGAGGGCCCAAGAGTGTCACTCGGCTGAGGCCCCTGAAGGGACCAAGAGGCGAGGAAATGGCGGTTTTCCGCTAACAATGGGCAAGAGGAGAGGTCCTGAGATCTTGCTTTCAGAGAAGCTGTAGTAAGTGGACAGAATTTGGAAGTACAGCAAACGCATGTGAAAATCACTGAGCAGAGCTGCCGGGAGGGCAGGTTGTCACCACATCTGTGGGACTGAGACTAAGAAGCAGTGTGAGTGGATCATCAAGAGAGGACTTCTGGAGGTGAATTTCAACTATGAGGTTTTGAAGAGATGTGCTATCGACAGAGCATGAAACCCCAATTCAGAGTTCAATATAGTCCTAAAGTGTAGACTTTCCGAACCTTCCATTGACTCTAATTCCTGGCTCACCAAGGATTCTCTAAGAATGACTTTTAAATTTTTGTCTCCTGTCATTTCCACTAATCTTTTTGTTCTTTTGATTTTACCCAGCAAGCAGAAGAGGAAAATGAGCTGAGGAAAAAGCAGGAACAAGCACTCATGGAAAAACTCCTGGAGCAAGAAGCTCTGATGGAGCAGCAGGATCCAAAGGTGAGATGTGCCAGGCTCCTGAGATGGCCCCCACGGAGGGAGGCCCCGATGGCTCCCCAGAGGCAAGCAGAGGAGACAGGCAGAAAGCCAGATTTGGAGAGGATCCTCACCAATTCCTTGTAGGGCCTGGAAACTTAGCAAATGGACCTTTGTTCCTTCATTACTTTGTTCACTAGCCACTAGAATGAGGCTAAGAGTGTGTTTGTTTAGCATTTCCAAGTTTATAGAGATGGGGAACTTAAGCACAGATGGTACAGAAAGGTCATACCAGGTAACCTGATGACTGGACAGCTTGGTGTCCAGGGGTGGCTTCATGGGTGCGCTGTTGGTGCTGGCCTTGGTAGCTGGAGGGCTTCGTGAGGAGGCATGGGAGCGTGTTTCATGTAGGTAAAGACCTTACAGGCTGGCAGGTCAAAGTATTCCTCATCGTGATCCACTTCCCCAGAGTTTAAGAAGTTGGTGGTTATTACCAGCTGCCTCTTGTTGCATAGGATTGAGCCTTCCCATTGCTGTCAGCTGGAGTTTTGTGTGTGCTTCTGTTAAAGTTTTCTTCCCAGGAGCTTGCTGCGTTTTTCTCTCTTTGAGCAGATTGTTGGGATGGTGCTGTCTGTATTTTTGGCTGAGGCTGCTTATCCGTAACATAGTGCTCAGGCACATGCTGGATTTTCTCAAACTTCCAGTCAGTGCTGGTCCCACTCATCTCTGCTATTCTTCTTTCTTCTCAGTCTCCTTCCCACAAATCAAAGAGGCAGCAGCAAGAATTAATTGCGGAATTAAGAAGGCGACAAGTTAAAGATAACAGACATGTATACGAAGGAAAAGATGGTGCCATTGAAGATATTATCACAGGTAAAAGATACTTCCTCATCGTGGCCCATGGAAATCCCATGCCCTCACCCATACTGGGCCACTTGCAGATTCTGTTGCTGCTTTTGTCCAGGGTTTACAAGTTCTTCAGTTGACTTATTCACATCCAGAATTATGCAGACTCCATGCTAGTTTGAGGATATTTATAGTAGCCTGTATACTCCCTATCAGAGACCCCAACACTCTCTCTCTGAAAAATCTCCTTCTTGTTTCTCAGTATCATTACAACTCTGTAAATTTCACCAGGGCTCCTTCTCCTAATGGTTTTCCATTGTCTTCGATTGGTTACCGTGCTCCATTTTCTTCCTTGCGACCACTCTTATGCAACTGCCTGGTAAATGCTGTAGACCCCATTCAGGGGTCTGTACTAACTACAGTCAATGCAGGGTTTTCCAGCATGCTCTTTTAAAGAGCATTTCAGTTACTCTGCTCATTCAGAGTAACTGAAGACAATAGGAAATCAGGAGCTGGAGCTTTCATTTGGAGGGCCAGTGGACCTCTGGCCCAGGCTTGGGGAATGGTCGTTCTGTCAGCTAGGAATGGTGCCTAACCCAGCTCGGTTCTTGTCTGATTAAGTTGTAGCTTAATGCTTTCTGCTCGAACCAGTTCTCCAGAGTTTCTGCATGCCCTCTGACAGAACAGGATAATAATTTGGGCCACTGTCTTGTGGCACTGGCTGCAAGTGACTTTCCTTTCATGTCTGTTGCATATGAATACTGTTTATCAGCTTCCAAAATACTTGAAACTTTTTTTGTGTGGGAAATTTTAAAGATATACAAAAGTATATGGAATAGTATGATGAGTTCCCATGTACCCATCACCAATCTTCAGTGCATGGCCCATCTTGTTACTGGTCTGCTTCTACCTACCTCCTATTCCTCAACTTCTGGGATTGTTTAGAAGCAAATCCAAGACATACAAGTTCATTTGGAAATATTTCAGTATGTATCTTCGAAAAATAAAGACTCCTTAGTAAAGCAAACAAACATACCCACAGTAACTATTTTCACACACCTCCAAAACTAACAGTTCCTTAATATCAAATATGCAGTTATTATTCACATTTCCCCAGTTGTCCTAATTTTTTAAAAATATAGCTCTTAGACTTTTGACTTCTCATTTCCTGTTAATAGCTTAGTCAGCATTGTAAATAGGGATCCCAAACTGCCAAAACCACAAACTTTTTCACCAGCTCAGACCCAAGGAAATAAGTAAATAAATCACTAAAAAAGGAAGTCAATAAAGAATTCCTTGCCCAGAGTAAAGCAGTGTTAAGTCCTGAGTGGATGGGTAAGTGGTTAGTGAAAATGCCGGTCTCTATATTCGGTGCACATGTATACTGTAGACATGTGCCTACCCGGATCTCAGTGTTCACCCTGCGATGGCTTGCAGATGGCCCCCAGATAAAGCCCCATTGGTAAGCGTTGCTCCTTGCCTCCTCAATATTGAGGGGGAGGCTCCGCTCTGAGCGAGACCAGGAACAAATCTTCTTGGGTAAGCACCTCTTAGTCTCAGTGCCACATTAGATGAACTTTTAGGTAGAGAAGCATCCAGCCTTGCACGTTAAGAACTTAGTGTTCCTTTTTCATCACTGTTCTCCATCTTAATGACACTTGGTTTGTAGAATGAGTCAAGTGTTCAGTTTCCATTTGCCTGACCTAATCATTAATCTGCCATTGGAGGTGACTGAATATCTGCTATGGAGCAGTTTTTATTCTCCTTGGAACGTTTTCCATTTTCCGCCCTACCACCAAACCCCAGATTGAATAACTCTTTCAGACTTCATGAACTCACTTGGGTATATATTGCTTTCCATCCTTCTCTGCCCACCCTCCCCGCCCCTTCTCCAGGTATGATTAACAAAGCACTAACCGTGTACTAATGCAATAGATCTTGGCTTTTTACTCTCTTCTGTTTGTCTTGTTTGGCTGTCATTTTTGATGCAGTGTTGAAGACTGTGCCCTTTACTGCTCGCACCGCCAAGCGTGGCTCTCGATTTTTCTGCGAACCTGTTCTCACTGAGGAATACCATTACTAAACTATTAGTCTTTCTCACCTGATGCTCTTAAAAGGTTGCTACAGATTTTTTGACCTTTTATATCCCTCTGTATGTCTATCAGGGCCACCCAACGTGCTAGCATGGAATTGCCATCTCCACCATGTTCTAGTTTATGTTGTCTTCACGCTGCATGGTTTTTTTATTTCAGTCATTCCTGCTTACTTACTGAAACTTTCCGTACATCTAGGAATCCACATGGCTCTGACGGTCTGGGTGTGTGTGAGCTGAATTAGTAGAATTTCTTGCAGAAATTTTCAGAAAAATAGTAAATAGAGCACTTGTTTGAGAATCAGGATTGGGACCAACTAGGTTGCTAATAAGATTTTGGGGCTGATATCTTTGAAGACAAAATGATAGTCATTAATAACAATACTATGCTACCTAACATTTCCTGAGTACTTACTGTGTTCTAATAGGTTTATAGATATTAAACTAGCCTTTTTGTACTCGGTTAAGGTGCTTTGATAGTAAAATGAGCTTGCTATACAAGTGCTTAGGAACGCAATGCTCTAAAGTTGCAAAATGATTTGCAGAAGAAACTGTGAACTACGCGCAGCTGTAAATTGAACCTTTCTTAAGTATCTTACGTAGTCCATAGCCATCATCCAGTGTGCTGGAGCTGATGGCACGAGCTTTAACACAGGGAGTCCATTTGACCTGGAAGCCTGTATAAGCTGATAGAGGCAATCCATAGCTTTTTTTCCCTCTGATTGTCATGTCATGCTCAAGTTCAGCCATCAGCAATTCTGTGCTGGAGCAGGGCTGCAAGGCAGGAAGTGAAAACAGAGGCTGAGGAGCTCCCCACCGTCTTATCTCATTCATGCTTCTTTGCTGGTGGCTCTGTTCCATGTCAAACAAACGGTATTTCTTCTGTGGTGAGATCATATCTGGACCTACTTCTTTGGTTGGGATAGTGGCACCAGAAATACTAATAGAAAAATACCTATTTCTAGAAAATGCCACTGTTCTTAGAATTAAAAAAAAAAATCAAATCTTCCTAAAAAGTAACTGCCTTGGATTAGTTCCTGATGACTGGATAAGAGACAGACTGCTCTGCAGTGCCCAGTTGATTAGAAAAGAGACAAGGGAAGCACGCACTCTAACTGGAAAGAGCCATTGTTTGACTCCCATGCTGAGATTGACATGGAACTGGGTATGTGTTTGTTTTGTGGCATTAACTCTTCTATGAATTGCACTTTTTTATGTATGTTCCTCTGTCTCTGAAGATATCAAAAGATGTGGTGTGTTGTTGCCTGCTCTGCAGTGTGCTTGCCCACCAGTGCTTATTAACAAGGCTAGAAACTGTCTTCTACTTGGCTAATGTTTACTGTCAGTTTTGCTGCTGGGCTATCTATCCTTCTGGAGCCAAACTTCAAAGCAGCTTGGATCTGGGTGGTCAGAGAGCTGGGTGGGAAGACACGCTCATCCTTTTCTTGTTTCATCTAATGTCTCTTGTAGTAGTGGCCTCCCACTCTCTTCCTCTGTTGGCTAACATGCCCGGGAATGTTAAGCACTAAGTTGAAATGCTTTCTATTTTCATCCCATTTTTACTTAACCATCATTTTGTGTTTTTGTTTTTTTCTGTTTAGCTTTAAAGAAGAATAATATCACTAAATTTCCAAATGTTCACTCGAGGGTAAGGATTTCTTCTAGCACACCGGTGGTGGAGGATACACAGAGCTGGCAAGCATCACTTTTTACTTAGCTTCCTCCTCTCTCTGTATGCAGATCAATGGTTTCAGTCTATGGCTGAGGGTAATACTGGTGAGAGTCTGATCAGGGAGAAGTCTTTGTACCTCACATTCCAGTGATGTGAGGCTGAGCCTCTCTGTTGGACTCTTTCTGGCCTGCTTTCATGTTCTCAAATGTGATGGCTTGGGCAAGGGTGTTTGCTGATGATTGTACTTGCTTCGGGTGGCTAGGATGTCCTTCCCTCACTGCCTTCTTGGCCTTCAAGTTATTCAATAAACCCCATTTTGACCTAAAGAAATGAAATCCTGGCCAGGGAACGTGATCTCTAGCTTTTATAGACTCAGGAATCACAGAGCTGCAGGACACTGCACATCCTTAGCCAGAAGTGAAATTCTGACCTTCCTTACCACTCTGGGCCAGGAAGCAGAGGCTTGAGAGGATTAGGGTATGCAAAACTTCTTTGCTTGAATTTACCAGGAGTAGGTCAGGGTCAAAAATTCCAGTGAGTCAGGAGCTGGGCTGGTGGGGACTGTGCTGAACCTGAGAGCCTAGGTCTCAGCACTCACTCAGCTCCAGCGTGTTTTTGCCATGAAAGAATTTGGGCCCACTATTTCCAGATCCTCCACTTTTCCAAGAGAAGTCAGAAATCCTGGTTTTTACATTAATTGCCAGGTTAAATATGGGGAAACTATATTTAAAATAGAAGTTGGGGGCCAAACCTTCTGTGGGTCAGGTGTGGCCCGTCAGCTCCATTTTCAGTCTACTCAGTAGGTGAAGGGATAAGACAGATTCACTCTGGTTTAATTCTGTTATTTGTTTGAGTTTCCCTTTCTAAAGGTAGAATGCTTCCCAGCAGAAGTCAATAATACTAAGTTAATGAAAAGGAAATTGGTACTAATTGAACAAAACAAGGGGCAAAAGTATAAAGCCTGCTTTATTATTTTTTTCACCATACCCTGACTCCATCAAAAGGCTACCTGCTAGCTACATATTCACTAATACCTGCCTTTTTCATTAAGAAAGCATGCTGTCATGCTAAGAGTCCTTACATAAAATAAAATTCCTCTTGTTCATCCCACTTTCTCCTTCTAGAACAATGCCTTTGAATTCGTTCATTCAACAAGGCATTTTTTTTAATATTAGGCATTCTTCTGTGCATTTGCAATACAAATTGGAAAATGCAGGAAGGCCCATACAACTTCTGCCCTCTAATGAAAAACAAAAAATACTGGGTGGCAGGAAAGAATGTTTAGGAATGGAGGTTTTTTTTCTTTTTTTTTTTTGTGGAAGATTAGCCCTGAGCTAACATCTGCTGCCAATCCTCCTCTTTTTGCTGAGGAAGACTGGCCCTGAGCTAACATCCATGCCCATCTTCCTCTACTTTATATGTGGGATGCCTACCACAGCATGGCTTGCCAAGCGGTGCCATGTCTGCACTTGGGATCTGAACCGGCAAACCCTGGGCTGCCAAAGCGAAACGTGCACACTTAACTGCTGCGCCACTGGGCCGGCCCCTGGAGGAGTATTTTGATTTAGTGATTACTTTTATTTAGTGGTTAATTGAGCATTATGTTTCTAATTCCCAAAATAAATGACTGACTTCAGCTAATATTAATGGAATAAAAATAATGGAACCTGTCTCTGCAAACTAGTTGTGGGTTCCTTCCTTGATTAAAATTTCAGATAAGATAGAACAGGGCAGTTGGTTTTACTAGTTTTGCAGTTTAAAATTCATTGTAATTATTGTTGATATTCAGGTTTCTAGAAAGGGAAAAAAAACCCAAAAGTAAGCCACAGTATTTCTAAATAAAGAAACATTTCAAAACAAGACTTCAGCTAGACTCTCTGGCCAGTGACAGAAGCAATCTCTTCTCCTATATATTTTTCTAAAAGTTCCAGAATCCCACCAGTATTATATCCTGTTTTGTTTGTAAATATTGAGGGCAAAGTACATGTCTGTGGCTCAAATACTCATTGAGTTTGAAGGGCCCATTAGCTGACTCTTCTACACAAGCTGCTTTGATTGGCTGCCAGCTGGCCTTTGTCTTGCTTAGACACATGATATTAAAGGTTGCGGTTCTCATTGGTGCTCTCCTCTTTACAGATCTTAGAAACCAACCATACAGACGAGCCGATGCGGTGAGGAGAAGTGTCAGGCGGCGCTTTGATGATCAGAACTTGCGTTCTGTTAACGGTGCCGAAATAACCATGTGAACCTGAGACCTGCCTGTATGAATGGAGGGTGTGCGTGATTGAAACTGTCCACAGGAAATTTATGTGCTACCATTTAACTGCAGCCTTGAACATAGATAATATATTCTAAGGGCTCAGATTTAGCAAACACATAGGAATTTAAAAATGATGGGCTTTCCTTTCAACCTTCGTTAACAAGTGCCTAAAAGTGGAAGTACCTGCTCAGATTAATCAAAGCAATAGGATTTGATTTGATTAGGTATCTTTTTACACCAGTATGTTATTCAATTTTTTAACCAAAATGTAAATTTCATATTAGATTCATTACCTGCCATTGTGATTGTCCCATGATGGCCCACCCTGGTTTCCTGATAAATTGTAAATAACATGGATGCATCTGCTGTGGGCTTCCTTTGCTGAGATATCTTTTAAGAAATTAATTTTGTGTTTCAGCCATACCCATCAACTTTGTATTTTTAACGGCTTGCAACATGGAAGAAGGAAAAAGCCACATGATAAACTCCTTCTGCCCATAACCAAGCCCCAGCAAAGTACAGACAAGATGCAATTGCAGTGGCACAGGAGAAGTCACTCAACTCTCTCTCTTGTTTCACATTCTCCTGCTTCTGTGCTAGGGTACACTGCCCTGAGAGACATTCACCAGTCTGAATGCAAGGATATGATGGCATACAAATGTTGTATAAGACTTATTTGCAGTACTGTGTTCTTCAGCTAGAGGCAGCTTTTAAAAAATAATGCAAAATGTATTTATTAATTAGCACTAAAATTAACATTTCAGTAATCACTGTTAGGATTTCTGAGGACCATTATGGGTCAATCCTGAGAATATAAATCAGTGCCTTGCCAGCCAGGGAGAAGTCCACTAGCTCTATGAACAAGCATTCAAGATTACTTCCGCTAGCAGCGTAGTGTTAGTAACCTGGCCTTATTCTCCTCTGACAATCGCAAGGTTTTGTTTTGCTGCTGCTTCCTTTTGTAAATTGGAGAAGATATATTTGGCTTCATATATCAAAGCTAAGAAGTTATTTTATTTCTCATTACTTTATGAGGAACTGCAGTGAAATTGCTCAAGTATTCACATTGGGATTAAGCTTAAAATGCTATGTAATGGGACTGAACAGCCAACTAAGCCACTGTTATTTTTCCTTCCTCTCTGGCACGGCACTTGATCCATTCCAAAGTCAAAAACTGGACTGAAGCTAATTTGTACTTTTCATAATATACATTCTGCTTCTGGCTTACCTTCTTGGTACATCACATCAATATATTAATTGTAAAGTTTATTGTATAGTATTTAACCACTGAATTTCTTATTTTATGTTGTGCTTATGTGAACTCCATGGTGAAGGTCCCATTTTCCTTGATAATGTGTAGTTATATGATCTTTTTAAATGTACAGATATTTTGCTATAAAACTGGTGCAGTTTTTTATGGTTTTTACACTTCTCTTTAATTCCCACCTAAGCCTCTGGGTAATATTGTAAATATTGTTTAAAAATGCATCAGCCTATGCTATACAATCTGAATGTTATTTTAACTTATAGTTTTTTTTTAATATATATATTTAACTACAAGGACAGTTTAGGGATCAGTTACATTTCACTTTAGCATACCTATTTACAGAAAGATTACGTTTAAACTGCCACCTGCTAGCACATTTTCTGAAATGTGTAATTGAAAAAGAACATGCCAAGATTTTGTCTTTCTGTTGACTGAACATTCATTTTGATGAAGAAAGCAATTTGACCATGAGATGTAGCACAAGTAGTTGGTCCTTTACCACAAGCAGCTGTTTTCCAAAGCTCAGTGCTGATGAGCATATGTTAAAATAATTGCCTATTTATTAATCTACAGACAGTAATGTTGGCATGTTCTTTTCTGTCTATTACTGGGCCTGCTTCTTAGCAATATTAGAAATGTTTTATAAAAGCAGTTCATGTTACTTTTCTGGTCTTTTCATGGCATATGAGCAAATAAACTATTTACACTACTATCCTGTAATATGTTGTTGCCTTTCCATGGTATATCTCAGGGGTTTTTTACCAGTTTTATGCACACTTTTATCTTCTAGAAATAGATACTGTGTTCCTGCATGAACTCACAATCTAAATATATTTGGCAAATTTTAAGGAAAAATCCCTCCTTTTACAAACTCTTGATCACTTGCTGTGTGGAATGTAAGAACCAAATAGGTTTTGGTAGTAAGGGCTACATCTCCAAAATTGTACTTAGGAATTGATTCCTTCCAGAGAAATAGTACTCGTTTGGTGAGACACTGCCTGCCCCTAAAGTTGTTTTAATGAAGAGGTGGTAGATATACAGATTGGGTGTGTGTAATCCTGCACCGGACAGCCACCGTTGGTTGGAAAGGTACATACAAGCATGTTGGCCCTGTTGTGCACACACAATGATAATTGTAATGATAACTACAGGTCATCAGAAAAGTTTAGTACATTCTTTGCTATATTCCTTTTAGAGAAGGAAGGAAATCTGTTAATTTATTTTAGAAAACTGTCCCAGTGGCTTAAAAACTTAGGGGGTGTAAATTAGTCATTTAAGGAATTGTTGCAGTAGGTCTTCATTCCCAGTTCAGTGCTCTTTCCACTTCAACAATGTAGTCGAAGCTTTATTTTATAAAGAGGGGGGAAAGTTAGATTCTGCAGTTAGTAGAATCTCTAGTTTGTTCTATACCAGGACAAGTGCCTCATGATAAAGGAAATAAGGTCCTCAATATTATCCCAAAAATTCAGAATGTTTTCAAACCCAAACTACAGCTGTTCAAATGAGGCAGATATGGTTAGGTTTAGAGCATTATATACTAGTCACATCCATTTTTTTAAAGATGTTTACGAATACCTCAGAATTAAGTCCCCTTGTTCCCCACTCATAATCCTTCAACTAAACATCTAAATCCTAATCCACTAAAATTTACTGCAGTGACACCACAATGAATGCCCAGTAACCTTGCTGACTGAACAACACTGCTCAGCACAGAATGGGACCTGATATCTATCACTGACTCTGCTGGTTCAACATACTGAATTCTGTAGAATTACCTAATTTTACACTAGAAGGTATACTTTCATAATATTAGCTTTATAATTCACATACCTATTAATTTTATTACTTGATAAAACTTCTTAGCCCTCATATATTTCCTAATTTTTATCAGAAATGTCTGCAAAGATGAATATACTGTCAGCTCATACAAAAGGATTAATCTCTTAGTTTTCCATTCCATTTGAAACTAACACCCCATCTATTTCCAAGAAAAAATGTGAAGAAACAAATGCATGAAGTGTCGATATGCTTTTTTTTTTTTTTTTTTTGCTGAGGAAGATTAGCCCTGAGCTAACATCTGTGCCAATCTTCCTCTATATGTGGGTTGCTGCCACAGCATGGCTGAGGAGTGGTGTAGGTCTGTGCCCGGGATCCAAACCCATGAACCCAGGCTGTCAAAGTGGACTGTGCCAAACTTAACCACTACATCATAGGGCTGGCCCCAATAGACTTTTTTTCTTGATCTAACTTTTTATAGAGAAAAGTATTACACTGAGAAAACAGAGAATATGGGCATCTAGCATCTCACAGCACAGAACTGCTGCATATGAAGGTTGCTTAAAGGAAAAAATAGACACAAATCCAACTTATTTAGTAAAAGATGCCATTTTTTCTAATAAATTATATTTATTTACAAAAGGTCTAATTTTATATAACTATGAGGTTCTTTACATCAGAACAATATATAAACAGAAGTGAAAACCTGGTAATTACACACACAGAAAATAGAAATCTTGTTCCCCCATTACTCACCTTTCAGAACAAGTCTTCAGTTTAGTTGTAGAGGTAGGCAAGAGACCAACACCTACCAAAAAAGTTTGCAGGCAGGACCAAAAAAAGAGATGTTTATAAATAGCATATTTATATAAACCCCAAGGAACAGCATAAAAGAAGGGCATCAAGAAATGGCTCAGTTTGAATCTGATCTGATTAGGCAGCCACTCTTTCAGTCTATGATTGAACACCAGGGTGGGGAGGATAGCCAGTTCCCCTGAAATGCAAATGTCTACCTTACACCTAGGGCAATTGCCATCGAATTAAGAGTAAATTACCAACCACTAACAATGACATAGCCTTGAACTAGATCCTATTGAGTCATACAAGTGATTTTCATATAGCAAGTTTAAAACATAAAAATACGCACTCAAGGACTAGGCCAGGTAGACAAACTAAATAAAACGGAGGACTAGGGGGAGCGTGTAGGTAATCAGAGCATATTCTTCTCACTTCCTACTTCACCCTAAGTCAGCTCCAGTACTTAATGTCACCATTATTCACCCCTTTGTCAGAAGTAGCCTGAAATGATTAGTTCTGAGCTCAGAATTTCAATAGGAATTTTGCTATTGTGTCCATTAGGGCCTTTAAAGAACAACTCTGATCTAGCTAAATGTTAGCTCAAATAAAAGTTACTACTTCTAAACTATTATGATATATTAATTTATGAATATGATATGAAAGGGATGTTTCAGATCATCACAAGGGATTGCCTTTCCTACTCAAAAACTACATGGAAGTTATTTTGTCACTAACAAGTTTTGGACATTTCTGAAGTAACAGTTAAGATAAGGTACAGTCACTAGAACTTACCTTAAGTGCACTTCAATTATGTATGTGGCTTTAGTTGTGGGTTAGTAGAGTTTATTGCAATGCTTTTTCAAGCCCTTTAATATAGATGATGGGTACTATGGATGGTGGATGAGTACATCTGTCAACTAATATTTTACATTCAATAAATACCTACTACGTGCCAGGCACTGCCCACAGGATATACCAGTGAATGAAACACAAATTCCTGCCCCCCAGAAACTTGACCACCATTTAAGTGAAAAAAAAAAAAAAACTGAGAAACATAAGAGCAAGGTAAGAATTGATAAGGAAAGTAAGAATTGTGGGACGGGTACATCCCAGTACCAGAACCGTAGAATGAGATTATAAGCCTATTATTATAAGCCTATCAGAACACAGTTCCATTAAAATTACTCATATCATTTTGCTTTTCCTTTATGTAAAATGAGTGCAGTTTTACCTAGAGAATGTAAAAGAAGAATTAAAATTCTACCTGGTATTGAGAGAGATACATCCCCAAGGGAAAAGAAAAAATCTCAGATGTAAGATATAAGCAGTTAACGTGCTTTGCCTCATTTTGCTTTTAGAAATGTTTATAGTTCTTTAGTTTTGTAGTTTACATTTAAATTACATAATCTACTTAAATATCCTAGAAGCTTAAAAAAAAAAAGAAAAAGACTCACCACTCTTCCTTGTGTACTATTAAGTTACAAACTGTTCCCTCTCTTAAATAGCATCTAAGCCTTAAAAAAAATCTTTCTTTATATAAAGGGCCTACCCCTTTTTGGATGCAAAAATAAAAGTGGCTGCCAAAGTCACTCAGTTGACCATTAACACTGTAAGAAAACCAGGATCATCTAGGCAAATGCTTCTTAACACAGGATGCAGGCCCTTTGGTAACTGAATGAAAGCTATGGACCTTCTTTCCAGAAAAATATGCAGATTTTCAGGGGTTTTACAGTTTCATTTTACTACTGCGAATTAAGATTGCCTTACTCGAGGCCAATCCTTTTCATTTTATAGTTGTATAAAACACCCAATTAGTAAAAGTCTAAAGATGAAATAGTTGTGGTACTTTGATCATTTTCAAATTTACCGGGAGACATAAAAAGTACTTTTGTATTCTTCTTACTTGATTGTTTATACAAATCCAATTTTCCCACATAGGAATTATGGATCGGGAGAAAACAACATCAAATATTTGAGCTTCTTATTTTGACTACTAAGCATATTAAATTTATTAGTGAATTTAATCCAATAACTCAATGATGAGGGAAGGTAAACTCTCAACATTTATCCAAGAGTCTAAGGCTCAATTGAAAAGTATAAATTCTCCTTATCTGAAAATAAACATGCTTTCGTGTTTAAATACATTTGTTTAAGCTCTGTTCAAACTCTTGTCTGCTCAACTCTAATAGAACTAATATTCTAAAACATTTCAGCTTTTACCAGACTGATGATTTAGAAACCTAATCTAATAGGGTAAAAGTATTCATGTAGAACTCCTGCTTTCACAAAATTTCCCTATCACCTGTACCTTCAGACTGTACAGTATCTTTCTGACAACTAAATCTCATTTGATGGGATTATCAGAGGTAGACAAAGATTACAGTCGCTTCAATTACATCTTTTTATAACAAGAATGCTGTATTTTGAGTTGCAAATTGTTCACTGGTTTCTAGGTCTAATAATTTTCATGGGTCAAACACAGGGAAACTTGAATTTGTATTGTCTTGTAAGGATATCAAGTTGTGAGAAGCCAGTATCTCTATAAGAAATACAGAAATCTATTTTGAGGACATTCTAAAACACATCAATAGCTTTTTATTTAAATAGAAAAATCAAAACTTTAAAGTTGTACTTAAAAAATGATCATTCATGGAAGTAATTAAAACAAAGTTTTACAGCTTCTAAATTCTCTCGTGAAAACATCACTACTATTTCTGCCAGTATCATATGCATAAAGATTGTACCACTGACTTCTGTGTCAAGTGTTTGACATGATTAGCAATATTAACGATCATTACAATGGGACCTCTGAAATTAAGTCTAGGCAACTCCACGTTGCCAAAGTTGTTCTATGTTTTGGTTCTAATGTACAATAGGAGACTAACCTCCAGCAAGCAACTTGATTACTTCATATTTTCTAAAGATAGTGATTCTCACCTTCTACAAAGTCCTGTCCTATTTCACAGCAGAAAAATGAGCTGGCAGAGAGAAGTTCAGAAACAATCAACCCCCCAGTCCCATTTTGAGACTTGCAACAGTGGCTGCTACATTTAATTGAAATACAGGGAGCAGGGATGAGAAAGAGTCGTCCTGGTCAGTCCCACTTTCAAATTAATCAGGATAGTGAAGGAAAAATAAAATGAACTTTCTGTTCTTCTAAATCCCAACTTGAAATGAGATCGCTCAAAGTGTCCAAAATAAAAAAAAAATGCATAAGATAATACCAAAGACTATATGCTAAAATTTACTTTAAAAAATCTCCTGCATTGAAGAAAAAATAGTATAAATTACATTACCAACTCTCAAAAGTTAGCATATCAGGAGTATTCTAGCTTCAAATCATTGCCTCTCTAAAGAATTCTGTAGGAAATTCATAGATCAAAAACGAATATAGGGGCCTCAAATGCACTGATTCATAATATTCTTAAATATTCAAAAAGGAAAATAACCTAGCTATGTGGGTAAGATGAAGCAAAATTCCAGGGACTTAGTATCTTTAAGTGGTCGTACAATTTTTTTTTAGAGCTGAGCAGTTTAAGTAGAAATAAATACTAGTACACGCTAGAAGAGAAGGTTTAATAATTGATAAAAATGTACAAAAATATTCAAATCAGAAATGCTTTAGAATGTGTACCACGAAGTCAATACTTCTCAGTGAGTAGGGAAGGTAAAAGACTTCCTCAATGAAAAAAAAAGCAAGAGAAAGATCGAATTTTTTTTTAAAAAAAGACAACTGTTAAAGAAAATGTTTAAAGTCAACATTGATTTTTGTTTTAGACAAGGATATTGCAACTATCACTTAACGTTTGGTGGCACATTCTTTAGTAGGTCCTTAAGGCAATATATTTAAACTAATTTACAATTTGATTTGATGTTAACTTTTTAAACATCACCTCAAAATAATGCCCTCACAATAGCCTTTTTAAAATGTAATCGGATGTTTCATAAAAAATAATGGTGGCTTTATTATAGTAGTGCTTATTAACACCACTATAGTTAAGGGTCTACCAGGTTTCCATTAAGAACACCTATTTCTGAGTTCACCATAAAAGATCATATCGGCTTTAACCAGTTGGGTAGTGCACAAAAAACCAGTTTTATCAGTTGCTGGTGCTTTGTTTTGTACTACTAGATATCAAAAAAATTTTCATTATATCTTCAAAATCCAACTTCTATAAAGTAAATCAAATCATCTCATGACTTAGACTTTAGAACAAAGTAGAGACATCTGCAGTTATCAGTAAATTGCCACCTTTAATCCATCCTGCAGTGCCCTCTGAAAGGGTCACAGAAAGACAGTTATGACCGTATGAAAATATGATTCTTGATACAGAATCAAAAGTTATTTTCAATTTCCTTTGCTTTTATAAAGTCCACAATAACAATACTTAAATGCACTTTTTTTTTTCTGTGATATAATTAAAACCCAGTGTTATTTCAATTGAACTTAAAATAGAGTCCCTGGTCTGAATTAGACTTTAAATCATACTGTAAACATATATTTGGTATAATTTATTGATCATCATCCAGTTGCTCCAAAAGGGTCCTTCTGCGCTTTTCCAATTCTCCTTCACTCAGTTCACTGCCAGAAGTATCCCAATTACCCTGAAAAGACATAGAATACAATTATATTTGATGTCAAAAGGTTACATAGTAATGAACCTTTGAAAAATGATCCAAAATCTATATTGAGTCTCATCCACAGAAACAAGCACATCACAGGGTTTAAAGACTGACCTCTTTCCCAAAAGCCTATCAATGTGTTGCTAACTAAGGACTCCTTGGTTATATTAGGGGAGACACTTAACTCAGAAGGAGGTTTTTACATGGTGCTACTTTCACTTTACATTAATATGTAAATCAGGGAGAACGGTTCATTCCAGTTTCTTTTCCTTCCTCTTACACAACTGAATATAAAACCTCTTGTTTCCATTTAATGGAAGCTGGGTATTCATTTCCCAGGCACTATCTCCTTGCTGATTTTGCACAGATTCTAGGTTGTCCTCTTAAGTGTTTCATATTACAGAAAAGCATTATGCTTTAAGCATACTGTTGTGCCCAGATAAACAAACATTTAAGGTTTATGAAAAGGACAAGACTTACGCTGAAAAAAAAACCCTCGAAAAATAAAAGTAATACTGCACTATCTATGAGAAACAACCTTTGAAAAATGGATAGTTCGCCTAACCTCCCTCCCTTCAGAGATTTCATTTAACCTACTGTAAGGAAGAAACTGCTAAGCTGCTAATAAGTATAGAGAAAATATTCATTCTTCACCATGGATGTGCATCAGACTCACCAGTGCAGTTTTAAAAAAAAGCCATACCAACTGAATCAGAATATCCAAATGGAGCATCAGGGCTTATCTACACAGTTTAAACTCTCCACTGGTGATTCAGAGGCATTACCCTTGCTAAGCCCACAGCATTTGTGGAAGGAATGGCAAGGCTAAGGCAGCTAGGGTTATTGTGTTCTGTCATTCATAAATATATATACACACACACACACGTATATGGGAATCTAAGAATTATGTAATTTGATATTAAAATATTAACTTTGGCTTGTAGTATCTACCTATTTGTCCTCACTTCTTCCCCTCAATGCTCATTTCTAATGCTACTTTTTTTTTGGTGAGGAAGACTGTTCTGGAGCTAAGATCCATGCCAATCTTGCCAATCTTCTTTTTGCTTGAGGAAGAGTATCCCTGAGCTAACATCTATGCCAATCTTCCTCTATTTTTTTCTATGTAGGACGCTGCCACAGCATGGTTTGATGAGCAGTGTATAGGTCCACGCCTGGGATCCAAACCCAGGAACCCTGGGCCGCTGAAGCAGAGTGCGTGAACTTAACCACCACACCACCGGGCAGGCCCTGGAATGCTTCCTTTTGAAACTGGATTTAGTAACCATGACAACTGTGGACATCTAGAGGGAGAATTCCTGATTTGAGTCTCCTAAATGTTATATTCCTTAAAAAATTAGGTAGAAAATGTCTAGTGGCACTTCTTAGTGAGAATGTACAAAGCACAAGACCATATCTTTTCTTAGTGGGTTAAAACAATAGTTACGGAATGCTGTTATTTTTTTAAGGAATATAAAATTTAGGACACTCAAATCGGGTCATTCATGACCACATAAGTTAAAAAACTATTTTGTGTGAAAGGTAGTTAACTGAATTTTCACTGTTTTCTTCAATGGCAGCAGACCTGAAAAAGGTCTATTCTTTAAACACCATCATAGTTTAACCACAGTATCTATTCTTGTATTTTGAAAATACAGGTATGACTGAATTCTAAATACTTACAGAATCCTTTCCAGTCTTTTTCTTAGGTGATTTGTGTTTTGATTCTGATCTTTGTCTAGTTCTGTCTTTTTCACTTTCCCGGTCTTTTTCTTTTTTATCCTTCTCCCGTTCAGCATCTGACTCCGGAGAGTCCTGTATAAATAAAAAATGTTAGGATTTTGATGAAGACACCATTCTATTTTTAAAAATCCTTATATAACTAATATTTAAGACCATTCACATAAAACAGGGTATGTGATCTCAGAGTGGTGAAATCTGAATTGTTAACATCAAGGATTCTTAACATTTCCAAGATTCATGGGAGGGAGATGGTCTTTCCTACAGGAAAGATGACATTCTAATAGGGTAACATGCCACTAAAAGAGCTTCATTAAATTAGGGACAAAGGTACACTTAAGATTGGATTATATCTATTATGTAAATATAGATAGATACTACATTTTCCACCAACCAAGTAAGATACTGATTTATGTGGATATGTATAATAGGATGCTGAGATCAGCTTAATCACATATTACGTTGACAGCTGTATAATAAAATTCTTTCCTCAAAATTGCTACCAAGAAGCAGGAATTACCTAAAATGTAATGCCTGTGCCTAAATAAACAGTCCTTTATTAGATATGCACAAATCCAAGTGAGTAGCATGAAAAAGTCTCATTCAACATGTTTGTGGTGACACCCAGGCCCTTACATTTTGAAAAATCTCCTTAGGTGTTATCTTGATGTGTACCTAAGATTAAGAACTAAGAGTGGAGGAGGGAGTTGTTTAAACATTTAAACTTTTGGTTCTCAAAAACAGTTATATATATATATCTTTTTTTTTTTTTTTAAACTTCACCAAAAGATTTCAATGGAAGATTAAGGTGAAGAACAGCTATAAAACTCCTGAGTTTAGGTGCCCATCTGAACTGTGCTGGACTACATAGGACTAGATAGAAAAAGGTTCTACTGCCACTGAGGAAGTTGAGGGCAGAAGCCTAAAAACAGGGTAAAAAGTATAAGCTTGCTTACAGATTTATGTCTCCTCTTCTTGCTTTTCTTCTTATGTTTTTTTGACTTCTTATAGCTTCTCTCTATGTAGCATGAAAAGAAACAAAGCGTCAGAATGTGAGGATATCCAAGTGTCAATGATTTTAATCAAGTTAAAAGATAGGCTTACCAGACTCAGCACTAGAAGAATGTTCTGAAGCAGATCGGGACTCTGATCGCTGCCTTTTTTTCTTTGAATGGCTGTCATCATCATCTGAATCTGACCCCTAAAACAACAGAAATAATTTCATTCACAATGATGCTAACAAACATATGTTACACCTCAATACACCTATGATGCCATCCAATAAACTTCCTTACCGATCGAGAGCGGGAACGTTTCCTGTGATGTTTTTTAGATTTTTTAGAATGTTTCTTGTTCTTTGAATGATGATGTTGACATTCGTGCTACAAGGGCAAAGGAAAAAATTTCAAAAGTTCACATTTACTTTAAACAGCAGATCATAATTTTTAAAAGCTATACAAATAATTTCTTAAAGTAAAATTCCATTCATTTTGCATATTTAGGATGTACTCCCTTGAAACTGTGCAAAGAATTAACATCTCTTAAAATGCTTTCTTCTGTTCCTTCTTAACCATCCTGTATCTCCTCATTTAGACTCTCAACAATGTAAAAATGTATTAATAAAAAAGTACTTTTTATAGGAATGATAATGATGTGTGCTAGTAGGGATACTGATAACTCTCCAGAAAGGTATAATCTGCACAACAGTCACAGTGCTTTCAAAAACAGTGAAATACAATTACATTCAGACACAGTTTTTCCGATGAATCTGGCTTTGGCCAGCGAACTAGGCCCAGTAAGAAGATAAAGAGCTACCTTAGAGCCATCCTTGAACTAAGATAAACGAGGCTAGTCTCAGAATAAATGCAAAATCTACTCCTTTATTTTTTTTTTAATTCTCTTCCTAATCAAACTTAAGACACTGGAAGGCAATCTACCTCTAACCTCACATGAAATCAAAGAGGAAAAGCTGTCTGTGTGGATTTTAACTCTTTCATTAAAACAATTATCAGGCTGGTAGAAAAAGGTAAATGATGCAGAAAGCTCCTTACCCCTAACACAGCTATGGTTCTGAAAATAAATTCTGATTCAGTTTACTTAGTGGAAATGGAAAATCTGGCTCAGAAGGACTCTCATTCTTTATGTCACTAAATGCTAACTCTTTTTCTATTTCAAGGCCCAAGACTATTGGGATTCAAAACCTACTCTAATGTGTTCAGCCCTTCCCTATGCTACCATCTTAAGCTCCACTTCTAACTTGACCACTTTACCCCCAGTAGAGATCGTGAAAGAATCTTGTTGGAGATTCTTGAATTGAGGGAAAATGTTAAACACTAACTAGAGCAGAGCTTCTCAAAATTAAATACACACTCTACTGCCCGAGAATCTTGTTAAAATGATGATTCTGATGCAGGACGTTTGTCGGCAGGGCCTGAGGTTCTGCGTTTCTAACATGTTCCCAGGTAATGCAGATGTTGCTGGTCTAAAACACACTTTGAGTAGAAAAGATCTTAGAGGCCAACAGGACTAGATCCAGAGGCAGCTGGGAAACGAAATAGGGTACACGTAGGTATATATTAACAGAGCAAACTGCTGTCAACAATGATATTCATCAAGAACAGTAAATCCAATGAAAGCATCAACGGTCAATTAAGTGACCTGCTATGCCCAATGACCATGCAACACTATATTAAGTATAAGTATGTGCCAGCTTTTAGCTGGTTTTAACGTATCAGTTCTCTATAACTGGAATGGAAGTATAGCATACTTGTTAAAAGCGTGAACCTTAGAGTCAAACAGCCTTGGTTTGCAAAGTACTTTATTTCTCTTTGCCTCAGTTTGCTCATCTGTAATTGCACAGCGTTGTTGTAAGGATTAAGTTCACATATGTAATATTTGTAAAACAATTAGAACAGTGCCTGGCCCAAATATTAGTAATCAATAATTACTGGTCAATTTAGCATATTCACCACTTACAACAAACGTCTACCTGAAATCCTTATCAAAATACCCTTATTCAGCTAATGGAGTAATTTGTAATTTTATCATTACTTGTTTTAACAACAATTTACTACTTACTCTATTATTTTTCAGAACCCCCCTGAGCTTTCAATACATCTAATGTAGTGTAATATTTGAAACATGTGCTTAAAACCTGTTTTCTATCTACTTTACAGGATTTTAAGTTTTCTTTAGGTTTACTAGTTAGTCCATGTGGCTGTTAAATTGCTGCATATCTAAAACACCATAAAAATATGTAACAAATTATGAACAGTCTCCACAAACAAATCTTTATGTTCCCATACAAGCTTAGTTTGTTTCACTTAACAGCAGTTTCTATAGAAAAATTAATTCCCTAACCATCCCAGGTAACTACATTTGTATAAAAGGAGTGTAATTTAAGAAACATACTTTGATCATTCTAAATTCTTCAAATTTTGTTTATATTTTATATTTCTACCAGTTATGACAATACTAAAATTACCTCAAGCACATGCATAAAATCTTTAAATATTCGTTTTCTTTCAGACTCCAGAGTTATGTCCTCAAACGCTGGCTCTTTTACAAATCTCTCCCGGATCTGAAAAATTCAGATATGGAATAAATTCATGAATACCAAGAGAAGTGTGCCAATATGACTAAAAGAAATCATAACAGCAAGTGAAAACTGTGACAGCCTCGTCCTCTCAAGTCTCTTGTTTCCTTTTCTCTAAAGTCCAAACCATTTTTAAAAATATTCCTAAACGCAGAGTCACAGCTGACTTTATACTTTTAATATATGTAATATCCTTTCAATATATGTAATATACTCTACAAATAACCTTAGCTTGTTTTTGTGGCTCTAAAATGGGAAAGGAATTAAAAATATTTTTATCTTCACTTGTAAAGGAAACAGTTCATTAGAAAAATTTTACAAGTATACATACATCTTCCCACACAGCATCCAATTCTATTGGAGGAGTAGCTTGTTTCAACATACTCTTAAATGCAGATTCTTTTCGCTTCATCTTCCGAGCCTCCTCTTTTTCTCTTTCACGTTCACGGGCTTCTGCCTTTTCTAGTAACTTTTAGAAAATCACATTTAATCAGTTATAATAGAACAATTATAATGTTAGCTGAAACAATTCATTATTCTTAATTTAAGTACTCTCCTATCATTTATAAATTAAGGGCCAATTTATAACACCAGTTAATTTGAGCAAAAAAAGCTTAACATCAGCCTATCATCTAAATACATTTTATCTTACCTGGAAAGACTGTCTACTAGTATGTAAAATCCTACTCATATTCCTTTATTTCAGTAGCCTACAACTTAAGTACTTTTGGCTGAATATATTAAAAACTGTACTATTAAACTAGTTGTTTATAATTAAAGATGATAACTTACACTATTGAAAGCCAACTTAATATTTCCAGCATCTAATGTGGTTGATCTTTTAGTTGAACTAATTATTGCCACAAAATCTTCAAAAGTGGTATTTACTTCAACTACAAATCCTTTATCCTAAAAAACAGAATTCTTGTTAATATTAATAACATAAATCAAAGGAGCACAGTATCAGTTTCTAAAATACACTATAGATTTAACAGTTAACAACAGTAAGTATACTACTTACCTTTAGAATGTCTTTTATTATTTTCTTCTCATCATGGTAACGTGCTTTAAGATCCTCAACATAAAACTTGAAAAGGTCAAGTGCAGTTGATCCTAATGAAAAAACTAAAGAAGTCAAAAGCTAGCTCTAACCAAAGAGCTGCAATTACTTTTTGTTTATAAAACAAAATAAAGCACCCCCCATTCCCCAACATAACCACCTTCCCCTCTGGCCCATTCCAACTACTATCATAACTAAATTAGGAAAGAAAAGAATCTCACCCGGCTGACCAAGCATATTAGTGAATCTAATGTCAGAACTAATTGTTGGATACAATTCCATCCAAGACGACATAGAATGCAGTTGTCCATGTTCATGCAGTTCATCTAAAAATATCTGGGGGGAAAAGAAAACTACATTATAACTTAAAAGTTTTTAAGGACATTAGAAATATTAGTCTAACATGAAAACACATGTTAAAAACATAGCAATATTTAAAACTCTTCTACCAATGTTATTCCAATATGTTTACGTGCAAAGAATATTTGCTCTTTGATGAAAGTAAAATCTGCTGTTAGGCAAAAAAGTATTTTGTACTTCAGAGAAAAGGACCTTTGAAAAACTTTATTAATCTTTCCAGGCTTCAGTTTACTGTCCCTTAAGATGGAACATCATTTCCAGTTTAAAAAAAATATATAAAGGTAAAAGTTAAAACACTGGATATTATCTATCTCAAATGATGAGGCTAAAGAATGTGTACATGTTTCCTGTAAAATATGTGTTCTGGGTGTTTTTATTTTTTATTTAATTTTCTTAACAAATGTGGACCTCTAAAAGAATATATAATTTTACCAAAGTGAGATGTAATAGGAGTCTGGGGAAACTAGGACTAAACCCCATATCTGATTTCAAAACTTCTTTCTTTTCTTTCCTATCACTATTATACCTTAAGTCTAAATATTTATATGCTTATTCCAATTTCTCTTTTTTTAATCTCTTTTTACTACTTTGACTTTTAGGGCAACATATTGGGACATAAACACTCAGCAATTTCCACATTTCCTACTTCCCCAAATTCTTAGGGAGTTTAATGCTACAAAAAAAATCCCTAAAGAACTACGGCCCAAAATGCTGCTCTTAGAATTTCTATACCTACACCATTCAATATGGTAGCCACTGGTCAAATGTAGCTTCTAAGTACATGCAATGTGGCTGGCTAGTATGAAGATGTCATCAGTATATAACACACAATAGATTTTAAAAATTTATTACAAAAAAATATTAATTTTTAAAAAGACTGCATGTAAAAATATTTAGATATATTGAGTGAATAAAAAATTACTAAAATTAGTAAGAAATTAAAATCATGTATGTGGCATACAAATTTTTATTGGATTGTATTGTCCTGAATAACACCAGACACCTGTAACTCCACATCTCTTCAAATAATAAGCATGTCCATACAGTCTTATATTTCCAAAATTCTTTTCTAAAACTTAGTATTTATCCTTTTGCCCCTACCTTTCAACATACATGGATTCCTATCTTAACCCACCCCTGCTCTGTGATCACCAGGTTCCTCACTTGCTTCCTCTTTCCAGTCCCTAAAAGAGCTTAGAAACCATCTTCAATAATGCTCTCCAGAATCTTAGAATCTACTCCACTCTATCATATCTGTTTTGCTAGCATTTGTGTTTCACTTCCAGGTTGCTAAGATCTGATAAAGTCATAGAATTTTGAGATTGAATCAATTTCAATAGTGAATCCCAAACCTGAGTAAAAATCAGAATCACCTGAGATTAAAAAAAAAAGGATTGAAATCCAGATATTCGTAATTTTACTTTTTTTTTAAAGATTTTTTTTTTTTTATTTCTTCCTTTTTCTCCCCAAAGCCCCCCAGTACATAGTTGTATATTCTTCGTTGTGGGTCCTTCTAGTTGTGGCACGTGGGATGCTGCCTCAGCGTGGCCTGACGAGCAGTGCCATGTCCGCGCCCAGGATTCGAACCAACGAAACACTGGGCCGCCTGCAGCGGAGCGCGCGAACTTAACCACTCGGCCACGGGGCCAGCCCCTCGTAATTTTACTTTTTAAAGATCACCAGATGACTCTGATGGAAATTCAGGTTTGAAAACTATTATGCTAAAATTGCACGGTTCTTACTCTCTTATTTACTAACCCTATCTTGGGGAAAGGGAGAGGAGCCTAGTCTTTTACATTATGGAAATGAAGCTGCTTCAAAGATTGCTGAGCTTGGTATTTCTCCCTCCCTTAGAGGAGAGGTTCCCAACCGTGGCACTAATGACATCTTGGACCACTTAACTCTTTTTTTTGTGGGGGGTGCATTGGGGGCGTGGGAGTGGGGGGCGGGGCTGGGGGGAGTTGTCCTGTGCATTGTTAAGATTTTTTAGCAGCACCTCTGGCCTCTCCTCAACCAAATGTCAGTAGCACCTTTCCTTGCAAATCATGACCATCAACAATAAACAAAATTGATAGTTGAATACCACTCACTGCCTCAGAGCCAATTCAATAATATTTCTTTTCCTCATCTCCTTCTTTCTTTTTGTCTCCTTCTATTTACCTTTAAACTATCTGGTCACCCTAACTTCCCCTACCATGCCAAAAGTAACTAAACACCTTAAATGCTACACCTAACCATATTTTTTCAGTCTCATCAAGACTCTCAACATTTTTTCTACTTTTGGTATGTTATTCTATCTCAGTGGTTCCTCAAAGAATCATTTGAAGGACAGGAAAAAACCAGATTATTGGGCTCCACCCCAGAATTTGATTCTTATTAGAAATGCAGATTTTCAGAACTCACCCCATATCTACTGAATCAAATCTAGGGGTGAGGCTCAACAATATGTGGTTTTAACAATCCTCCGAACGATCGTTTGGGAAACCAGTAAGATAAAGGACCCATCAAGAGTAGCAAATGTTAAGTTTTTATGCAATGAGGACTGAAATAACGCTATTGGCTATGGCATTTAAGATGGTTAGGGACCTTTGGCATGGTAAGGAGAGTGTTTTGCTTTTTTTGTGTGTGAGGAAGACTGGCCCGGCGCTAACATCCATTGCCAATCTTCCTCTTTTTGCTTGAAGAATATTGTTGCTAACATCTATGCCAATCCTCCTCCATTCTATGTGAGATGCCGCCAGTGTGGCCTGATGAGTGGTGCTAGGTCCGTGCCCAGGATCCAAACCTGTGAACCCCAGGCCACTGAAGCAGAGGGTGCAAACTTAACCACTATGCCACTCAGCTGGCCCCAAGAGAGTGTTTTTTAAAAGCTCTCTAAGTGATTCTGATGCACACTAAGTTTTGAGAACCAGTGCCTTAGGGGATGGCAATGTGCTCTACCTTGGACCAACCAGCTGTTACTACTTCAAGAAATAAAACTCTTATTTAAGCCACTGTAACTTAGCATTTATCTTAATACGGTTTTTAATGGTGGAGCCTCTGTAATTAAGACTGCATAGATTTAAATTCTGGCTCCACTATTCAGTAGGTGATTTGGGCAAGTCACTTCACCTCTTCAGAGAGCCCATTTCCTTATCTACATAAACGGACATAACAAAAATAGTACCTACTCTAACAAGGCTGTCACAGAAATTGAGAGATTATAAATTTAAAATGTATAGCGGAAAGCAATCAATTAACACTAACTGCTATTATTATAATTACTATGGAAATGTGCAATCTGGTGAAATATAAAATGCAAAAATTCACTGCTCCAAGATATTCTCCATAACTCAGAGAATAAAAGTAATACTTGGAGGTGAAAATGAGCCACTAGCCTATACAGAAAATAGGTAATTTCAACGCTTGTGTATAATGTTTAAGAATTATGGCCCATCCCCAAACTATACCACAGCATTCCCTACAGTTCTCTAGAGCTTAAAAAATCAACTAGTACTAATGACTCATCACACATAGTTTAAGTCTTTCCTCATGCTATTCCTCTTTCCCAAGTGACACCGTATCTATCAGTGCTCACCTTAAATACCAAATCTGCTACAGCCTTCTATGTTCCCCCAGCCTAAAATGGCTGCTCTCCTTGAGTGGATTCATAGCTAATTGCAGAACTTGAGTCAAATGTGTACAGATTCTCCACAAAGCAGAAGTTAATGATCTGGGATCAGGTGTCTCAAAATTGTTTATATCCTTGTTCAAGCTCATTAACCATAATATAAAATTAAGGTAAAAAAGATATTTTCTTATTACCTGAAAAGATTCTCTATTTTTACGCTGTCGTCTCCTTTCTCTCAGCAAACTCTTCTGTTTTTCTTCTTCTTCCTCCTTTTCTAAAGCCCGAATGTGTTCTTCAAAGCAAATTAATGCATCTTCTTTATCCATGTCTAGTTTTTTTCAAAGAAAATTAGAATGTCAAATATCAGTAAGGAAAGCAGTTTAATTATTTACATTAACTCCCTACAAATTTCAACTTCACCTCTCCAAAATACTTGTATTTAAACTCAAATATGACTTGTAATCATCTAAATAAGAAACATTTAAGGAAAATTACAAGATCTCATTAAATATAAGATACCCTGAATAAGAGGATAAAACAAAGACCATGCACATGATACAATTAATGAAAATAAAATTGTTATGACAAAATTTGTCTGCAATATCTGAATTACTCAAGATTTTCAAAGTATAGAATTCTAGGCCCTATCCCAAATCTACTGCAGCATGGCATTCAGAGGGATAATCAAGAAAGCTATAATTTAAAAAACAACTAGGTAGGTTAGAAAAAGACCAAAGTTGGGGAAGCTTAATGTAAGATAATGCTAAAACATTTTTTGCTTTTTGCAAATCTAAAGCCATTACCTCAAGAAGACAGTGTGAGTAAAATCTGGTAATTAATTAGGTTCTTACCAAGTCCTATAAATGGCAAAGGACAATTTCAAGTTTGACCTAGGATAAACATATTTCAAGGATTATCTGATAAGGCGAACTTTAGAGTTTTGGAAAAATATTATGTCCTGAATCAGAAAACTTAATTCAAAAGAAATATTCTTTTTGGAAACAAACAAAAACATTTTTTCAGAAAGGGGCAAACAATTTTGTAAAATTCACTTAGTGATCTCACAGTGATCTCAAAGAGAATTTCTTTGCTGCTGGACAGCTTTTTAGAAATTGTTTCTCCCATTTAGCCATTATTCTTACTCTGTAGTTCCTCATCTTCTGCAAAAGTTGGATTATCCATCAGATACTGCTGGGCTTCAGACCAAGTAGTAGAGTATGTTACGTTAGCCATGTTGTCAAGTATGTTTTTTAAGGCTTCCCAATTTCTCTTTCGCAACTGCTTTGCTTGTTCCTAAATCAAAAGTATGAACACATGTTTTGAAGTTCAAAGAGAATATAATATTGAAGTGCAATTAGTGAGGGTTTCTTTACATTCTAACTGATGACCAAATTTCAGATGTTACCTATTTACTTTAAATATCAACACTATTTACCTTTCCAGTGCTCTTGCCTAACTACTTGGTTTGGTACTTACCTTTAATTTCTTCACTTCTCTTCTAAAGCTGGAATCTGGAAACCAAGCCCCTCCCCAATGCCCCCACCTCCATAATCTCTCTTCCTATAACTATGCATTATATAGACACGGTGTAAAACTAAGGTTACTGGAGACAAATCACACAATGGGTAAATGCTAAGGTTGTCAACCACTTGCAGCTATGTTAAAATTCTTGTTAATAATGTTTTTATAAATCTCTTGCAGACTGGATAATATACAACTTAGTGCATAATAAAATAGACATGAGCAAAAGAAGTGTTTTAAAACACTATGCTACAAGTACATTTTAGTGGAAACAATTACACATTACTGCCCTTTTTGTAAAAGAATCATAAATAGATGCGTATGAGCAAAACTACTGAGTACTTTTTAAACCTAATTAGCTAAAAAAGTATCTTTCAAAGTGGGCATAAAACAGCCAATTAATGATAATTCAAGTAACAGCTGGATAAATCTGTACCTGTTATATCCACATCAATACTTACTGTAGGAGCTAACCACTTTTAAACCTAACTTCTAATAACCAGATCTGTGCCACATAAACTGGATAAACCAACCAACAGAAATGGACATGTTATAAGGTAACTCCTAATGAGAATGAAGAAACGTCTTGTTTTATCTATAAATACCAATAACTACGACTGAATAATACCTTTTCTTTTTTTGAAAGAAAGAATAAAACATCTTCATAGATTTCAAGACGATCACGTTCCGATATTGCATTCCAGACTTCCATCTCTCCAAACATTTGCTCTGCTTTTCTATTTGTTAAAAAAATTAAATGTTACTCTATATTATACAATAAAAGTGAATTTGAAGCCATTTTAATTTTATACTAAATTTAAAACCACCAAATGAACAATTTTTCCACTCTTAAGTTCATAACTAAGTATTATAAAGGAAACTTTTTGCATAGTTAAGAAAAAGAAAACAACAGCTTAGGCCTCCATTTCTCCTTAAGAGATAGAGGAGATAATTCCAACTTAGCAATGTTTTGCAGTCAAGACTATCTCTATTCCTACGGTAGCTACAGATTACGAAACTGCCCATGAACTAAATTATAGACTTCAAAAAGTTGTCAGAAATTTGGGTAAGACTGAAAATAGGACAACTTAAAGAAATAACGAAGAGTCCTTCACTAAGACTCTTCTGGAAGAGTGAGGAAAATCAAGAAAGCACACAGGGAAAATGAACTTAATAGCTTATTGGAAAAATGTTAATACTAATTACCCACAATTTTAAATAATAAAGCACTCTAAAAATGAAGAATGCTATATAAATGCCAAGTTTTCAAAATGCTATACTTAATGAAAATACCTCTTTCTATTCCACAAATATCAAAAATTTCAATCCTTATATTAGCTAGACAGTAGTCAAGCTTTGACTACTAAATCTCTCTCCTTTTTGTTCTAGTCCCTAATTAATAACTCAATAAGTCTATAAGTTAAATTCCACATTTAATACTGATTTATCTTGTACCTTATGAAACTGCTACAGTCACAACCATTTAGTTTTATTTAATAAGCATCTACTTTGGGTTAGTTACTGCACTTGGCAAAGTCTGACACAGTAACAGTGCGGTAAATAGACACCATGCACCACTAAAAATCTTACTTGTATCTGGTTGTGGAAGTCATTTTCTCATGGTTTTCAAGAAAACGCTGAAAGGATTCCTTAGCCTCTTTGTATTTTGATCTTGCTTCTTCTTTTTCTTCTTTCTCTGTCTGGACTTTATAAGCATTAAAGGCCTGCTTTTTTTCACTCAACTTTGCTAAAGCACTAAACAATAGAAAAATACCATACAAGAGTAAATGAAGGCAGGATGATCAAATGTTAGTGATTTGAAAAACAATACAATTGACTTCATTCACAAATTAAGAAAATTTCAGCCGGATATTAAAGATAAATGATTACAGAAAATAATTTCTACTTCAAAAATAATTCTAATTTCATCCATAGCAGAGCGCTCAAATTATATCACAAACTTTTTGGCTTTTTTGGTTCACACACATAAAACAACTCTATTATTATTCAAAATAACAGAAGACAATGGGAATGAAAAGTTATACTATTTAACAGTTTTGAATTTGCTAGGCTTGCTATGCTCAAAGTGAAAAGTAAATTAAAAAAATCACAGTATTACCTGTATCGTGGATCATTAATGATCATTTTCATAGCTTGCTCCCATGAAGCATTGGATGGTACCCGCTGAAAATCATTTAATAAAAAAAAATCAAAATTTCGCAAAAATATAGTTAAGTCATACAACACGAAACACAGTATAATACTCACTGCAAACATCAAGTACTTCCCTTTGCAGGAGTTTGAAAAAAGGTCTAAAAAAATAATTTCTTATTGAAGCAAAGCAAATCTGGGTAATATACCTATAGACTAAAAAGGAAACTTAAACTCAGTTCAAACAGAGCACAAATACTTTTTCTTAAGACTACTGATTAAAAGATAAACAATTTTTATTAACAAAAAATCTTAAATACTTAGGTGGAATGTACTATGTAGTACCTTGTACCCAACAGTTTTTTTGTGTTCAAAGTCAGTCTTAGAAAGTGTTCTTCAAAAAAAAAAAAAAAAAAAAAAGACATTTAGTGCATTTTCAGTTTATGAAATTAGTATTTTCAATAAAGGCTTCAAGGTACTGATTGCATTAAAGAGTAACTTAATTTACTAGACAATTATATATTTATATACAGTATATATTTACTTATATATTATATAAAAATCAGCAATATAAATACCTTTTCTTTCAATAATTCTTTAAATGCTTGCTTTGCCTCCTCCTTTGTATTCCAAGTGTACGTTTTCTTTGCTGGTTGGCTTTCCTCCTCTTCTTTTTTGGGAGTAAAACTAGAAAGAAATTTAAACGTTTTTTATAATTTAAGTAAACATTTGCTTCATTTAAAAAAATGCTTTATTATTTAAATGTTTGATTTTGAGCCAAAATTTGGCAATTTTAGAATAAACTGTCTCCTATATGAACCCTACACACTTACCTGAACATAGAACACTAAACTAAAACACTAGTTCCACTAAGTCCACAACTTAACACTTTTAAATGGCTTATAAAACTTATTCAATGCCTTCCTTTTAGTGCCTTAATGATCGAGGATTTGGGCAAATGTGCATAAATATGAAAAAGATGTAGAGGGGCCAGCCCAGTGGCACAGTGGTTGGGTTCATGCACTGTGCTTTGGTGGCCTGGGGTTTGCAGGTTTGGATCCTGGGTGCGGACCTACATGTGGCTCATCAAACCACACTGTGGTGGTGTCCAACATACAGAGTGGAGGAGGACTAGCACAGATGTTGGCTGGACGACAATCTTTCTCAAGCAAAAAGAAGACTGGCAAGAGATGTTAGCTCAAGGCCAATCTTCCTCACCAAAAAAAAACAAAAAAAAAAAAACAAAAAAAGATGTAGAGATCAATCTAAATCAAGGTTGGCAAACTATAACCCATGGTCCAAATTGAGCCTGCTGTTTCTGTACACACAGCTTTACTGGAACACGGCCATGCTCATGAGTTTACATATTGTTTATGGCTGACTGTGTGCTACACAGCAGAAGTGAGTCACTGTAACAGACTTTATGACCCATAAAACCAAAAGTATTTACTCATGGCAGTTTACAAAAAAGTTTGCCAAACAGTGATGTCAAACAAAAAAAAATCAACATATCCAAGATTTATCAACTGAACATGTTTGTGGGTCTTCATGAAATGAAAAACTTGTATAATACTGACATTTCTTCCTATATAAAAAGAAAAGAATGCAGAAAAAACAAAAACAAAAGAAACTAAGTCAAGTCTAAGCAGAATTCTGGAGTACTCATTATGAATGCTGGAGTACATATTCATAAAAAAATAAAAATATATTCACACCCTCTGAATGAAGTAACCTTATTTTGGGAAATTTATTTAAAAATGTCAAAAATATTGTAAAGAGCCTAGTCAAAAATTAACAGTTGTAAATGATCTGTATTACAGTAATTAAAACAATGTTATTCCAAAAGCTTAAATGTCTATCAGTAAAAGAACACTTAAATTTATATATATGTAAATAATAATAGGCCATCACTCAAAATGATGAAGTATGTATCTCTATCGATGTGGAAGATGTCTCTTATATTTTTAAAATATGTCTGCACAAATTTTAAATAAATAGAAAAAAGGCAGAAGGATATAAGTAAAATACTAACTTTTTTAAACTTCTAAACACCAGAAAAAATGAAAGCTATTTCCCCTTTGGGAATATACATAAGAAAAATAAGCAAAAGAATATTTACAAAAAGGGGTAAGAAGATGGAAGTATGAGTGATCATATCTGGATCTTGACATCATGGTTAGCACTGTTAAAGTCTAAGAAATACAGCTCGAGGTTACTTTTTATAGCTGTATAAAGCATAGCCACATGAAATATTACTAGATCATAGAGACACAAGTACATGCTAACTGTAAAGTGACAGATGCAGCTATTTTGCCTTATTAAAAAGTTGTACCAATTTAATCTCACTAACAGTTTTCCTACACCCTAAGTGTTATCTTAATTTTTGTCTACTTGATTTTTCCATCTGTTTGTTCAACATCAAACTACAGCACTTCCTTGCAGTGCTGTGCTGAGCCACATTTGAGACTGAGGCAAAAGACAGAAAATCAGTAATACTAATCCTGTCTTTGCTTAAAATTTTGCTATTTTATCAATCATGGACTTTTTGCACTGATTTTAATATTGCATCATAATATATCTTGATTACTAAGGTTTTTAGTATCCCCTTAAATCTGTGCCTCATCCTAGTCCGAACTCTGCTTCGTAAAATTTCTGTGGATTAGTTTTGCAACAGTTTGATAGTAAGGTCCCACAAAATTCAGTCTCAAAAATGATACAATATCTAAAGGTTTATGTTTTGATTCTCAAAATTTTTCTTTTTTTTAAAGATTGGCACCTGAGCTAACAACTATTGCCGATCTTTTTTGTTTTTTTTTTCTGCTTTATCTCCCCAAATCCCCCTGGTACATAGTTGTATATCTTAGTTGCAGGTCCTTCTAGTTGTGGCATGTGGGCCGCCGCCTCAACATGGCCTGATGAGTGGTGCCATGTCTGCGCCCAGGATCCAAACCAGTAAAAGCCTGGGCTGCCACAGCGGAGGCACGTGAACTTAACCACTCGGCCACGGGGCTGCCCCTCAAAAAATTTTTAAACACTTAATGGCCACTGACTAAACTGGCACTTTCTTGTATTAATGAAATCTGGTACTGATTTGCAGCAGACAAGATACTAAACTTACTCAGCTACAGTTTCCTGCTTAGATGTTTCTTCTCCTGTATTGCTGGATACTTCAACACTTGGATCCTGAACAGCAGGGGTACTAGTAAGTTGTGCTTGTTCTTCAGTTGAAATTGTTACTGTATTTTCATTATCTACAACAGTAGCAACAGTTGAAGTAACTTCAGGCTCAGGAACAACTGGAACAGTTCCACCAACAGTATTAGAAGCAGAGGTGGAAGCACTGGCATTGGCTGCAGCGGCGGCTGCTGCGGCGGCGGCTGCTGCTGCAACAACAGCAGCTGCTGCTTCTGCAGCAGCCATGGTGCTCATTGTGGTCGGAATTTCTGTTGTAGGAACGGGGGCTGCTGAAGTTGTGGTGCACTCTTCTTGCTTACTATACATTTAAAAAAGAGAAAACTGGTCATTTCATTACTAATAATCAGGAAGCCAAACAAAGCTAGATTTTAAATACCATAAAACCAAATGAATAAGAGAAACTGTTAAAAGGCAAAAAAGGCAGTGCTGCCAAACTACTAAGCCATTCAAAAGAGTAAAACTATATAATGAAAGTGGATTACTTTGATTTAATTCAGCAAACATTCGTGATAATGTATGACAGGCACTCATGCAACACTCTGCATTTCCAAAAGTCCAATAATTGTCTTCATTTACACAATGTCCTATCAGATTGTATTATGCCATAAAATTTGACCTATATCATAAATTTCTGTCAGAACTTTAAATTGCACCCATTTTACCTTTTAAAAGGAAAATCTGAGTAAACGAAGATATATAAAAATAGATATTTCATCCATGCCCAAATTAACTCAAACCAAATTCTGGACTTTTCTATAACAAAGTCCTCTTAATTCTTAAAGGATACAGTCCAAATTCAAATAATCACTGTCTAGTAAAGCATTATTTGTATATCTTGAGTAAATATCCTCCTTCCTGCCCCAAATCCTCTAAGGTCATCAAACCATCAGGTCTAACGTTAAATATTATTTATACAGAGTTAAAACAAGGGTGTTACAGTAACATTTACAAATCTGTAATATATAGTGATGTCTAAAACCGCTTACCCGCTTTCTTCAGCTTTGATCATTGCTATTAAAGAGAAAAAAGAAAAGTTACAATACTATATAGTTTTTAAACACAATCACTGAAAACAAACTTTAAAGGAGATAAAGAAAAGTTTCATACAATAAGATTTAATTTACCATCCTAAAAAAGAAAAAAAAACCTCCACTTTTACTGAGCAAATGCTTGCTCCAAAGTTCCAGGGAAGCAATTAAAGAATGAAGACAAATTTAAATAATACCAATTTTTAGGACAGTTTCTCCCCACACTGCTACTTTCCCAAAGGCTGCTTGGGCTACTGCAAAAATTCCCTGAAAGTATCTGCATAGTTCTGGAATAAAATAGTATTTTCTCCAGGGATAAAACGATTTGTCTTTTTTTTAAGATACTAAATTCAAAACAGAATCAAACTCATGTTATGAAATTCCAGCACATATATACTAGCATTGAGAGGTAGATAGATACTTATGCACACCAACTATTTGTAGTAGGGTTATATCAGAAATGAGCTTGATATTTCTTACTAAACTGAGAATCTACCTATCTACAATATCATCATTAGCCAATGCTAGCATAGAAATTTAAATTGAGCTTTAATGATTTAGACTCATTATTTCAGTTTTCATTCTAGTTAAAGGAAATTTTTCTTAGGGACAACAAAAATATTTCATTTACTCAGCATTATTAGGGAATGAGGTGCTCCATGTAAGTGATGGTATAAACTTCACTCTATGAAAATAATTTAAAAGCTTATCCCCCTTTAAAGGAAATCACTTGTGAAAATCTGTCTGGGATGGCTGACCCTTATATTATGTTTTAAAGGAGTCATCACTACTAAGATAAATTAACATATTTTTTGGAGAAAATGATGATATAAGCCAATGAGGTGACAAAGGAAAAGGTAAACAAATTTAAGACTGCAGGGCTTTTAAGAAATTTTTTTTCTCTCTTTCCTGTCAGTTGTTATTCCACATTGAAGACTACTTTATTAGGCCCATTCTCCTACAATCTGTTGCTTCTAACCTGATATAGTTTATGACACCAGATTTTATTAGAAGCGAGAGAAGAACTAAATTCTCAATTCTAACTCATAATCACTGCTACTTTAAGTCCTGGGTTTTATATTAAATAGTATATCTAGGTTTTCAGGGTATTCTGAATAGCTGAAGATGTTGAAAAATCTTCCCTTTGTAAGCGAGGCATGATATTTTGTTTACTTCAATTCTCCCATAACAAATATTTGCTATTTAGCAATGTTGTGCTAAAATAAAATCAGCATTCAATGTACAGTCTGACAATATATTGACAAAATTTAAACTAATAAGGATTCAAGGTTCTCTGCTATCTGCTAAATGGATTAAGTCACATATTCCATGTATGCACCAACACTCACAGCTCTATTTGGAAATATTGTACATGACGTCCTTGTTCAATTTCCCAATGGTAAATGTTTTTTTTTTTTTTTTTTTAAAAATCAAAGTACAACTTTAAAAGGTATAAGCTCATTTATAATATAACCCTTAAATGAAAGGAATTCACTGAATTAGAGATTTCTCACTGCAGATTTATCCAATCATGGTTAGTGAACATTAGTGACATACTCTAAAAATGTTAAATAATGACAGAAAATGAATTATCAAAGCAGCTCACCATGCAGGTTTGATTTTGTAATAAGACTTCCAGCAACAATGGTATTCTGGTATCCTAGTTTCAGTGGAATCAAATCAAATAAAAATCTATTTAAAATCTATAGAACTGAGATCTAGAGCAACAAGAAAACTGTTACACCATGTAAAACGTTCTAATCATTTAATTTTTAAAAATAAGGTGTTTGTTTGAACAACCCTATTTATGAAGGATTAATTCTTTCAATGTGAATGACATAGATATGTAAAAAATTAACATTAAAAATTATTTTTTCCTGTTTTACCTTCAAGATCCTCAAGTTCTTTAGGTTTGGCCCAGCGAGATTCTTTTGTTTGAGAATTATAATAATAAGGTTTTCCAGAGTCAGATTTGTACTCCTTCCAGGGGCATTTAGACAAAAGTTGCTAAAGGGAAATAAAAACCTTCAGTTAAGAGTAATATAATTAGAATCACTCATCATTCATATCACCATTTTCACTAGGTATTATCAATCTATACAATTCTAAAGCTTATGAGATGATGGTAATATAAGCTACCAATTATAAGATACGAAGTGATGTTAAATATATTATTTAATCTGTAATATAATATTGAAACATTTGTACAATTGTTCCAAATTCATATGGTTACTTAGAGAAAGTAATTTGTCTAAGGTAACTATCTAATAAGGGGAGGAGGCAAGACTCAAAACCAGGTCTTTCTGAATTTCAAATCTTACATGCTCTTGCCATTTATACTCCACCACAAGTAAAAAATCAGCATCTATATTTCAAAAACAAGACTTCTCAAATACTAATGTAAGTAGGAAAAACAAAAATTATGAAAAAGCAAAATCTGGTTTAGTCATGCTTAGATTTCAGTTTCTTGATAAATAATTTCTTACAAACCTATGTGAATTACCGTACGTAAGAAACAATATAAGTATGATATATTTAAAACCTAATCTATAAAATCAGTTAGGGTGGTATGAGAATGCTATTGAAAACTCAAATCTAGACAGTGTCTTGGGCAAATATTTAATTGAAATAACTATGTCGGTACTGGGATAGGCACAAAACTATAATATCTACAAACCTCCCCTGCCAAGTACTGCTGTGCATATTAGTGTGGTGGCCTGGAAAATACTTTTACCTCCTCAAATTCCTTAATTAACAGGGGAGAAAAAAAGATGCTGCCAACTGAGAAAAATCTTAAGTATAGTCTGAAATGCCAGATCAACTCTTACTTAGGACTCCAGATTTCCTAATTAAACCACAAGCAACATTGCTTACTCAGTATACTCCTTCAATCTGTCCTGTATATCTGGATATTTTGAATGGCAAAATTTGCAACATAAAATTAAACATACATACTTTTTGTGGGGCATTTTCCAAAGAGACAATTTCCCACTCGAAGAGAAGGAAGTATTTGTACATGTAATTTAAATTCATCTCCATTACCCCAACCCCATTGGAAATGTTTAGAAACTTAGTGGGAGACATTTGAAATCACCCAGGTTTGCTATAAAGAAGGAAACAATCTGAAATGTGAATTTACAAAATAAAGGGGAAGCAGAGAGATAGTCCTTTTTTTCTTCCAATTTATTCTTTAAATCACCCTTCTTAAATTGATGGCACCCAGCCAGGGTTCCTGAGCAGGGACAAAAATCAGTAAAATAAAATTAGTCTATCAATAGAAAAGAATGAGTTTTATCTGTCTTTTGCTGATTCATGTGACTGTATTAACACTTTTCTCCTCTGAATGCCTTTGTAGCACCCTTTTCTGAGATATAAGCAGTACAATTTTTTTGGATAGTCCATTACCCATAAAATCCTAAAAAAAATATGTGCCAGTCTACTCAACAATCGCTAATTTCCAGCCCTCAAATTTTTACCTCAGCAGGTGTTTTAAGATCATCTGGTTTCTCCCAAGTAGACTGTTTTGTTTCAGTATTGTAGTAGTAAGTCCTTCCATCAGGTGATTTATGTTCAGTCCACATTGACTTCTAAAGAAAAAAAATCACAAAAAGATTTAAATTATGTAACAGTGCCACTGACAGTGAATATCAGTATCATTAGTTTCAAAGCAATATACAAAGAAATTAAAAGTCGGAAATGGGCATACATTTGACAGTTTAAGTCATTTAGAATAATTCATCATTATTCTATGAAGGTAACTGGAAAACAGAAAATTCTGAAGACACTTCAAAAGCAGCATGGACCAATTCAAGTTTTAGGATTTCTCTCTTCTATAAAGTCTCAGAATTATAAGGATATGACTGCTCTCTTAATAACTAGTCTCTAACTTACGCACATAAGACAAACTTTCATCAACATAAAACCTATGCCTTGTGGATAAAAGAAAATATATGAATTAGATGCTAATATAGTATAGGTAGATTAATCATGAGCTCAACATCTCTAATCCAAAGAGTATTTATATCAAGTTAGGTAAAGCTTTAAATTAACATGGCAAAGATGCAGCTGTCAAAATTAGAAAGGATGACTTTTGGATGACAATCAGAGTTTAACAATCAACAAGGTGAAACTTAATAGGAACAAAATGTGAATCTAAATTCCTCACCACAAGAAAGGTGAGATAAAGTTTTATGTGAAACTTGCTTGATATAGCATATTAAATCCACTCTTGGGGTCCAAAAGAACTACTAAGAGCCTACTAAAATGTGCTAGTAAAATTTCAAGCATCAACAGACATGATCTCTCAGATAAAGGTTGGTTAAGAGTTTTACAAGATTAGCATACATACATGCACGTGCACACACACACAAAAAATAATAATAAAAGGGCTGGGAGGAAACTTCGGAAGGTGACAGATGTCTCTGGTCTTGATGGTGGTGATAGTTTCACAGGTGTACACTTATTACCAAATTCATCCAGTTGTACACATTAAATAGGTGCAGCTTTTGTATGTCAATCATACCTTAATGAAGTGGTTTTAAAAAAGCAGTTTTACAAGGAATCATGAATGAATGAATTACTGGATGAGATCAAACATACTAAGTTCAGTTCTGGGCACCAGATTTTTCAGATGGTAACAAACTAAAGTGTGCTTCAAAGAGTTACAGACATGACCTATACCACATTTCTTCAAATCTAAGATAAAACATTATTGTACATAACTCTAGAAAAGTAAAATCACTGTCAAACTATCTCATGCTTTTTACCACTCAGATTTCACATTAAACTTTTTGAAAAGATTTACTTTTACTGAGACATTGGTTTTATCACATATCACTTTTGTGAATACATATAAAGAAAAACAGGCAAATGAAATGGTTAAGCTATTTTTTAAACTTCATATTAAGAACAGTTTTTGTATCTCAAAATTTTGCTGATGTCCACTATATTCCATACAATATCATCCTCTGTGGCACCAACAATGTCAGGAATGCAGCATTTCTTTAAAAGAAAAAACATAAAATAAAACCACCGGTATTGATTCTTAATTTTCTTCTGTACTTATTTAAAGCTCACCTACCTTTCTTTCTTCCTTATCAACTTTATTGAGTAACAGAGCAGACATACTTTTGATTCCTGCTTTGGGAATAGGGCTAAACACATGATCCACTGCTTTTCCTCTCTCTCATCATAATCATTTTACTCCTAGCTCATATAAGAGTGCTGTTCCATTATTTCTGGGATTTTCTTCCAAACTACTGACATTCGTTCTCCTGATGTTGGCACTTTTGCTGTTTCACTATGCACAACTAAGCCATAACTGCTGCCTGGAGAACGAAGATCATAAGACACTATGGATTATAGGATGCATCCCAATTTCAGACTTATTTAATGGTGAAAATAAATATGCTAATTGAAAACTAGCTAAATTAAGAAACATTCGCAAAACGTGGGGATGGAGGACAAGAAAAGATGACTTAAGGAGCACAGAAATCAATGTAACTTTAACAAAAAACGAGGTAAAATGATTATTTTCCCTAAATTCTAAGAGAATTAGAGTTAATGTGAAGAAATTATAGCCATTAGAATTCAAAGAAAGCACTTGATAAAATTTGAGCTGTTTGATAACAAAATGATTGGCCCTTCCCATAGAAATCCATTAAGTCATCTGACACTACTATTTACACAATAGATTTCTGAATGATGTAGCAGGATAGTTAGATAATTCCAAAGGGTATTAAATTCTTTAACTTGCTTCTAGCACCTTGTATAGGATATGACAACTATAATCTCTCTGAAGCAAAATTAAATAGCTCTGTAAAATATTTAGCTTGCTGTCACTCATCTATTTATTATAACATATTCTAATCAAAAGGTGATGCAATTAGAGACATATATGGAAGGTTTAAATGTAATGAGTAATGCTTTATATCATAAATTAAATGGCATTAAGAGTTTTCTATTTCTTTATTTTTAAAAAAATGAACTCAGTAGCATCTCAGAACTGCACTATCTAATGAAAAGTCTACTATAAGTTCCAAAATCACATTTAAACTTCTCAAGTCACATCTGCTAAAAGGCATCAAGGAAGAGGAAGTTCACCAGAAATAAACTTATGAGATCATGGAATAAAAAAGAAGGGGCAATGTATACTTGACCAAGTAATGGGGAGAAAGAAGGGAAGTATACAAACCAGTAAAGCAATTTAGTAAACAGTAAGCAATTTAGTATTCACTGTCTATTACTTTATTTGAGTCTTACAACTAACACTACAAAGCAGGTACGACCATTTTTCAAGTACGAAAACCAAGACTTAGGAGGGTTGCTAACTGGTTCATAGTGTTTCAGGAAATAAATGATAAAACTAGAACAATTAGTCATCTCTGTCCTAAAGATCACATTTTACCCACCCTGAATTAATGTTTCATGCTTGCTGTATTCAGGGACAGTCTAATTATCAATAAGGACAGATAAATTCCTGATTAACTACTTACTATTAAACCCTGTGCTAATTGCTTTGCATCAATTCTAAGTTAATTATTTTAATAACCCTATGAGGTAGTATTTATTATCTCCATTTTATAGAAGAGAAAACGGAGCATAAGAAAGTAACATGCCCAAGGTAACATAGGTGGCTAGTGAGTTCATTACAACATTGTCCTGGCTCAAACTAAGGTCCTATTAAGGAGGAAGTTCCAACTCTTTGCATTGATAGAAATCATTCCAGACAGGAATATAAATTCCGCACTAATGTTTTAACTAATATACTAAATTCATTTATACAAGTCAATTCTCAAGTGAGAAAAATGATTTATTTGATAAAGTTTTTACTCCTTTGCCTTCAAAGTATCAAATGTGCAACTTGAAGTAAAACTGTAGTTTATCTTGCTTCTTGCCAAAACTAATAATTAGTATTTTAAAAAGAAAATTTAAAAACAAATGTATCTGAACGTTGAGTATAACACGAAAAATGGCATAAAACATTAAGGGATATATCAACAACTACAACTAGAAAGTTATCTTCATAAGATAAAATATGACTTATGCAAGGAGTTATTAAGTACTGATAGTCATATTAGCATGGTCTATTCACAAAACTTATTTTCCTATAAAATTACTATTTTTGTTTTAAACACAAGTCCTCTCCAGAGCCATAAGCAAATGCTGCTTATCAAAGACGTAGACTGCCCTTGCAGAACTGGGGAAAACCTAACAAAGACTTGGATGTGTATTTTGAATGGGCTAAAGCCACGATATTACTTTTAACCTTAAGGTTAGTTGCTTTGGGACCTTGCAGGAATTATTAAGATATTCCTTGCAATGGAGCTTTAGTATTACTCTGCACTTTTCTCACAGATGACACCATTCCCAAAATTATTTTATTACTGAGACATTTACTGTACTAATAAAATATTGTTGACACAAATGGCAGTTCTGGGGAATCAAAAGTTAAGATTTTATATTTGCAAAATGAGAGATTAAAAAATCATTATCCTATAAATATACAAAATACCTATAGATATACCTAAAGACAATGTTGTAATGAACTCACTAGCTAGCTATGTTACCTTGGACATGTTACTTTCTTATCGTATATCTTTTGTATATCATATTTCTTTTGTATATCAAAAGATACACAAAAATCTGCCACAATCAGTAAGACAATCTAAAGGAAAAATAAACACGGCCATTAACAGAACTCAATACAAATAATATAATTAGACGTTCAACTTCATTAGCAAATCAAGGAAGCACACATTAAAATGAAAACTACTTTGCTCCTCAGATGAATGACAAAGAACAAAGACTTTAGTATACAATGTAAAAAGGGTGTGAAGAAAAGGGTACTCTCATACTGCTGTTGGGAATGAAATTAATATTATTTCTCTAAAGGGCAATTTAGTAGATCTTATCAAAATTTAAAATTAAAACACAATCTCTTGATCCTGAAATTTCACTTCTCAAAATCCCATTCACATAGTTTCAAAATTGTACAAGGATGTTCTCCACAAGACTACTTGTAATGGTGAAAAACGAGAGCTAATTCAACATCCACTCAGAGGAAAACAGTCCAAATATGACCCATTTGTACTATAGACATAGCTTATGCAGATCTATTTTTAATATAATGGAAAATGTATTGAGATGCAGTGTTAGAAAAAGAGTAAGACCTTGTAACAAACGATGTAGTGAGAAAATATATGCAGAACATACTTCAAAGGCAACTCACCCCCACCCCCCACAAAAAACCTAGGTATAAGGAAAAAAATGCACATATATTATTATCAAGAAAGCTAATATACTTTCCAGATTCAAAAAGGCCAGTTAACAATTGGGTTGTGAATAAATTCAGTACACTCAAACTTAACTATGTATATGTAATACAAATATATTCATACAATGTATAAGCTCAAGTGAATCAAACTGAAAGAGGAAAAAATGACTAAATCTAAACATTAACTAGGTAGAAAATCTCACAACTCTAAATAAGGAAAATAAGAAGCCAAAATAAAAGATCAGAATTGAGGAAGAACATAAACACAGACATAGAACAGATTTACAACAAATTTCAAAATCTAGAGGAAATGACTTCTTTGCAAATTACTTTACTTAAAATTCACCCCAGCAGAAACACATCACACTCGAATATTCCAATTACCACAGAAGCAAACAAAAGATACTCAATCAGACAATTTTACAGCAGAATACTATATACAATATTTAAAGAACAGAAAAATACGGTATCATTGTTTCAGATCACAGAAAAAGATGAAAAGCTCTTTAATAAACAAAACTCAGTAAAGGTACCAAAAAAAAAAAAATCAGGAAATGTTACTTGTGAATATAAATGTAAGAATTTAAATAAAATATTAATCAAAAGAATCCTGCAATGTATATACACTTAACCAAGTAGAATTTATTGTAGAAGTGCAACTTGTGGTACAATATTGGGAATCCATAAAAGAAATTATTTCTATTAACAAATGAAATAAAAACCAATGACAGACTGGGTATGATCAAATCACATCCTGAAAATTGTGACAATTCACCAATATCCAAAATATAAAAACAAAAATCCTCAAATAAAAGAATAAAAGGAGAAATATCTAAACGGTAAGGGAAATTTTTCAAAAGCCAATAAAAATCATTCTAAAGCCATTCCCATTAAAATCATGGCCAAAACATGAGTCTGCAATCACTATCATTCAACAAATACAGCATGGCAATAAAAATGAAATGACTAATATAAATATGGGGAAAGAGATAAATTCTCTTGCTTTTACTGCTGAAGACTCAAGTGAAATCTAGTTTAAAAAAACAGCTATTCTAAGTATCCAGAGAATCTGATAATAAAGCTGGCTAAAGATAAATATACAAAATTTCTGAAGTGACATAACTAGCTTGTAATAAAAATGGGAAATTGTTTTTTTTTTTTTTTTTGAGGAAGATTAGTCCTGAGCTAACATCCGCTGCCAACTCTCCTCTTTTTTCTGAGGAAGACTGGCCCTGAGCTAACATCCATGCCCATCTTCCTCTACTTTATATGCAGGACACCTACCACAGCATGGCTTGCCAAGCAGTGCCATGCTTGCACCCAGGATCCAAACCTGTGAACCCTGGGCTGCCGAAGCAGAACATGTGCACTTAACCGCTGTGCCTCTGGGCCAGCCACTATCATTTTCTAATCTATCACTTAGATAAAAAATAGACAATATCTGCACAAACTGTCACTCATAGACTAGAATCTTACCATTCAGTAAGTCAACGGTCAGTATTCAAAACATGCAGAATGTGTGCACATAATCGCTGTGCCACCGGGCCGGCCCCGGGAAAATTATTTTTTTACAGTAAAACAAGTTTTTACAAGGCAAAAAGAAATAAAAATATCTTTTCAAGTTAAAGATTTTAGTACACCCCTCTTGTTAGGTAGATCAAGCAGATGAAAAATATGCCACGATACAGGAATAACAAAATAAATTAACAGTACACAAAATATTCGTAAAGATTGGTCATAAAACAGAACATAAATGAAGCTTTAATAAACCACAAAGAATCAACATCTTATAGACTGTGCTTTCTGATCATAATGTAAAAAAGCATACCTTACAAACATTAGTTACCCACAGACACGATCCATGGAAGAAGTAATTGAGAGGCTGGAAGTCATTAAAATTAGAAATTTCTTCTCTCCCAAAAACACAGCCCAGAGAATGAGAAGAAAAGCCACAAACTGGGAGGACTTATTTACAAAAGACACATCTGATAATGATAAAAGACTTATCCAAAATACAAAAGAACTCTTTAAACTTAACATTAAGAAAATGAACCCAATTAAAAAATGGAAAAAGATCTGGACATCTCACCAAAAAGACATAAAGATGGCAAATAAGTACATTAAAAGATGTTCAACACATCATACATTATTATGGAATTGTAAATTGAAATAACAAGATCCTCTAAACACATATTAAAAAGACAAAAATCTAAAACACCTACAACACCAAATGCTGGTGAGGACGTGGAGCAACAGAATTCTCATTTATTCCTGGTGGGAATTCAAAATGGCACGGCCACTCTGGAAGACAGGTAGTTTCTTAGAAAAACCAAATACACTCTTATCATGTGACCAAGCAATCATGCTCCTTAGTATTTACCCAAATGAGTTGAAAGCTTATGTCCATATCAAAACCAGCACACAAACGTTTATTGCAGCTTTATTCATAATTGCCAAAACTTAGAAGCAACAAAAAAGTTTTTCAGTAGGTGAATGGATAAATAAACTGTGGCACATCCGGACAATGGAATACTATTCATTGCTATTATTATTATTTTATTCAGTGCTAAAAAGAAATGAACTATCAAGCCACGAAAAGAAATTGAGGAAACTTAAATGCCTATTACTAAGTGAATGAGGCCAAACGGAAAAGACCACGTTCTATATGATTCTAACTATACGACATTCAAAAAAAGGTAAAACTATGGAGACAGTAAAAAGATCAGAAGATTGCCAGGGGTGGGAGGTGGAGATGGGGAGAGGGATGAATAGGTAGAGCACAAGATTTTTTTAGGGCAATGATTCTTTTTTTTTTTGAGGAAGATTAGCCCTGAGCTAACTACTGCCAATTTTCCTCTTTTTGCTGAGGAAGACTGGCCCTGAGCTAACATCCACGACCATCTGCCTCCATTTTATACGTGGGACGCCTGCCACAGCATGGTTTTTGCCAAGCGGTGCCATGTCCACTTCCAGGATCCGCACTGGCGAACCCCAGGCCACCGAGAAGTGGAACGTGTGCACTTAACCACTGGACCACTGGGCCGGCCCCGGACAGTGAAACTATTCTTAATGACACTATCATGATGGATACACATGATTATACATTTGCCAGACTCACAGAATGTAGAACACCAAGAGTGAACGCTAATGTAAACTGGACTTTGGGTGCTAAGAAGTTTCAATGCATCTTTGATTGTAACAAATGTTCCACTGTGGTGGGAGATGCTGACAGCAGGGGAGGCTGTATGTATGTGGGGGGAGGGGTATTTAGGAACCCTCTACTTTGCACTCAATTTTCCTATGAACTTAAAATTGCCCGAAAAAACAAAGCGTACTTTTAAAAGAATCCCACATCCGGAAACTGAGAAAAACAACACTTAAATAAAGAAATCAAATGAGGGATAAAGAAAACAAGATATTGAGAGCTGCATGACAATCAAAACGCTGTATGTCAAAACTTACGCAACAGAATTAAATCAGTATAAAAAATAAAGGTATCTGAAAATCAGTGAGCTAAGCACTCAAGAAGTTAGAAAAAGAGCAACAGAGTAACCAAGAAGGAAATAAACAGCAGATAAACTGAATTGGTACCCCCTCAAAAAAAAAAATCATGGTAGCTATTATGATTTCTAGTTCTATGCTAAATAATTATTAAACCTCAATGAAATATATAAATATCTGGAAAATATAAAATTATTAGAAGAAATCTAAAACTGGAATAGCTTAATAACCACTAAAGAAATTGAAATGGTAATCCAAAACCTCTATCCTCAAAATTATTAGGTCCAGTCAGTTTTTAGTTGTGTTCTATCAAGCTGTTAAGAAATAAGTGTTCGTCATTTATACAAGTTGTTCTAGAGACCAGATAGAGAGGAGCTATTGCTCAGACACAAGCAACTTAAATTAAGATATTCAGACTGAATTCAGAAGAAATCAAACACATGGTGTGCACATATACACACCCCAAATACACGTAATGAATAACTAGGGCTCACTTTAGTAATGCAAAGATGACTCATGTCAGAATATTTATCTATGTACTTTCACATTAACAGACTAGACAGGAAATACCATATGATCATCTTAGTTGATAGAAAAAAGCACTGGAGAATTTAAAAAATAAGTACACACTAAAATCTATCAGCAAACCAGGAACAGAAGCAAGCTTCAACTTAATAAAGGTTACAGAACAAAAAGCTATAGTAAACATATTTAATGGAGAAATTTTATACAAATTCCCTTTAAGAGAAGAAACAAGATAAAGATGCCAGCTTATCACTGCTACTGCTCACCTTAGTACTAGAGGTTTTGGCTGACACAATAAAAGTAGAAATAGATAAGAAGATTAGAAGGAGCCAAAACTGTCATTATTTCAGGATGACAGTATAACATACACAGAAAACCCACTAAGGAAAAAGACTTCAGCAAACCTGCTAGATAAACAGACATAAAAATGATCATTATAAAGCATAACAGAAAGATTCAAAATAGCACCAAATCTTATGCAATTATTTCTAACTAATGGAATGAAGGATGCACAAGCCGCCTTTAACAGAGAAAATGTTAAACTCTATTATAGAACAGACACAAAAGAAGATCTGACTACCATGTTCACTGACACGATGACATTATTATTAACATGTCCCCATGATTTATAAATTCAATGCAACTTGAATCAAAACACCAAAAATACTTTTTGGACAACTTGACAAACTGATTCAAAAATAATGAAGAAAAACACAGAGACCAATAAAAACACTGAGGTGATTAAAAAGAAAAGGGAAAAACAGGTAAGCCACAGAGTAAGATACAATGCCAGTTATAGGAAAAACACACATTCTATATAGAAAATCCTAAAGACTCCACCAAAAAACTGTTAGAACAAACGAATTCAGTAAAGCTGCAGGATACAAATCCATGTACAAAAATCAGCTGCATTTCTATAAACTAACAATGAACTATGAGAAAGAGAAATGAAAAAAAAAATGAAGAAAATCCCATTTACAATTGCATCAAAAAGAACAAAACATCTAGGAATAAGTTTAATCAAGGAGGTGAAAGACCAGTATACTGAAAACTCTAAGACACAGATGAAAGAAACTGAAGATGACACAAATAAATGGAAAGATATTCCATGCTTATGGATTGGAAGAATTAATATTTTAAAATGTCCTTACTACCCAAAGCAATCTGCAGATTCAGTGCAATCCCCATCAAAGTTGCAATGGCATTTTTCACAGAAATAGAACACACAGTCCTAAAATCTGTACGGAACCACAAAAGACTCAGAATAGCCAAAGCAATCTTGAGAAAGACGAATGAAGCTGGAGGCATCACGCTCGCTGATTTCAAACTGTATTATTATAAAGCCATAGTAATGAAAACAGTATGGTATTGGCATAAAAACAGATACATAGATCAACGGAACAGAACAGAGAGCAGAGAAATAAACCCACACATACATGGTCAATCAATTTACAACACAGGAGATAACAATATACAATGGGGAAAGGACAGTCTCTTCAATAAATGATTTTGGGAAAACTGGACAGCTACATGCAAAAGAATGAAACTGGAGCACTATCTTACACCATACACAAAAATCAACTCAAAATGGATTAAGACTTGAAACTATAAAACTCCTAGAGGAAAACACAGGCAGTAGGCTCCTTGACATTGGTCTTGGTGATGATCTTTTGGATCCGACTTTAAAAGCAAAGGCAACACAAAAGCAAAAATAAACAAGATGAACTACATTAAACTAAAAAGCTTCTGCACAGCAAAGGAAATCATCAAAAAAATGAAAAGGCAACCTATCGAATGGGAGAAAACATTTGAAATTGTATGTCCGACAAAGGGTTAATATGCAAAATACAAAATAACTCATACAACTCAATAGAAAAGAAAACACAACTCAAAAATAGGCAGATGATCCAAACAGAGATTTTTCCAAAGGTGATATACAGATGGCCAACAGGCACATGAAAAGATGTTCAACATCACTAAACACCAGGGAAATGCAAAATCAAAACTACAAAGAGTTATCACTTCACATCTCTTAGAATGGCTATTATCAAAAAGACAAAAAATAACAAGTGTTGGCATGGATGTGGAGAAAAGGGAACCTTTGTGCACTGTTAGTGGGAATGTAAATTGGTGCAGCCACTATGGAAAACAGTATGAAGGTTCTTCAAAAAATTAAAAATAGAACTATCACATCACCCAGCAACTCCACTTCTGGGAATTTATCTGAAGAAAGCAAAACAAACATCGTAGAAAAGATATATGCAGCCCCATGTTCACTGCAGCAATATTTACAATAGCCAAGATATGGAAATAACCTATATTTACAATAGCCAAGATATGGAAATAACCTGTCAGTAGATGAATGGATAAAGAAGATGTGGTATATACAGTTATGTACTGCATAACGACATTTTGGTCAAAGAAAGACTGCACATGTGACAGTGGTCCTAAAAGACTAGTAACATATGGCCTAGGTGTGTAGCAGGCTATACCATCTAGGCCTGTATAAGTACACTCTATGACATCTGCACAACAACAAAATTGCCTAATGACGCATTTCTCTGAATCCATCACTGTTAAGTCATGCATGACTGTACATATAATGGAACACTATTCAGTCATTAAAAAAAGAATGAAATCTTGCCTTTTACAACAACATGGATGGACCTTGAGGGCATTATACTAAGTGAAATAAGTCAGACAAATACTTTATGATTTCACTTATTTGGAATCTAAAAAACAAAGCAAACAAACCAAGCTCATAGATACAGAGAATAGACTGGTGGTTCCTGGGGATGGGAGGTTGGAGGGGGTGAAACGGGCAAAGGGGGTCAAAACACACAAACTTTCAGCTATAAAATAAATAAGTCATGGGGATGTAATGCGCAGCATGGTGACTACAGTTAGTAAATTATAGTCAATAAATGGTGACTATATTGCACATCTGAAAGTTGCTAAGTGAGTACATCTTAAAAGTCCTCATCACAAGAAAAAAACAAAACTGTGTGGTAATGGATGTTAACTAGACATAGTGGTGATCATTTTGCAATGTATACAAATATCAAACCATTATGTTGTATGCCTGTTATACGTCAATTGTACTTCAATAAAAAAAATAAAGATGAAGAATTTAAAAAAAGAAGAAGAAGGAAAAAACACAAGAAAAGCCTAATAAAAAAGTTTCATAAGCTTCTCCCAATACATACATGTCCTAGGACATATATCCAAGTGAGTTACTATTGGGGAGTGTATATGAGAATGAAGATGGAAAATAAAGAGAAAAAATGTGACGGATCCTCCATGGACCAATGATAATGACCATAATATAAAGAGTACAAGTAACTTAAATTTGTGAACCTGAAATTTTAAAAGGAAGAATAAAACAAACAACAGGAAGTTTTCAAACAAATACACAGCATTTTTGGATGGGAAAGTTTAATAGTAAAGTATGAAAATATGAATTCTTCTGAAACTGAAATGAATTAAACATAATCCCAGATAAAAACACAATTTTTCCCATAAATTTAAAGTATTAAGGTATTTTTGATCAATTCACAGCTTTCTCATTTTCTCAACAATAATGTGAGGGTAAGAGCTACCTCTCGGGACTGTTTTGATTAAATTAGATTATACGCATGAACTCTTCTTTTCATTGATCTTTAAGAACTAAAGAAAACCAAAACAAAAAAACCTTGAGGCTAAAGAATGGGGCTATTATCAATAGTCATAAAATAGCTATCTTTAAATGAGGCCTCAGGCTTAAGTTATTTTCCCAAAACACCATAAAAATGTGTAAGGATTCCACATACAGAAGCATTAGCAAAAAGAACAGGAAGACTACTATCTTAAAATCAAGTATTGAGGGGAAAAAATGCAGCACAGCAATATGGTTCCCCCTTTTCCTAAAAAGAAAAAAAAAATCCAAGCAATTTTGAAAATTCTATTTGTCTTCCTGACATTGTGCAAAGTAAGGTACAAGCAAAAGAGTATTTTAAACTACTACGTATTAAGAAAGGTTTACAGCAACAAACAAGGGTACATAAATTTTTATATAGAGAGTTCTTTCTAATATAATGCTTAACCAAAAATTATTAGGTTAATCACCACGTCCCTACAAGTTTTGTTTCCCTTCTAATTGTGACAGGGAGAATTCAAATCCTTGTGAAAACCAGTATCGATCTGATTCCCTTTTCTCTCATTAAGTCCCATCAAAATTAGATTTTAAAATAAATCAAACAATTTTTCAATCTTTGGCATACAAAAGAAAGAAAAAGGGTTCAACTTAGTAAATAATCATTAAAATAGAAATAAGGATTGGTGTAGTAGGCTAAAGAAGTATAAGGAAATAAATATATTCCAGAGGTACTTACTGCACCAGATGTTGTACCTAAAAAAAAAAATAAGAGGAACAATATTTACAATGTGAAAAAATCATACCGTTCTTGAGTTTTAAAATATTTATACATACTATTTCTTCCTCCTCATCCTGTCACACTAGATGTGTGATATCCTAAGACTGTCCCTTATGACCTATGTGCTTGCTCTCTTTCCTAGAAAATAATCATCTAGAGTGCAAAGCAATTTCAGAATTAAGTGGCACTATGAGCTTTCAATCTGCCAACTCACTTGGAGCAGGTTTGAGAAGTATTCACACCTTTTGTTTCTCTTCTTGTTATTACAGGTGTCTATCTTGACTAATTCCTCTTCCTCTGCTATATTAATGAGGCACAAAATGCCTTGGACCTCTGATTCTATGCTTTAGGTTTCCAGGAACTTCAACTATCTAAACTCCAGACTTGTGCTGTACAATACAGTATCCATTAGCCACCACACATCCCTGTTTAAATTAAAATTTAATTAAGATTAAGTAAAACTTAAAAGTTCAGTTCCTCCTTTGCACTAGCCACATTTCAAGTCTTCAATAATTACATGTGTCTAGTGGCTACTAGTCAACAAAACAGATTACAGAACATTTCCATCACTGCAGAAAGTTCTGTTAGATGGCACTGTCCTAAACTACTCCTACAACCCCCTTAAGACACAAGGGGAAATGCACATTAATCACAAAGTTCATATGAATAATCTTTACTTTTAGAAACTAGTAACTTAAAATTGTATTTAAAAAGGAAAACAAAGACTGTATGTAAAAAGGAAACAGTTTTCTTTAGTTACTGAGAGCTATCAAATGAAGCTACTATGGACATCAAT